>NW_024962264.1:1423077-1547750 GCF_019238085.1 Lagopus leucura
TTTCAAGATCATTTTTACCTTGCAAAACAGGGAAAATGTGTAACTAAGCCATGTGGCAGTGAAAATGTTAATAGACTAGAAAGCACTAGCACAAGGTAGAATTTCCATATGGAAAAGCTTTGTCACTTGTGGGGTCTTGCATCATTCACTGCTTTTTCTTTTTTTCCCTGTGGAAAACAAAAAGAAGTAAAAATAATTGTTTTGAATAGGAAAAAGGGGTAAGGTTAATGCCTCAAATACATAGATTAGTACATAGAATACACAGAATTAAGCTAGCTGATGAAACATAGGTCTTGCAAGTGGGAAAATCCATCAGCCTGAATGCGAGTCCCAACAGTAGTGCTTTCTGCCTGAGTATGATTTATTTCTCAACGGAGCCTAGTTTCTCTTGAATTCTGTGCAAGACAGAAGTTAGACAATTCAGTAACTTGAACTGGTAAACTCGCATTCTGTATGTCAAAGACACAACTCATCACCATTGTGACAGCTGCTGGATAAGATCTTTCTCAGCCTGCAGCCCTCTAGGTCGGTATTTCAGGAAGCATTTCCAGGACATACTTTTGTTGAAACTTTTTCTCATTCTTTTACTGGAAAAGGTATGTGCTCTTTATTCCTCTGGGTTTATCTAAATAGTGATTAACATCTGAGGGGGGGGAAAAAAAGACTGATTTTTTTTTTTTTCATGCTGATGTTTCTGTCACTTTTTTGATTATTATAATCCTTTGAAACACAACTCAAAAATTTTTTCCAAGAGCTTTGTCAAACATGCTCTCAACTCTCTAAGTCACCAGTAAGCATTGCAGCAGAGTCCCTCTTGCAGCTCCTCCTTCAAATAATTAAAACGAGGTTATGTTTGCTGCCAAAATGTCAGAAACTGATCTTCTGGAGCCAGGCAGATTAGAATGAAGCCCTTCCCTGGGCTGGGTTGGAACACGGGGCATGTGGTGGTGATGGGTACTGGCAGTGAGTGGGGCCAAATGGAGTTTAAGGCAGCCATGGCTATGGGCCTGTAAGCAGATGGGTCCCTGTGCCCACAGAAAAGACTGAAGCTGTGGAAAGTGGTGAAGAAAAGGTCATTTCCTCTGCATACGCTGTTTCTGACTGCTCTACCAATGATTACAACTTCCATGGAAACCAACAGCAGTTCCCTGTGAGTTCAGAAGCAAGGAAGAGTGCAGAAAGGGAATACTTCAGGGGCTAGTTGTTATCTTCCTTTATTTAGCCCTCTGTGGAAAAGAAAAAGAAAAAAGAAGACCTTAGCATATTGTGCATTGTGAACATCTTAATGAATAAATGCAGAACAATACAGAGAGAATCTGGTGTGGGAGATAGGGGTCTTAAGGGTAGTAATAATTTCTTCCTGGCCCTCTGCTGAGCAGAAGGATTACAGGATTAATCAGTGCCTGACAGCCTGGGAGGCCGCCTCCTCTCTGTTCCCCCATCTCCTTCACCAGTTTTCACCTTAAATGCAATTTCTGTTATATCCTCTTTCATGTAAGTAGTCATTTCTTTAAATTCTTCAACTTCTCCTATTTTATAAGCTGCACGTTATGCAGGAGACAGTCAAAACTGGTTTTTGTATCTGCACATATTGGAAAGGGTTAACAATATGGAGTGCAGAAAGGCCATGGTTTTCCTGCGAGACATTAGATCTTCTATGACAACCATCATTTTTTTCAAGGAAGAACTCAAAGGGTGGAGGGGAGTTAATGAAACTACAGTTTATCAGTCTATTGCTAATGATTTAATCTCACTGAGTAAATTTCACAAAGCAAGGAAAGCTACTGTCAGGCTTTCTAGGTGCAATGTGGGGTGACTAAACATTTGCAAAAGATGAGACGCAACTCTGGCAGAGAGTAAAGGAGAAAACAAATTTTACCAGGCACTGGACTGCCTTTTCAATTTTTTGAGGTAGCTGGATTGAGGTGACTGGCAATGTGTTCTCAATCACAGGGTTTTTTTGTCTTCTTTTTTTCCTTTCCTCTTATATGTATGTGTAAGGAGTTGCATAGGAAACTGCCACTATTTCAAAACTAAACATGTTGTCATTGCTTTTAAAGCTGTCTGCTGTATAAGCCATTGTCATAATCCACCCGTATGTCAAAATCAGGGATTGTGTCATATCTTCAGAGATACAGAGCTGCCAGAGTCTTTGCTTTGCCAAAGCAAATAAATGAAGGGAACCCCTGAGGGTAAGGGGTGAGCAGAACAGATGTGATAGCTTTACTTCACATTCCCTGCCTCCTACATAGGTGCCACGTAAGACGTATAGTTTGAATGTTGTTATACTTAGTCAATAGTAACTAACAGAGAAGTCTCTTCTAATATGTGGGCAGCTGAATTTAAGTCATATCAAGCCTAAGGCTGCTGTAAATTATTCAAGATGCTGAACTCAGGATAATTTATAAAGTTCCTTTTGAGCTGTGGCGTACAGATCAAGTGTAACATCACTAGTAAAGAGGTCTGCAAGTTTCATCCCTGTAATCTTGCTATTCTATCCTTTTCACTCCAATGAAGTGGGATTGTTTTTTTTTCCTACTGCGAAACACAAAAGAAAATGAAATAGAGAAAGGAAGAAATTGACAACTGGCTGATTTCCAGTTTATATGGATATAACTGAATACAGAATCTGCCCAGAATTTGGCTTTATTTAGAAACATAGGCCCTTGTCCAGATCCCATTAAGACTGATGAAAAATGCACTTCATTGATTTCACTGACAGTGGATTCAGCCCATTAAGAAAAATGAGTTTGGTGTCAGGGTAGTAACAGTTCCTGTATAAACTGGAAAGGACGAAATCTTTTATAGAGCAGAAACACAGACTTTCACAACTTTAATACGAATTCCAAACAAACAAATCTGCTAAAATTAATTCAAAATGAAGCTAGTGTCTGTGCGTGTTGATGTTTTTCTTACTGACTAACACTGCTGGAAAAGCATAATGTGTCTCTTAGTTATCCATCAAGAGAAATACAAAAGTGTTCACAAAGACTGGGGTTATATTCCCAACGTATCAGTCACTGTAGCTGTACTAACTTGGAAGAGAAAACCACTAGCTGTGGTAGAATTCTAATAGATTAGTATTCCTATCCCACAGTCTAGGGAAGAGCATATAAAGAACTGTTATTTTCTTCTACTGACAGTAAGTGGCTTACATGAAGTTAATTCAAGATGACCATTTTGCTCCAGGGGAGGAATGGCTGCACATTTGTGAGTTACTGCACCAGAGGGGTTGAATTTGCCTTGAACTCACCGTTAGAGTCTTGCAGGATGTATCACAGTGTACAACTTCTGTGCTGGGAAATGGTTTCTCCTCAGATGGAACCAAAATTGAAGTCATTCATTGGTGTCCTACCAACTCATCCCACGTGTAGCATGAGATGCAGTTATCTCTTCATGCACATATACTGCATGCCTTAGCACAACATAATTTTTTGGTTGGGACACTGTGCCTGTTCAGCCCTAGAACTGTATCTAATTAGAGACATGCTCCTTTCTTTGTGATCTGCTTCACTCAATAATGTAAATGTAACTCTTGTGTCCCTGGAGATAAGATCAGATCTTCAGCCAATGAAGAACATGTCTAACGAATGGTTCCAGTCTGAATCAGCCCAGCAGAGAAATCCAAATCTCAGAATAGTCCATGCACATAAATGGAGATCTAAACCAGATTTATGGAAATGTATCAAAAGTATATGTGTGAATATTACAGGCAAGGTAAGATTTGCAGGGACCTGAGTCTCTCTTCCCAATTAGTATGGACAGCCACAGATGGCAAATCAAATAGAAAACAAGCATGTATACAGAGTCCATTTAAATGTTAGAATACTTTATTCAAATACTTTTTTCTTTTTCCTTTATTTTTTCTTGTTTTCTTTTCCATTTTCCTTCATTTTCCCCTCTTTTTCTCCTTTTTTATTTTTTTTTTCCTTTTATTTTCCTTTACTGTCTAGATTAGATTATTATCCAGGATTCAAATTTATCCAGGAGATAGCAAAACCTAATCTCACTTCTAAGCTGAATTCACTGCTGGGATAGGTAAGTACTGCAATTCTGTCCCAGAGCAAAGTCAAACAGCTTGATTTTGTGTCGCCTGCTTTTGGGACAGAGTAAGGAAGCAGGATTTCAGAGCTAGGAATCATCTTCTACTAGAAATCAGCAGCAAACAGAGCTGGCTGAATCTCCTTCCTCGTGGTAGTCAGTATCCAAACAGACCAAGGTACAGGCCAGCTTGGTTGTTTTGTCAACCAAAGCAGGTTATATTTGAATTGAATAATTAGTAAACATCAGTGGCAAGCAGTAGGGAAAAAATACGTTTTTAAAAGATCTTTTATATGTGGCCTAATTTCTAGCTAATCTAATAAAAGATTATGGCTACACTTCATTACTCTTCTATGTCCACATTTGTTTATTTACCACTGCTTTAGTGACAAAACTGCTGCTCTGAACATGTGCTGTAAATAGCTGGCTGGCAACAGAACTGTTTGGAATGAAAGAAAATCACAGTGAAAAATCCTTTAAAATATTCTGCCAATGATATTCCATTATTAGAGCTCAAAATCCTGATCCGCAATGAAGTGAAAGGGATTTTTTTTGAAATTGTGAATGAGAAAGGACAGTCCATGCTTCCAAACTTGTCATCAGCACCCTTTTCTTGTTTGATTTTTTTTCAGGAAAGCTCTCTGGATCACTTCAGAGGTTATGGTATTGGGGTATAATTTTAACCTGATTAGTGCTGACTTAACTTTCTTATCATTGGCTTTTAGCTCACTACAATGCTGCAGTTTGTTCCTTCTCCTTTAGGCCATGTTCCTGACACCAGGTGTCCTTCAAAATCTATTCACCACTCAAGTAGGAGGGGAGGTTTCTAGCTTGTGAGAGCCAGCTTGACTATCTGAAGGTGCTACTCATCTCCTTTATACCATTTGCCCAAAACTATCATTCTCCAGAGCTCCTTAATTCAAACCAAGCCTCTGCTGATGAGCCCACCCAGGCAGTTTGGAACAATGTCCCCAATGCTGGCAAGGAGTGTGAGAGGCCTGATGTGTCCCACATGCTCCATGTTAGCATCCACACCTCCCTGTCAGTGGGGAGAAGGAAAACAGGCTGACAGGTTGTTCAGATTAGATTTGAATGGGTACAGAGAGTCTGGGCTGGAAACTCCTTAACAAGCGTTCAGTGAGGAAGATTGGTCTGACCACAGTGTTGAAACTAGAGCCTAAACGAGGACGGTTTGTGTAGTAGACAAGGTCCAAACAATCTGGAGTCTGATGGAGAAGGGACTAATGCGAGAGGGAATAACGTGTGCCTGAAACGTGGAGATGCAGAAATAGCTGCATTAAAGTACATCTCCCTGTTCTCTTCGTACTCAGTCACAGGTGTCTGTCTGCTTGAGACCCTTGCTGCAGACAGTGCTGTACTATGGGCTCCTGTGGTCTGAAGTTGTGTGGCTTCTTTTACACATGCATTTGACAATCTTCATCAAATATTTAAGGACTGCGTCAATGATTAATGGGCTGGTTCAGCCCGTTTCTGTGATTAATGGAGTGATGGGACCCAAGGACCCACCCCACGAAAGGGTGAAAGGGTAGGGAAATGGGCCTAAAAAACAAAATGGCGGCAACGATCTGAGGAGGAAAACTAATTTACTAAATATGATAGAAAAATGCAAGATAGCACAATATAAAACAATATAACTGGAATTGAAGCTAATAAAGCAAATAAAATGAGAGAGGGAGTGTCCAAAAAATCGAAGGCTTTGCTCTAATGCTGAAGGTGAGACAGCTAGGGAGCACACACACTGCAGAGACAAGCAGAAAGGGAAAAGAGGGGATGGCTAGTGACATGGGAACAGTTTTATCTTTCCCTCTGAACGGAGAATGGGAATGCAAAGTCCTGTGGGGTATGTAGTTGTTCTTCTGAGACAGGTATACCAGAACTATCAACCATCCATGGAGCATTAACTCTTTAACTCCCAGTGCACTACGTGATGTTCTGATGTGGCATACCAATAACAAAAATCATAAAATCATGACAGACTAGGTCTTAATATGAACAGTTGTTCTGTTATACTGTATACAGAATGATAGAATGGAGCTTTGACAGTGTATATGTTTGGTGAGGCAAACCCTGATCCTATTTAGTTGGATTCTCAAAATAGAGTATTTCCACTGAGGTTTGTATTCAGAATGTCTGCAGGATCTGAGATGCTAGCTGCTGTGTTCCAGATAGGCACTAACAAAAAATACAGATCTCTAATTGAACAAAGCATCTCAAATGACACTTACTGACATGAACTGCTCTAGAAATGGAATGGCTCTGCTGGCTGGCCAAAGATGATAATCATACGTTACCAATGTAAAGTCAAAAATATAAGGATAATCAGATATAATCTGAAAAGGAGAAAGTACGTCTTCAACAATCAAGTTGTTTTCTGCCTAAAAAAAGTTCTTTCTAGCAACACTGATGTCAGATCCATTATCATGTACAAGCTTCTCCTAGCTCAAGACAAGAAGAGCAGTGTTTTAGAGAAGAAAATCACACTAGAATGCAGCAAAAGGTCAGTACATTCTTTAACACTGAGTGACCACAATTGCTAAAACCTGTCATCCTGTTTATAGTTAGCCATACAAATAGCAGTACAAAAGCTTTCACCACAGCTCCTTGAACTTTATGAGAGTTAATTTTACTGTGAGGTATATAATTTACAGTGCATATTTGGGATGTAATGTCTAAAACACTTGTTTCTATAACAAACTGTCACTGCAGGATGAAGGGATTTCTACAGAGATTTCTGGGTAAGATATTTTTAGAAGCATCCACTTTGGAAATTACTAATTGCTAGTAGAACAATGTAGAGTAATAAAACATGTGATAGCAGGGTATCAACTGTATAATTATTACTCTTAAGTTTGTTTTTCAAACTAAGATGACATGACCTTTCTCATGTTTTTAATTGTATTCAGATCTCTCAGAAGTACACTCAGTCTACAGGTTTAATATAATAGTGATTGCTCCAACCCCTAATATTCTGCAACTTTCCATTTTCTTGAAAAATTTCTCTTTAAATAGTGTGTCACATACCTGCATTGGTGCCTCAGCCAACTGCTCTTGCTGAATGTATTCAGAACTTCTACTGCTGGATAGATAACAGAGCTTCTACATATTCTAGTCTTAGCTTCACTACTTGTCCAGAGAATTGGCCATCTGGTATCATCAGCTCTTTGAGTTTTCTGGGGAAAAAAAAAAGGAAGAAAGAAGCAGATATTTAATTTCATAGTATGTTTAACAGCACCTTTGAAGACCTGAAGAAGGGAGGTCCTTTAATCAGTATGAATCCTACACGCTGGTGCTAAGTTTGAAAGCACAGACATTCACTTATGAACTGTTATCACATGTTACATTACACATGTTATCATGTGTACCTTGTATGAATTCCTAAATCAGGATGATCAAACAGATCCTAAGTTATGATTAATTATGGCACAGAAGTAGAGAATACCAGTTTTTCAGAGTAAGAATCAAACCATGCCCTTTATACTGGAATTCTGTTGAAACAGCTATCTGAATGGAAACAAAAAATACTGATTTGCTTTAGGTAGCAGACACATTTCAGGGCTCAAGTCCAGTTTGGAATTGAAGCCTCCACTAGGCATCGTTCCTTGTAAGACAGTGACAGTGTGCTAGAAGTGTTACAGAGACTGCAACTGAGCATCTTGTGGATTGTAACAAATTTGCCCTGAGGGCCATTGGCACCATATGTTTAGCAGGTAGCTGACAGCTGTTTAGACTGAGTGCAAATCAAGAAGAATTTAAGTTTAGAGTAATATGGTAAAGCACATCAGGAGTGTGATTCAGGCAGTGTGCACACACTGTGGTTGGTGAAAAGCAAATTTGCTTCTCAGTTCTGTCCTTGGGAACATCTTCCCAACACAGTCAGCCAGGAGGAATTCTAAGTCATACTTAAAACTCTTACTAACTGCAATTGCCTGGGCTTGCATGCTCAGGAATACACCGCCTCTTTTCTTTCTTTTGATACTATATGCAGAGAAAATAAAGATGGATACTTAATCCTGGTAGCACACCGTATGCAGTAAGTGCCTGTAGAAAGTGTTTGTGTTGCAGAAAAAGCATAACGGCGCTGAATGACATTTCCATAATACCTGTCTTCCTGTTCAAGATTCTTTTCAGTTCTTCCATTGATTTGTGCACTCAGAGGTGCAGTACAGTTATTCACGAGGCACGCATTCATGCCTGTAGCATGTTGATAACGATGATTATTCATGCACTGACTCCTCACAAGTCATTTATGTCTACCGCTTGTGCATGAACAAACACTGACTCTATGCACTTTAAAGCTGACAGACTAATCCTTCTCCCCACTGACTTGCATCTCAATTATTAAATGACAGCATAATCCATGAAAGAAATTGGCATAAAGTGTGTTCAGCCAATTAATTGCAGTTAAGCAGCTTTCTTAAAAAACGTGAGCGTGGATGCATACAAACAGGTATTTTTTTGTTTATTAAAACTTTTGCCAGACTGCCTCGCACGTCGGAGGCAGGCGCCTCGTGTGTGTTTACGTCTGGCGCAAAGAGCTGCTGCACTTGTTTATTCATTTGCTAGCTCTTTTGTTCATAATGGCTTTCTTTGTCCCACAGCACTGCGGGTGCTACAAGGTATAAAGGGTTAAAGTCACTTCAGTGCCACTAGTGGAACATTCCAAGGCGAAGAGAGGTGTTTTTTTGACGGTTAATAAATTTCTCAGGCTGATGAAGCTGTATTTTAGGAACGTGCAGAATTTCCCGTAGCAATATAATTAGCACTAGTTCCTAGATTTATTTGCACAACTGGAACTATAAAATTAATCTCTTTGGAGATGTCTTATTGCACTGAAATCTCTCTAATTTTTTTTTACCCGCTGGTACGAGTAATGAAAATCTTACTAGCTCCAGTCATTAAATTTTAATGTCTTAGGTGACAATACTACAAAACGCCGGAACCAAAAGCTCCTCACATCTCCCAGTTTCAATTGTCCGTGTGACACATGGGCATTTGTATGCTAATTTACTTCTGCTTTAGTTGTTGCACGATCCTTCCATGATTACAAGGCACGTACTCTGTTCTTTCGTTGTTGTTTTTTTTTTCCCTCATCATTGGGGTCACTGCTACAGTACACTCATTTTTATCAATAACTTATGTCACACACACAGTTAAACAGTGCTTTGCATGTGATCTGTCAGCAAAGCCACAGCTACCTTGGAAATTCAAGTAATAAAATGAATATGCATGCAAGGAACATGTGCTTTGGGCATCTTGCATGACCCAACTTTCTAGATACAGCAGCAATAAGACGTGGCCACTTCCTGTAAAGTACAAGCATCAGTATGATTGTGTCTATTATAATCAATATATACCACTGCTGTTCTGACAAGCTCTTTGTTAAATACATGAAGCCTCACATACATCAGCCTTATTTTATTTACCAGCAACATCATGTTTCAAGGTACACGCAATTCTAATTGCTATTTCATTCAATTTTAAGAGTGCACGTACAGCTCTCCCAAAAACCCTCATTTTAGAGCACCAAAGCACAGGAGTTTGAATTTGCCAGCATTCAGATCCACCCTGTCAGAATTATCTGTCATGCCCAGTATCTGTAACAAAGAGAAACGAGGGACTGGAACATGAAGGAGGATAGATTACATCAACATTCATCTGCTTGTTCATCTGTCTGTTATTTTGTTCAAGAGCTGGATTTGCTGCTTAAAGTGTCTTTTTCAAAATGGAATTAAAATCACCAGTATTGTCAGAATGAGAGAAATCATGTATCTTTCACAGACCTGGGCCACATTGATACCAGATTCCTATTTATTAGATCTTGTTAGGCCACAAAGATAAGCACTTATTTATGTAAAAGACATACATGTTTATATAGAAAGAAAGCAGAAGAAAGAGATTCCAGCATCCTTCAGAATTCTGTGACACTGGAGAAGTGACACTGAAATAAAAACAGTTGTAACTGCAAAGGTTGCAGTACACAAAGTCCTTCATAAAGTGATATTTTCTAATTGTGCAAACCAAAACAACTTTTGGGACCATTGAAACTAATGAAACCTGATTTACAATCCATATGGGTCTTGTGGCTGACTGGTTTTTTAAACGAACTAATCTGAAAGCTACAATATGTGTTCTCCTGTTGCTAGGAATTCAAAAACACATATTCAGTTTCCCAAAAAAAGCTTGAAAAATACTTGAATAAAATTTTGTCTGTTACTTGACATTTAAAGCTCTGTTTTTCAGTCATGATTTCTCCTTTAGTAAAGCGGATACTTTATGAATTAGGCATGTTTGTGTTTGAAGAGTTTACACTATCTTTCTACCAGGAGATTTTATGATGTCTAGCAATTACTCTCATGCCAGCCTGCTTTCTTCCTCCTTATTTCCTTCAGTAGAGAATCTCTCTTCTCAGCCATCTGTCTTTAGAAAACGTTCAGGACTTAGTATCTAAATATGTTATATCAATCGGTCAAATAAAATCTTAAGTTTGCAACAAACTATTTGCAACACTTGTGCATAGGGAAGATGACTATACAAAACTCAGTACCTTGAAAAAGTAGCCTAAAAGAACGGAAAGGACAAAGAAATTCTTATACAGCAATAGCATTACTTTGTAGTACTCAAATAACAGACTACTGGATTTCCAGATCTCCAAGTTCCACTACTGCAAAATAAAGACTTCCTAATGTCCCTGGGCTGCTCAGTAGGGAAGTTATTGTTATATTTTACCTATGTTTTGGAACTATTTTCTACAGATGAGGATAATGTCTAAGATCAGGAATGCCTGGGGATCATTCCTGAATCAGAGAAATGAGCACAGTCAAATGTTCCCAACAGCAGATAGAGCAGCAGGAGCACACTGAGGAAAGATATCCAGGTCCACTCCTGTATTTTAATAATGCAGTAAATGCAGAGAGAGGGCTGGCATTGCCCTTATACATTCATTGGACAATAAAACTGTTATTTACTGGTTTCATTTATCTTTAATAAGATTTCTGCTGGCACTGCAGTGCAGCACCAGAATGAAACATGGGCTGTCCTTCAGAATCTTGCGAGTGAGAGTGCTGGCTTCTTCTGGCAGCTCTGAGTGAGGCGCAGAGTGGGCAGAACTGACACTTATTTCATTTAGGTGCATTTAAAAACAATGAGTTACTGAAATATTTCTTGCAATATTTGCTATTACTTGTGAGGTGCAGGACACAAAGATGCACATACATAGATAGTTTAACAAAGCATCCATATATATCCCACTTTTATTATCCACAGGTAGACATCAGCCACATACTCTCATTTTACGCGACTCCAGGGGTGGATGGTATTATTTTCTATTTTATGCTCTGTCCTGGTGAGTTATCACTCACCCTTAGGTGTTTACCTATGGCTGCAGCAGGACACACTTGCAAACACCACACGGTTTGCAGTGAGCCCAATGGAGGCAGTTTTGTACTCTGTGTCCAGAATGAGATGCAGAGCAGGCAGGCTCTATGCTGCAAGAAGCTCAGTGCAGAGAGCCTGCCCTGCAGCAGTAGTGCTCGGAATGATTTGTTGCTCTGCTGCTGCCACTACTGCATACTGGAGATGCTTGTGCTTCCCTTCCACGCTGATACTTTCTTAATGCAAACCACTGTATGGGAACTGCTGAGTCACGGCCTGAACCTCTGATGGATCACCTGAGGCAAGCCATGAGCCAGCCAGAGGAGCACAGGTGAAGGCAATTCTCCTGTGCTGCCAGAAGGGGTGGAACCTGGCTGCACCCCTCCTAGACCTATTTAAGAGCTGGCTACCAGTGGGGAAGGATCTCTTCTAGAGATCCCTCCTTCTGGTGTTTTGTGGGTGAGCCCAGGATAGGGGTAAGCCTTCCATTTATTCTCTTTTGTTACCATAGTCTGCTTTGCCTAACTCTCTTGTTTTTTTTTGTGTTTATAACATCCTAATGTTCTTTGATTATACAACCACATTCATTCTCATGTCTGAAGCAGATCTCTTTCTTATTTTTTATGCCCTATCTCCAGTAACATAATTGTAATGCAGAAAAATGGAAACAGTAATCAGTAGGCACCCAGTCCCAAACATGCTTAATGTCAGTCATAGAGCAGCTGTAACACCTTGGTTTCTATTTCTGAGTTGAACCTCAGAAGGGCTTTAAAAAATGAGCTTCCTCTACCTTCTATTCTTGTTTGCAGAGAGTGTTGTGGGAAGCCTCTGGCTTTTGCTGTTTCAGGAAACAACTTGGCTTTGTTTAATTTTGTAAGTTCCTGTGTTTGAGCCTAAAAACTATATCTTGAGAGTCCTGCAGCCTTCAGATGACCTGAGTATGACAGCATGCATGTATATTGATGCACACACATGTACACATCTATGGCAATATAACTATACTTTATAGCAGCTGATTCAGAAAGCTCATGGAATTATCATCAGAGTGTTATCTTAAGTCAGCAGCGTGTCCTTGCAGCCAGAAGTGCCAACCATACCCTGGGGTGCATCAGACCCAGCGCTGCCATCGGGCAAAGGATGAGATTATCCCTTCTGCTCTTTGGCCCCACCTCAAGCACTGCATGTAGGTTTGGTTGCTGCAACATAAGAAGGACTTAAAAATATTACAGAGCATCCAAAGGACAACAAAGATGGTGAAGAGTCTGGAGGGCAAGGTGTATGAGGAATGGCTGAGGTCCCATTGATTTGTTCAGTCCAGAGCATAGAGGGCTGAGAGGAGGCCTCATGGTGCAGCTCCAAACTCTGCTCTCTGTGACAGCAGCAGGGCCTGAGGGAATGGCCTGGAGCTGCCTCAAGGGATGGTTGGGGGTGGTTAGGTAAAGGCTCTTTGGCAGAGAGCAGAGGGCATGGCCACAAGCTGCTGGAGTTCAAGGGGCATTTGGATACTGCTCTCAGACATAGGGTTTGGATTTTGGGTGGTATTTGTGGTTCCCTTCCTGCTCAGAATGTTCTGTGATTGTAGGACTCCATGGAAAAGTGAAGCTGAGGGAACCCAGCATGTGGGTATTACCAAACCTACACACTGCTCAGTGCCTGGCATGGCACATGGATCAGGTCATTCACCCACTTTTTTTCCATTTGCAAGGCTTGTGATTGTTTCCACTTTTTGTTCTTATACTCCAAAGTCAAGTGAGGCTTCAGAGAAGTATGGTGTGGCTCACAGGACATTACAGAAAGCATGTGCGGAGGTATTTATCAATCACTGCACATGTTCAGAAAAATAGAAATGCTTTTGTAATGCTTTCAGGTTGTGCTGTTCTTTCATTATAGCACGGACAGGAGCTCTGGCAGTGCATACTGAGTGATGGAAAGCAAACTGGAAGACGTAGGAAGTTTTATCTGGCTTGGTTGCTAAAAGGAATATGAGACAGATGGGAGACGATGCCTATGAACTACAGCGTGAGGTGGACATTTGATGACCTAGGGCTACTTGACTGTGCAGCAGTTGCTGCCTGCTTGAAAATTCAGGCCAAAGGCCTGTCTGTAATATAAGCACAAAGCATAAGCACAGCTCCTGCTTCAGAGAACACAAAGTGAGCAAGGATGAACATGGACAGACAGTGATAGGAAAGAGAATGGTTTTAAGCTAAAAGAGCGGAGATTCAGGTTACATTTTAAGAGGAAAGCTTTCACGCAGAGGTGAGGCCCTGGCACAGCTGCCCACAGAAGCTGTGGATGCCCCATCCCTGGAGGCACTCAAGGCCAGGATGGACAGAACCCCAGCCAGCCTGAGCTGGTGGGGAGCAGCTCTGCCCACAGCAGGGGCTGGGACTGGGTGGGCTTTGAGGTCTCTTCCAACCCAAGCCGTTCTGTGATTCCGTGCCCCTCTGCATCATCGCCGTCCCGCTACTGCCCATCCCGTGCAGCAGCAGAGCACGATCAGCCAGCGGCAATAGCGCACCAGCCCCTTCCCCTCCCTCCCGAGCCCGGCCGCGCAGTGCCCATGTGCGGACGGCCGGACATGCTCACTGCGAGGCCGCCGCGCAGTCGCTCCGCACATGCTCACTGGCCGCGGAGCACCGCCGGAGGTAGGGCTCGCTGGCCGGAGCCGCTCTTCCGCTCCGCGCCATGCCACGCCGCCGGCTCTCCGACTGCCGCCGGCTCTGAGCGCGGAGTACCGGCGGCGGCTCCGGCCCGGACGCGATCGTGCGTGGCGGTGAGCGCGGGGCTGCGGCCGCGTGGGCCCCGCCGGTGGAGGCTCCGCGGGTGGGGCGGCGCGGCGGCCCTGTCAGCACCTCGGCCGGCGCCCGCCGGCGGCGGGGCCGGGCGGGTGGCCGGGGGTGGGGGCTGCCCGAGGCCGGGCCGAGCAGAGGGGGGCGTCGGGCTCGGTTGCGGACGGCGGAGCCCCTCCGTCGGTGCTCCAAGTGGCTTTGCGAGGGGATGGAAATGACCCTCCGGAAGGTGAGGGAGAGGCGGCGTTACGGGTAACTAAATAAGTGGGAAGTGCAGCTGGTGCTGAGGGATCCGTGAGGTCTCCGGCCTGAGGAGGTGGCGTTAGAAGGAGCCAAGGAATGGAAAATAGCACACACCCAGGGTGCCGAGTGGATGCGGCCCTGGGCTTCCCGTTTAGTGCTGACTCTGCGTCTGGAGTCCTTGCAAAATAGTCGCTGATGTTTACATTTCCATCCGTGAGATCGAAAGCGTGGCCCTTTCTGATCTGTTGAAACTGTTAGTTTTTTTACGTGTGCCTAGTGCTCTCAGTTCTCTGTCTTGGTAAATGACTGGTTGGTCACATTTGGCCATGTTTAATGCAATTAATACGTGGTATTTTTAGAGATGAATTCTACCAGGTTTCTGAGGATTTTGAGTTGGGTACCCTTTGAAGGTCGTCTCGTTTATGCTTTAAATACACTGAAGCTATCTTGCACTTAAATCTGTTTCTGGCTGTGATTCTTTTAACTTTAGGAAACTATCTGATGCTCAGAGAATTACCTAAATTAGTTTAATATCAGATTCACATCTCAGCAGACTCTCTCCCATGACGGCTAAGATGAAATATAGAATCATAGAATGACCTGGGTTGAAAAGGACAATCATCTAGTTTCAATTCCCCTGCTATGTACAGGGTCATCAGCCACCAGACCAGGCTGCCTGGAGCCGCATCCAGCCTGGCCTCGAATGCCTCTAGGGATGGGGCATCCACAGCCTCCTTGGGCAACCTGTTCCAGAGTGTCACCCCTATATAGATAGATATTTTTAATGAAATACTTGCTTACCTTCTGTACTTGTGTTCTCATTTGCCCTATATAACCTTACTTACATAAACCTATTTATTTTCTTTTGCCGTAGACCAAACATTTCTCTGAACTCTAACCTTCAAGATGAAGTTCCTGCTAGCGGTTTTCTTCTTTGTCTCATTCTCCTTATGGGTGGAAGAAGTCTATTCCAAAGAGAAGTCTTCAAAGAAAGGAAAGGGAAAAAAGAAGCAATACCTCTGTCCATCGTATGTTCCATGTTTCCTTTATATTCTTGCTTTATCAGAATTGTGCTATATTTTAACGCTGAAAATGAAATGGCAGTTGACAAGGAAGATGGTGGTGTCTGTTGAGAGATTAGTTATGGGGAGTAGGAATGAGAAGATGAGGGGTTGACCGGTGACATCGCTGAGTTCTATCAATGAATTTGTTTCTTCTACAGCAGGTAATTTATTTTAATGAAAAGCCTAAGCAGTAGTAAACAGATTCTTAACAATGATTTGAAATGTCTGTGGGGGATTCCAACCCTGTGTCTTGCTATTTATGGGCAAATAAATTTATTCATTTCACACTAAAATGAATAAATTTACTCACTTTCTAATGCCTTCTGTGTTTTATGTTGCTTGATAAGATGTATGGGAACTACTGGGTCACAGCCTGAACCTCTGACTGATCACCTGAGGTGAGCCATGAGTCAGCCAGAGGAGCACAGGTGAAGGCAATTCACCTGTGCTGCATGGCTGCACCCCTCCTAGACCTATTTAAGAGCTGGCTACCAGTGGGGAAGGATCTCTTCTAGAGATCCCTCCTTCTGGTGTTTTGTGAGTGAGCCCAGGATAGGGGTAAGCCTTCCATTTATTCTCTTTTGTTACCATAGTCTGCTTTGCCTAACTCCGTTTATTTTGTGATTATAACATCCTAATATTCTTTGATTATACAACCACATTCATTCTCATGTCTGAAGCAGATCTCTTTCTTATTTTTTATGCCCTATCTCCAGTAACATAATTGTAATGCAGAAAAATGGAAACAGTAATCAGTAGGCACCCAGTCCCAAACATGCTTAATGTCAGTCATAGAGCAGCTGTAACACCTTGGTTACACCACAGTGTAATAGTCTGCTTTGCCTAACTCTCGTTTATTTTGTGATTATAATATCCTAATATTCTTTGATTATACATAAGATGATGCATGCATTTATTTTTAGGGGGCCGTTTTTGCTCATTTTCATGGGCAGTGTTGGTCATCTTTTTATTGGTGTCGTGTAAATGTGAAATGTAGGTGCAGCATTATGAGTTTCCAATGTGTGTAAAGAGCACTGAGCCTTAAGTCCTAAAGTGACTCAGGCAAATCTAAACGCCTTTTAACTGTGACTGTGAAAGAAGACTAGAAGATGAAACTGGCTAGCTAGCAGTAACAGTTTTTGCAAGGAAAAGAAAAAAAATAGAATAACAATAATGAGGCAACGTTTGAAGGGTACTTTTAAAGTTCCCATTCTTTTTAAATGCTGATATTGACGTTGATCTGTAAAGGCAGTTTTTTAGAAAATTTCTACATGTGTGTGTTCTTATTATTATATCAACCTTAAAGATGAGACATGTCTTTGGATTTGAAAACATTACGATACAGGACTCAAATGTGACACGACTCATTTGAAATGACCCACATCCATTCTGTTTCCTTTGAATAGCTGAGTTCTGTGCAGAGCATTCTGCTTGAGTTAATATAAGGACTTCTGGCAATGGGAGAAATGTCATGGTTCCCCAGACAGGCATGAGCACTCAAGTCACTGGATAGTGAGTTGCACAGCTGGGAGCAGAGTCCAGACCTGCTATGGTCTTGTGAAAGCAGCCAGCGCTTCTCTCTGCTCTTAACTTGATCTTAATTACACTTCTGAAGCACAATATTTCCTGTTACTCTGTTCTTGATACCAGTTAGTTTGGAAGTGTACAAACGTGGCATCATTTGTCACCACTAGTTGAGGTGAATAAATGCTCTAATTTTTTAGGCATTTTTTTTACTCTGTGACAGTGAAAGCTTTCTCTGATAATCCCAGCAGGCTCCCATGTTTGATTGATGTATCCACATGTAGAGTGCTGCTTGTTAGAATTAATTGCTGTAGTAGTGAGTAACAAACAAGTTGTTGGTGTTTCACTTGGCTGAAGTTCACAGCTTGAGACACAGTCAGTTATGGTAGTGGAACTGCAGGATTGCTGGCTCTGTGACTGGCAGCAGAACCCTTAGGTGAGTGAGTGAACAGTCCAGGTGAGCTCTGTCCTCTCCTAACTCAAGCTGTTGATGACAAACTTTCAGCCACTGGCATGTTCTAATAACATTTCACAAAGCCTGTAGTTGGTGACAGTGTGAATTGTAAAAGAGATGGCTGATTCTTAATGCTTTTTTCCTATGGACAAAGAAAGGGAGAAGTCTCCTCAGAAACAAACCAAAATCTGATGCAGTAGTGGAGTGGGAATTCAGCGGTGAGACCGAAAATAGTCTCAGAGGAAATGGTTGGATAAAAAGTTCCCTAGTAAAGCACGTTGCATCACTTGTGTGATTGAGTGGTGCAAATTCCTAAGGAAATTTTAAGTTAAAAATTTTAATCTGCCTTTAATTTATGTTGATTACTAGTGCAATACAATTTAAAGCTTTTCTTGTAAAAAAAAAAAAAAAAATAATGCCTCTTGTCTATTTTCAACATGCAAAAAACTATTTTCCTGAGGAGGTAGAATTTAAAAACCACTAGTAATTATATAAGAAACAAACTTTACAGTTATGAAATTCAACTATGTATGCAGATAATTTTTCAAGGAAATATTTGTGTCTAGTCTGATAATACTGTTTGAGTTCTGTGGTTTGATGTTCAGAAATGGGTGTTGTTGGGGCTGGTTTAGGTTTTGGAGTTGAGCGTGTTTGTATAAGAAATGAGCACACCTGAGCTTTTACTTTAACTCATATCCAGCACATGAGTCTGTAGCTGAATGTGCACCTCCGGCATGAAATTAACTATTAAAATAAGCTGAAAACAAGTTGATCAGAAATCCCATAAAAAGTTCATTGTTGTCTCATAAACAGATATTTGCTTCCTTCGTTTAGGAGAATACTGTTTTGTATCTGAGAGCAAACACTCTTGTGATTGTTTACAGTTCTGTGATTCTATGATAAATGCCATATTTCTCTGTACGCTGCGTGACAGTGGTTCAAAGAGCCATCTTATTTTTATTTCTTTCTGGAACTGTTTTTTTTCCCCAGCTTTTGCTTTAGAGAGGTTTCATGAAGCTGATGCTTAATCACTTGTTTTTATTTTAATCTAGTGCTTCCTCAGACAGATGTAAGATACCGCATCAAAGTTTTGATCACTTTTTCTAACCTCAGGCTTTTCAAATTGAACAGAGAGTAATTATGCTTGTCTGATTCTCAGATGTTCGTTGATTAACTAACAAATTGATATGTTGGACCTAAAAGTTCACAACAGGGAGTTTTTCACATAAATCTAGGAAGCTCGTTACTGCAGATGCATAGTGGAATATAATATGGAGCCTTGATGAAACAAAAGTCTAGCCTTTTCTCTCCATGGAAAACATTATTAAAAAAAAAAAAAGAAAGAAACAGGTATAGCTCTTGAAGAAAATCCTTTAAGAATTCTGTAGATTAGGTTACAGAGCTTATTTTGAAATTCACTATACTGAATACAGCTGACTTGGTATTAGGCACAGGTGGATTCAGACACTTGATCTATTTCTTGGTCATAGGCTGTCCACCAGCTGTATTTCCTCTGTTATTTCCCATTTGGAGGTTACTCCACATTGCTGCATTTCTACAAGTTGTTTGTCTACAGGGTCTCTTCAGAATGGAAAATACAAGCCGTGAAGTGGCACTGAAGGTGACAGTGAAAGAGTGTTCCAGCTTTAAAGTCTAGAAAAGGATAGGGAATGGGCAATTGTACTATGACTTTGTGAGAGTGTGCCACAAAGGTTAGGCACAAGTGTGACTGCTCTACGTTTCTTGTTGATGTGAGTTAAGCCTATCTGAACACTTCAGGCAGTTTTGATCAGATAAACATGGGTATTTTGTTTGCCCCAGGCAGAGACGGCCTTTTGAATGTGACTTCCCTTCCAGTACTGGCATTATTTTGAAAATGTTGCCAGATGGCAGAGGAGGTTTAAGAAGCTGCTCCATTTTAGTCACGGTGAGGACTGATGTTGAGAATAAGATGTACAGACAGACATGTTTGGGATGGAAGATGTGTTCAGAACAGATTTTGTCTAATGTTACCGCTTTCCCTTAGCGTAACTTCCTCATAATTCCTCATAATACCTGTTCCTGGTAAACATGTTGGACATGCAGCTGTGGCTTTTTCTAAGAGCACTGCTGAAGAACATTTTTTCCTTTTTTTTGTGTGTCATAATAAATTCTTTAGTTATGTTACAGCGTTGCAGCTGTTGCTGTTATCCCACGGTCCTTGGTAACCCAGGACGTCTCTCTCAAAGCCCCTTGCACAATCTCTACACAAATTAAATTATAAGCAGAGGGAAGTTTGGTTGCAGAAGGCATAGAGACATGTGTCCAAAAAGCAGTTAACAAAATCAGTTAGCACCGTGCTCACAGTCACAGCTATCCCTGTTAATTACGGTTTTAGTGTGACTCAGCTGTTCACCTGCACACTTTTAGTTGCTGATGGTCCCCCAGAGAGTCTAACAGTCAGAGTATTGCCTTGGTCTCTGAATCTCATTCTTTCCCCTTGATCTCAAGACTATGTTTTTATGTAGCGCCCCTTCCCACCTATATGCATTTTCCCACACGAAGGTTTATATACACATAGGTGATTAAATGCACGGTACCCCTAGAGACTTTCTATCCACAGAACAGGAATACAAGTTGTGTTTTGGGCTGTATTCAGTAAAGCATATCCTTTACTGCAAAAGCTGTGAAATGGCCCTTAAAGCCGTCCAGATGGCGCATGGTTTGTGCCATCAGCCAGGGTAGAAGCTTATAAAGGTCACAAATGCCAAGGTTCAATAAACAGCTCATTTAAAAACAAACAAACAAGATGGTGGGACTGAGGCTTTGTATGTGTTTAAAGCATAGATTTGTATGAAAGACTACTCTGTACATTTCTCTTGGTTATCTGGCAGCTTCTGACAAGCTCTTTCCATAAACGCTGAAGTCAGTCAAAGTATTCTACCTTGGATCCTCTCCACTGTCCCATGAACGTGGAATTTGGTTCTGACCAAGTGCTTGGGTCTACGTGGTCTCTCTGTCAGTAGCGTCTGATCATCCCTCCAGTGGTGAAAAGTGGAATCATCTCTGTCACCATTCCCTCCCATCTTCTAGAAGATGCTAATGATAGTCTGCGAGCAGTTTAATTTGTAGATGTGATGGGAGAATTGATGCAGTTTGTGGGAGAAGATGGAATGGAGTTGAAAGAGCAGCCTGAATTTATTTGTGGGGACAGTTCCATTTCAGTCAGCCTGAAAATAAAGGCATTGCAGAGCCCATTTCTGGTTCCTGTAAAAATTCTTCTGCCCTGTGGTAACTGCAATTGGTCAGTGGTTTAATCATCCTGTAGCATGTAGCCCTCATGGAAAGCCATGATCCCAGACAGACAGAGCCACATTCCAGGAGGTCTGGGAATTTGTTATTCAGAATGGATAAGCGTGCTGGGGAGTAAAAGATAAGGCTGTATAAGCAAAACTGAAGTTCTCTTGTAAAACAGTAATTAACTGTGGTAGACTGAATCTCTTTCAGTAATCCTCCCTCCCTGGTGAGAAATTCTCACTCCATTCTGGCCGTTATAGTGATGAGGCAATGCAATGGTGCAGAAAAGTTACAGGCTTGAGCCCTGTCCTTCATACGGAAAGAGCCTGCAGACGAGAATGCTCTCTGGTCTGCTCATGAAACTGCCCTATAACTAAGGGTGAGGAAAACCATAGGACTGCATTCTGTTCTCATTACCACCATGTAGATCTCTGAAAGGCAGATTATCTCCAATGTCTCTCCATTTATGCTTTCTAACCAAGACGGTGCTCCTTTCAGGATGTGTGCATTGCTCTTCTTGGTGTTCACACGTCTAGAAAAAGAGATTGGGACGTGGGGACAGGTGTGGACAAATGTCTGTAGTTCTGCTTGAACTTCTGGCTGCTGATAATGCTTCAGGGAAAAACAAGGCAGCTCAGAGTGCTGGGTAAAAGCTCCTCAACGTGGAGTAGTACTGAATGTAAACCCAAACTAAATATAGAGGCTTCTGATAGGCAAGAACCAAAGAAGTGGCGCTAACTGAGCTATTCACAAGCCCAGCTACAGAAAGCTTGCTTACATGCCCATGTTGGGAGTTTGTGGTCTTTCCATAGCGGATCAAAAGGAACTATTTCAGACCATGATTCAGGGTGCCCCAGCAGGATTGATGGTTTTGTTCACTGTACTGGATTACCTCCAGATTCAAGGACTGGAGTTGCACATCTGATCTTAAAAGCTTAGCTGTCAACTGCGTTTGTGAGCATTCGTGAACTGTTACTCTGAGATTCGTAGTTTTGATAAAGTTCAAGTAGTTTGACTTTGCATTGAAGGGATTGTAATTTTTCTGCCTCGTGTTGGAGAAGCCAGGCTGTACAGTTTGAAAATTTAACTGTTAAGCACGCTAGAGATCATAGAGATCATTCAGAGGAATTACACAGTGTTTATTTGGTTTGCATTAGCCTGTTTTTATGCTTTGTTACTACGCATAGAAATTCTAACACCCGCAAAGCAGAACAGTGATAGTTTGTATCATGGAAGTAGTATATACAGTATATGGCCAGATGACAGATGGTTGTGTTTCCCAGAACTTGTTTTTATCATTTTCGGATATCTACTGCCACATTACATGACTAAAATGACAGCTTCCATCACATAAATTAGATTAGCAGTATTAAATCTGTTGTTTCAGTGTTACATAGGAAATTTCTGTGGTAGATAACAGTAGTTGGAATATATATTTTTCTCTGTCATACAGCAATCTATGCAAAGGCAAAGCTTGACATTAGCTTATCCAGATTATGAGCTCTAAGTAAATGCTGACAATGGAAAAATCATGCAGTTTGACTCCTTGGTCTGTGGTGCATTGTAAGATGGTTTGTGAATTGGCTTCCCTCTGACACGTGCTTATTTTTTTCCCTGATTGTGACGACACAAGTAAAAACTGTACTCATTTCTCCTAAAGTGGTAATGGGACCTTAAGAACAGGGGTCAGAGCAATATGTGAATGAAAACAATGACAGAGGTTCCCCTTCCCATTTGTGTAGAATAAATATTGTTGACATTCCTTTTTCCAGTCGTCCTCACGGGGCTCTGCCTGCAATAGGGACTCCTTGTAAGTTCAGTGAGTTCTAGGAATAGATGTCATAATAACCCAACAGAGAGAGGTGTAACGTCTTCTGACATATTTGCTTGGCACAAATGTAACAAAGTTATATAAATTTCAAACCAGGAGTATGATTCGTTTTTGCCATGCATATCTACTCGTCTGAACTTCTGGATGTTGATTAATGAATTGTGAAGGTAATCATCTATTGTATCAATTTAAAATATTCATCATGTTCTTCAAAGGCAGCGAGAAAATATGTACAGCTGCAGTGGAAGGAAGAGGAGATGGGCACCTTGCTGTGTATCCCCTGCAGAACAGTATTTACAGTCATTCTTTTATTCATCAGTGATAGCAGAAGCAGACTGCAGAGAGGCCAGTCATAGCCCACAGAAGTTTCATGCTGACAGACTCAGAGTTTTCTTTCTGGATTTTAGAGATATTGTTTGTAGAGTGAGAACTCTGTTTGCTTTCTTATGTCCTGCAGAAAAAGAGAGGACATTTTGCGGGATTTTTTTTTATTGTTGTTCAAAATTGTTGTTTAGGCAAAATTCTCAGTAAGTCATTTCTAGCTTTCTATTGCTTTCTTTTAAATTCCCCTTTCAGCCACGGTGAGACTTCAGTTGCATTAGCCTTTGCTTGGTATTCACTACATCTTGACTAGAACTGATAAATTACTTTGAAAAATGTTGCTACATTTCCATTTCCTTATGTTTCTCAGCAGCTATGCATGTAAGCTTAGGTAAACATATTAAAAATGTGTTGTAACTGGTGGAAATTTAAGGGGAACCTTTGGCTTGTTACGAGCTTTTCACATGAAAATTCTAGGTTGGATAAGAAGAGATGGTAGGTAACATTTCATTTAGTGTGAGCGGTATTGTGTGGGAAGCAGACTTTAGAAAATGGTAGTGTTGCTTCTTTGGGGAAGGAAGATTTCAGCTCAAATTCTTTCTTTCTAGTGTAGTCTACACCTTTGTAATGAATTCCAGAATGGCCAGTTGAGCAGGGGTGGCAGTGTTTTTAGCTGGGATCTCAGTGACTTGAATTGTCCTGGCCAGTTGCTCTGTGTGCCGAATCATCCTGCTGTGGCTAGTGAAGTCATTCAGCTAATCTGTCGCTCTGGAACTGACATTGCATTTGAGTTCGCCAAAAGCTACACCTCTGTGTTATTGATTTACAGGTGAAATCCAGGTATGTTTCATCAGCAAGGCTTGTTGAAGGAAATCCAGTCTTTTTGAAAATATTTGGTAGCAGGAATGCTGCTCAGTGAGCAGTTCAGTGACAGCATACTGTGAAAGATCACAGTGAAAGTATGGCTGAGCTCTGTAGAGCTTTTTTCCAGTGGCTATTCTAGCCGCTTCATTCAAAGTCACCTTTAAAAAAGCAGTGATGACTGACTGTGGGCTTCTTTCTTTCCCTAACTCAAAGCAGCTGATGCTCTTGTGTCACTTGGTTCTTATATAAATGAGAAAAAAATGTGTGCACGTGACACTTAACTTCAAAATGGAAAGACTTGCAGCAAATGTGACCACGATAGTCCTTACCAGACAGCAGTGCTACCACCCTGTCTTCATCACATCACTGGCTTCTCTGTGCAGGAAGCAACCTTGGCCTAATTCGCAGATGACCTCTGAGCAAACAACCTGAGCAGAACCCTGTATTAACATGCTTCTGCAGTGAGTTTCAGATCTTACAAAATTGCAGCTTTATTCCTCTTAATTGAAGAGACAAATAAACCTGTCAGACTATCAGCTGTATTTAGCTTTCTTTTGCTGTTTGATGCTCGCTCGTTTTATTTCTCAAGCTTTTTTTTCCTCATTTCCTCTTTGCGTTTTACAAGCATCTGTATTTAATTTATGTGTACATATTGTTCCACATGGTTCAGATCATCTTTATTTAATGACTATTGCCATCATTACTATTTAATGAACTTCTTTGAATTATACATTACAGAAATATAAAACAGATTGGGGTATAAGTCTGTCCTTTAGCTATTTGTTTTGGTTTGATATGTCACAAATACTGGGCATATATGATTTAGAAACAAACTCTATGGCTTGCACTTTATAAATACAATGTCAGTAGGCACCTGATGTAGGTGTGTTAGGTGTTAAGATGTGTGACTTGCAAGGAAGCAAAGCCATGAATCTTTCTGCATCAGATAGAGTGTCTGAAGTGCTTGCCTACCTTTTTTCCAGTTACATTAATATTCTTTTCAATCTTCATGTTACAAAATTGAAAATAAAATTAACAATTAGCTTTATTTTTCCATGTTGTCCAGTTAGTGGCAGCTGCAAGGAAAGCATACAAAGCTGGTTCATGGTATTTCTCTCACAACCACTTCATTGGTAAAGGCCATCACTGAAGGCTGAGCAACACCTGTAAAGGGACAGAAATAAATCAGTTCTTTTACATACTTGATGATCCAAATGCAAGCCAAATATCAAAAGCCATAAACACAACTCAAGGAAAATTACTTGAAGGTAAATTTATCAATTATTTGAAGAGGTTAGAAACCCTGCTGTTATTTAATTGCTATTAAATTCTCAGACGGTTATTGTTCATACAGTAAGGACGTACTAGTGGCATTTTTATGTGGCATGTTGGTTATTCTAATGACAGAGAGTCGGGAAAGTACTCAAAAAAATGGTTGGAATGCTGATTACAAGAGTTCAAAACTTGAAATTGCTACTGAGCATATTCTACAGACAGCATAAAAATTCACCTACAGGGCATTAGCAGCCTGTTATTGGTGGCATGGTGTCTGGTGCATCTTACTTTTTATTCCACCCATTTTTGTGTCCCTCTTGTAGCTGCATTTACCCATCACAAGTCCCTTTTAATTTCAGTGATGGTTTTAAATTAACACCCAATGCAATAACAGCAAGGTAAACGAAGATATTTAAGATATTTTACTCTGAAAAACAACCAGCGTGCAAAGCCTTGCTTTCCACAACAAAGCTTTGTCAGTGCTTGCCAATTCTGCAATGTCTGAGCTCTGGTGGGGCTCGCTGGCACTGGCAGCTGAAAGCAGGCAGCTGCCAAAGCCTCTGTGTAGTTTGGCACCTAAGAAGTGCCTGTCAGTTTACTTGTGTTCCTAATCTGACAGCCACTATAAATAGTTCAGGTGGCTGTTTTCTTCTGATGAAGTTATCACGTCCTTCTGGATACATGTTCAGAGGTAAGGGAGCAGTTAGTGAAATTCTTACTTATTTACAGTATATCTGATGTCCTTCTTAAGTTTACAGTTAGTGTATTTTAGAGAGCTGTCGTGTTTGTTACAGCTTCTTGAAAAGTACTGAAACATCACAAAAAAAAGCATGGAATGAAACTGCTTTGCTTGTGACCTGGCAAAATTGAAAATGAGTTAGCCTTAACCTCACAGCTGCTTCTGTTTTAGTGGTAATGAATGCACTTCTTTTTACAGCCAGCAATCAGCTGAAGACCTTGCAAGAGTACCTGCTAATTCTACCAGCAATATCTTGAATAGGCTATTACTCAGCTATGATCCCAGGATAAGACCTAATTTCAAAGGTTTGTCAGATATTTCTGCCTTTTTATTTGATCCTTGTAATTTAACATGTTTTTATGCACAGAAAGTGTATATAGAAATGATATTCACAACTGTTTCTGAGATGAAGACTTTACTACAAGCTGTAACTGTAGGAGGTATTTACAGGTTTTTTTTAAGCTGAAATATATAGGGATTTCAAGATAATAATACTGTCTGATGCTTTATTATTATTATTAAATTTTTCTAACAGATTTTTTCAGTTGAGTTAGATTTTTGTAAAATGCATTTTTAAATATGTCTTTATTGCTCCATTTTAATCAGGCTTTAGCAGTATCCTCGCTTTACAGTATTTTAAACCACTTACCTTCTCTATAGGGGTCCTTTAAGATAAAATTTTGAGAGACCAGCAGTTTTGTTGTTTGGAAATCATGCAAAATTCAGTTTGGAAGATGTGTTAATAATACTGCTTATGAGGTTTGGGATTTCAAATAGGTGATGAGTTTATGCACGTGTGATTCTGGGATACGTTGTTGTAGGCAAGTGTTGTAGGAATGTTTCATGTAGGCAAATGTGATTTCCTTTCATATACAGAAAAGGCTGAAATACATATACTCTGCAAAACCTCTAGTAATCATACAGCTGCAAATTGTACTTTCCAGGAATTAGGTTATTTTCCTGATAGAAAAAAGACAGCAATTTTATTATATTACACACATTGAAGTTTATATAAATCGATTCTTTGTACAGCTTAATTATATTTAGGTTAGGAGTTACTGTAATGTAGCAATAGCATGAGAACTTTGGAAATCTATAATCTTTATTGTGCTTTTGAAGAGACCAGTTTCAGATTTCAGATTCT
This sequence comes from Lagopus leucura, assembly GCF_019238085.1. Classification (NCBI taxonomy): domain Eukaryota; kingdom Metazoa; phylum Chordata; class Aves; order Galliformes; family Phasianidae; genus Lagopus; species Lagopus leucura. The sequence continues at coordinate 1,450,038 of NW_024962264.1, forward strand.
ATCTGAAGCTTTATAACTGCATTAAACTCAATTCTCAGCAGGTTACCTGCTTCTTTCTTATTCTCTGTGGAGTCGTATTCATTTGTTTTCAGTGCTGAATTTTGTCACAAAAAATAAATGTCCATCCTCTGTTCTGTCTGCTCCTCAGCACAACAGGCTTGTAGCCACTGGTAGAGCATATTGCAGATTGATTTATATTTCTGATATCCCTGATGGCTCTGTGGTAAGAATTGAGTCTGAAGAAAAAGAGAGGGCATGTAATGTTTGCTTACAGAGAAGTGGGGAAGAAAGAACAATTTCTGACAAGTGATTTGCCTGTGTTAAAATGTTCCTCACACTTGACTGGCTTCCTTGGGCTGTAGTTCCTATTCAAATCTGGTCATGATTCCTGGCTACCAGTGGTGCAGTGGGTTTGCAGTTTGAATTTACGTCTTATACATACATACTCTGGGATATTGTACGTAGGTGAGCAAACTATTAAATATGACATTACTTTATAATATAGTTATTCTCTCTGTCCAGATAGTCTTATACAACTTTTTTACTTCTGAAAATAGAAAGAATTCCACCAAGCTAAGCAGACAACAGATGCTTGTATCCAGTGTGTGCACTGACACTCAACATACAGGTGCTAAATAAAACTAGTGGACCATGATTCTCACAACCATCAGGCCACTACCCCCCACTTCATGATAGCCCTCTGTTAACACCAGATAGATGGCTGCCTATCCATTCCCGCAGGGTGACAGAGGGCAGATGTAGCAGCTGTCACACCAGCCCTTTTCAGCTACAGTAATCCTGGCTGTGGAAAAGAGACAAAAATCCAGTCCATCTTGATATCTTCACAGCTGCTGGCTTCTCAAAATTTTTCTTGCCAAATTGGTAATCGTTGTAAAATGGAGCAGCCTTCTGCTTCTCTCCCTCTCGTGCGAGGTGGCTGTGAAAGCTGCATGAAACAGTTTTTATCCCCCTGTGTGTACACTGCTACATTTATACACTTGACTTGCACAAAGAAGTATCCTCTTACAGTGTAAGTAAATGTGTCATCATAAATCAGAAACAGTTATTTGGGATGGTAGATCTTTGTTATATCTTTGGCAGTTGAATGTGTCCACTGCTAGAGATGTGAATTGCATTGCATGTAAAAATAATAGTGGATGGTGCATTCCGTGATAGCAGAAGATCATGGAATTTGGAAATGACTCATTGATTTATGGTCAGTGAAATGCTTTAAGCTTGGTGCTCTGGAATGAGGATTTTTTTTTTCTGTTATATTATGAAAATGATTCTCATGGTTTCCGTGCAAGCAGATTGTACTGTAGCTTTTGAAAACAAAATAGATATTAATTTGAAAATACAAAGCTACAAAAAATATTTCATATTGTGATACCACTAAAAGGAAGGATAATGTACCTTTGCTGGGTTGTGCAAATGACTAGAAATCTTTTCTTTTTAAAGGAATTCCAGTCGATGTGGCGGTCAATATCTTCATTAACAGCTTTGGGTCAATTCAGGAGACAACTATGGTAAGACTGAAATGAACTGAATGCAGCACACAAGCAGATTTTCTTACTCAATGAAAATTCAGGCTGAGGATTACGAAACATAAACTGTAAATGATTGTTTTGACTGCACAGACTGAGAAGTAAGGTAATGGGACTAGTGTTGGACTGTGCCTTTTGCTGTAAATCTGTGAATCTATTTAATTCTTTCTTTTTTTGGTCACAGGTTGTCATAACTTTTAGGATCTGTTGTGGGTGAAAGGTAGATGAGTGCAAAATGAACATACATGCAAAGATCTCAAGCATTTATGTAGAAAAGCACTATCTGATATTTTGGGACTTGAAGATCTTTTTACAATGACTTTTCCAATAAATACTGTGAAGAATATTGGGGGAAAAACAAACAAACAAACAAACCACATTTCATTATTGAAGGTATTATGAGGCAGGCTAGGTTTTTCTGTTGTTTCAAAAACAAAGGAGAGTACAGTTTGTTTTGTCAGCATGTGAGAAGCCACAGCCAGGGCATATACTCAGGCTCTGGGGTCCCAAGGCAGTCCCACACCATCCACTGAAGAAATGGGTGCAGTGCTCTGCTGTGTCCATTGCATGGGGGCAGTTCCTCAGATCTGGTTGCTTGTCTACTCCTGTGGCTAAGGCAATATTCCTCGTCCCAATGGCAGAGAAATAATAAACTATAATGCAGCTAATAAATAATAAAACACCTTTTGTTGCACATCCAAGCCAGTACCTGCTTAAAATTCAGAGCCAGCTCATGTGTTACCTTTAATGACATTTCAGTGAGTTGCTCAAGGTTAAACAGATGCAATGGCTGAAGTAACTTTTTTTTTTTGAGCAGCTTGGCCATTTCATCCTTTTATTGCTAGGAGTGAATAAAGGATTTAGATTTGATTGGAAATGATAGTAAGTCAGCTAATGGTATTAGCAGGAAGTGATGTTAGAACAAAGAATGTAAGATGAAGATATTTTGAGATTTATTTCTTGAAAACAAAAAGAGGACTGCAGTTTAAAGGAGCAGGCAGGAAAAGCAGGAAAGTAGGAGTGAAATGAGTATCTAAAATGGCAGGTATATTAAGCCAGATGGCCCTTTCAAGTTTTTGAAATTTATTACATGCTTTAAAAAGTGACTTTTACAGAGGCTTTTTTTACAATTAACCACATCCTAATAGTAACAGAACATGAACGTAAGGCGCGTGCGTCTCTCCAAAAAATGAAGTATCCTCTCTACAGCAATGCATATAGGCCTGCCTGTGAATTCCTGTCCAGTCATTCACAGATTTTACTAGCATGTTGCATAAGGTAGTCATGCTCTCCTACATATTTTAGAGCTTCAGAAACCACCCTCATTTTATGCTTTTATTTAGATTTCTGTGTGTAGCCGATCGCTGTGATGCCTTGGTTCACAAGGGCTGAACTTCATATTTCCCTTCCTTATCTCATGTAATAATAATGTTTCTCCATCATCTGAGTTTGATGGGGAGTCTCACACATCAAGGGAATGAATCATTCTGCAAAAGACTACATGCTTGGACAAGTTGCACAGTCTGTTTCAGCTGAAAACAAGAGGATCATAACATGGAAGTCAATATATCAAAGCAGAGATGGAGCAGGACACAGAGGTGGGTGCTGAGACAGGCACATGATTCATTCTGAGTTAAAACAGGGAATAAAACTGTGGCTAGACTGAGAGCGAGGAAGGCATGCAGATAAGTTAGTGGGACCAGAACTCTGCAAGCCTGTCCCCTGTGGGCACGAGGATTTGTCTGGTAGCATCTCAGACTGCTTTATCAGTGTCAGTGAACTTTGACTGGCCAAGGACATGGGAAATAATTGTATGTCTTAATGTCAAATTCACTCTTTGGCTCCTTTGGTGAAAATCAATTACTTTTGCTTTCTATCCTTATTGTCCCGGTACTGTTTACGTTCTTAGCTACGCAGTTTGCTCTTCACCAACGAAAATAGAGTGGTTGACTGCCTGCTGAGGTAGTACTTTGCTTTAGGAGAGAAAGGGTTTTGTTGTAAAAATGTGTTGACAGGTTAGAAGGAAGATTGGTGGAGACATAGCATTGACCCTGTGCCCGTTCTATACAGTTCTAATCAAACTTGTGCAAAAAATGAAGGGCAAACGATTGCTCCGTTTCTAGCAAAAGTAGAGTTCGGGTTGTACTGCTGAGTGCTAGAGACAATTGCCTCATGTTCCCACATGTATCGAGCAACTGGAAAAAAAGAACAAAAACTAGCAACTACAGAGCGAGTAAGAACTTTTACAGCTAAAATAGAGAAGGGCTCATACCTGAGCTGCTACTTTCAAGTAAGCTCCCTTTACCTGAACTCCTATAACTTGCTCTGGTTTTGCAGAGTACTTGTCTGGGATCCCCATGGCAATTCTTCCAATTTTTCAGAGATTGTTTTAGAGTGCAGATTTATAGGGTAATATAGGGATTATGTTGCACTTCAAAACTGTTAAAGTCAGGGATTTCTAGAGGTAGATCCATTCTTTTATAAATATCCATAAGGCTATAATGTTTTAGCTGTACTAAGGATGTGATCTTCTGTCTACAATGACAATTCATTCTTAAGGTTTGTATTTGCAGTGTAACCTTTCTTTTCTCAAAGTCCACCTCCTTCTTCTCCTTTAATTTCAAACCTTACAGAAAAGTCTTCTTAATGTTCATGCTCTTATTTCACTTTTCTTCTTTTAATCCTATGAATGCAATTCTCTACTTTGCTAATCTGTTAAAAGACGGCACTCTACGACTATTCTGTTTAAAGAGAGTGTTACTACGCTTGCTTTCTTTGTATCATTGTAGGTCATGTAGAAAAAGCCTTTCACGATCTACTGTGTGCTCCAGTTTTTAGAGAGAGAAGTATTGGCTATGCCTAGCTTCTGGCCTGAGGAGTTTTTCTGGCCACGTGCCCACTGCTTTTAGTAGGTTGCATTTGAAATATTTCCTAGAAGTCCTCCCCTTTCGGCTTCCCTTGAAAACAGCTTGCCTTCTGTTGGAGTTTCATGGGAAAACAAAGCCCTGTAGAACACTTCAGTGATTCTTTTTGCCTTCCCTGTTCTCATTGCCCTAATGGTAATGAATGATTTTTTTTTTTTTTTTCCCCTAGTGTCTGGCTTTTAAATTGTTATTTGACTCCCTTTTACTTTAAAATATTGGCCATTCTGCAATATTCAAAAAACATCTGTAAAATTCATGGGAGGGAGACCATGTGACTCATCCAGACCACTTTTTCAAGCCTACATTGAACCTAATTGCAGTACAAGTACTGAATCTGAAAATTCATTACTCAATTTTGGAAAAAGTCTGTTCCCAGTCCTCTTAAATTTGATTTGTACCAGATCATAGCCCGTACTTCTGTCATGTGCTGTAATAGTTTGTATTCTGTTAAATAAAACCTTTGTGCGTATTATTTTCTGTAGATACAGAAGTCTCCTGACATCTCTTAATTAAACATTCTTCATAGTACCTCAACTACATGGTTGCCATCCTCCCCAGGTGAATGCTCTATGAGAAGTTTCCAGTCATTTGTGTAGATCTGAACCTCCTTGTTTTAGGCTAATGGGAATTCTCTTCCACTGACTGGAATGGGAACAGAATCAACATCTTAAACTGCCACTAATCTAATAGGTTTATTTGACTTCCTTTGTAATAGAAAAAGGAAGGAAGTGAAGTAGTGTCCACCTGATCTTACCACCAATTCCTATTTTGACAGTGGATTTTGATTTTCTGTGATTTAAACATCTCCTGAATGGCTAAACTGAAGGCAAGTGTTGGAGAGTGCTTATCATTTGCTTATGGCTGTGAGAATACTTTTGATTTTGTTAAAACAAGGATAATGCACTTGTTCATGAGAAAATTGATTTTTATGTAATGCTTATAAGTCTGAACAATGTACAGGATTTGTATGGTTTAAAATAAATGCTTCCACTTGGACATGAAGTCCATATGGAATGGGGACTTCAGAAACAAACAAGTAAATTTTGAATTGTATCAATATAGTACATTCTGAGATGATGACCTGAATTCCCTCATGCTCTGAAGCTTTTCTGTGGAAGCCTTCCAACTCTAAGTCACTTTGAATTGACTACTATTTTATGCTACTTCTTTACTTTGATGTAATAATAGAGGTCTTTGAACAAATAAAAATCTGACTACATCTATTCTTTTTTACTTCCAGAAACAGACTGCCAAAAAGTAACAGTTCTCTCAGAACTATGCATATTAATAGATGTTGCCTGAGATCTATCTGTTTAATTTTGATGCTTTGGTTTTTGTTATAATGCAGTGGGGAAAAACATTACACAGTCTATTGTAGTAAAAAAAAAATACCTGGGCTGGATATGGGAAGGTGAGCACAGGGGATTAACAAAGGGAAATCAGTAGGGTAAACTACTCTGCATGAGATCTTAATCAAGAATTAACATAAGTATCTCAACATGGCACTTGCTTTGGACTGTAAATATACAGCTTATAGCAAGTACTGCAGAAGAGAATTCACAATATATCAACAGAAAAATGCCTAAGAAGACACTAGCTTGTACACTACATTCTTAATTTTTTATGTTGAGTTCACTGACAAATCAAGAATATGTCATGAACCATCACTCACAGATACCTGCCTTCATTTATGTAATTGCAAAGCACTAGCAGGCATAATCTCAGGATGCTTTGTGCCTAATAAATAATTACTTAAAAAAACCAACAAAGTAACCACGCTATAAAATACAGCAAGGCAGACTAGAGATAGATTTACCTTAATTATAGAATCTGACTTTATTTTTGTCTTTTACTTTGTTTTAACAATACTTTTATTCCTTGCTCTGTATGTGATCTGCCTGATTTACGTTTGCATAAAAAAGAAGCATTCGCTTAGATGTAAATCTGAAAAGCAGAAAGATGTAGATGCAAGACTGAAAAATCCTAACTGACATAGTAGGTCAGATTTTTCTTTTGGATGCACACAGCTTTCACTGAGGACAGCGTGCGTGTGGGTTTCGTTCTGCTCTGAGACATGTGCTACTCCAATTCCCAGTGGCAACATTTGCTTCTCATTGGGCATGGTTCTACTACTGTCCATCCTTGACTAAAACTCCTCCTGAATTTGGAAAAAAGTTCCTTCTATGTAATGTCTTGATTTACTCTTAATTTTTGTGGCCTGTTCTGTGCCTGTTTTCACACAAGCTGCCTTAGGCCTTATGTTGTACAGTCATCAATTTTCCTACTGAAATAGCCCCAAATCACTATTAGAGGTCCCAAGGCTGTATTCTGTGTTTGCAGTTTAAAGTCTGCTGTCTTCCTGGTCTGTTTTCTGCTTTTATGGTGTGGCATATTGCCATCACTATGCCATTTAACGAACTGGAGAATGCTTTTATAAGGTGTTATATTGCCATCAGCATGCTACTTAACCAATTGTATAACAAACAGGAGTTTATACTTCCAGGATTTGCTGATAGAAGTGATGCTGTGTTAGCAGCTGCAGTAAATCAGCGTAGTTGAACTATGGCTTCCTCTGTGCTGCTGCCTACTTTTCTTTATGCCTGTGTAACATGGCTACTGTCAGAGGGGATGCGGAAAGAATCCTGGGAGGAAAATCTGCTCCTTTCCTTTAAAAAAAAAAAAAAAAAAGTTTTTTTAATCTAAATCTGATATCTACCTATTATTAGTAAATTGCATTGAAATTACCACGTACTAAAGCTGCTTGAATGGTGATTCATGCCTACCTTTGTGATAGAAAAATCAAAGCATAAATTGTTTTTCTTCTGTGAGTCTGATACAGTGGTGTGAGTCTGATACAATGGTATTCTTTCCCCATGATTGTCTTTTGTTTAGACTTTTGTCTGGTCTAATTCTTACGTATTCTTCCCATCAGGATTACAGAGTGAACATCTTCCTAAGACAGAAGTGGAATGACCCCAGACTCAAACTGCCCAACGACTGGAGGGGTTCAGACACTCTGACAGTGGACCCAACAATGTTTAAATGTCTTTGGAAACCAGACTTGTTCTTTGCGAATGAAAAAAATGCTAACTTCCATGATGTCACTCAAGAAAATATCCTTCTGTTTATATTTCGGGATGGAGATGTCCTAGTCAGCATGAGGTATTTTATTGATAAATTCATACTCTTTCTGACTTCGGTCAGTTCATGACTTGATGGGAGATAGATGTACTGTTAGACTTAATAATGCAGTTTTTGATTAAAATTTAAACATATATGGCAATTTTAAAACAATGCTGTCAAAAATGAAATGTGTGAAAATAAATCCGGAGATGTTGCAAAGCACGTAGGTTGATAGCACAGGAAGTACTAAAATTTGACATGTTTGTATGTTAATATATCATGTTAAAGTAACATTAAGTAGGCTAGTACTAGTAACAGCATTAAAACTTATACAGTTATCTAGATTTTTAGAAGCATAATGAAGTGAAAGAAGGTTGTGCTGTCATTCACCAAGACCTGGACAGGCTGGAGGGTTGGGTGGAGTAGAACCTTATGGGGTTCAACAAGGGCAAATGCAGAGTGCTATACCTGGGGAGGAACAACCACATGCATCAGTGCAGGTTAGGGGCTGACCTGCTGGGAAGGAGCTCTGCACAGAAAAACCTGAGTGTTCTGGTGGACAGCAGGTTGGCCACAAGCCAAGCCAGTATTGTGCCCTGGTGGCCAAGAAGGCCAATCGGAGTGCACTAAAAAGAGCTTGGCCAGCAGGTCAAAAGAAGGCGATTCTTCAACATTAATGAGGCTGCATCAGTTCAGGGAAGTTCCCCAGTTCAAGAAAGACAGGGAACTTCTAGAAAGAGTCCAGCAGAGGGCCACAAAGATGATTAAGGATGTGGACCATCCCCATTATGTTTTAGCAGAGGAGTTGGACCAGTGGATCTCGAGCTCCCTTCCAGCTCCTGTGATATTTGGAGTAATTCCTTCAGCAAAGTAACATAATTCTCACCACCTGAATTTCTATGTTAACTAGTGCAAACAAGGATTATCTCCTACTGATTTAAAAAAAGGCTGAAATTTAAAAAGTGAATGTAAATGTTTTGTAAAAGTACTAGGACGTGATCCCAGTTAAGATCTATGCTTTACTCAATGTAGATTTTTCAGAGGACCTCCTTAAATATTTAATTTCATTGCGATGAATGCATACTTCTTTGTGTTTTTGCTTTGTTTATGATAATGATAGTATTCTATGCCATAAAAGCAACGATTCGTTGTAAACAGCCAAATTTTTTAATTAAAAGGAATATAATGAAGATTTACAGCCTATAGATGCAATGATTTGCAGAGATTAGGTTCACTTTCTAACAGTTTTTTTTTTTTTTTTTTTTTTTTTTGCATAAACTGAAACATACCACCAAAATGCAGGAAAAAGTTATTTCCCAAAAGCACTGTAACTTTACCATTAAGAGGGGACAACTTTTGAAATTATGAATACATGAGGTTTTTATTTGCAGAGTGGAAGTGGTTAGAAAGAAGAAAGAGGATAGGAGAGTCTGTGTTTGTTTTTTTTTGCTCATTCTAGATCAGGATGAGAAAATTAAATCTCAAGACTTTTGCAGATGGAGGTCAGAAAAGGAATCATAGAATCAAATGAATTGGACAGTGTAAGCATTTCATTTGGCTCATTCTGAAGGTCCTGTTCTGATTACAGCTGTTTATCTAGCAGTTTTTGAAGTCTGTAGAAATTAATATTTCAAAATAGAAAATCACTTTCAGCTACAGAAGCAATTTTGATTTTAAATATGAAAATTTAACAGTTGGAACTTCTTTGAGGTTTTTCCACGTTGTAGCCATTTAGAACAGCTAGGCAAATAGGAACTTTTGGTGGTTGATGTTGATAGTTGAGGTGACGTCTCAGGGATCTTGAATGGCAGATAAAGAGCTGATGGACATTGATTATTCACTTTCTTTTCCAGTAGAATAATCGTAAGGCCAGGGCAGATGAAAGGAGACCATTAGTGTGTGTGAAGGATAGTGTTCTCCTTGTTGCAGGATGCTTTGTATAAATAAAGTTTACATAGTAAATTCAAGAAAGCAACAGGAAGCTTCTTGAAGGAAAAAAATTCTGTCAAGCTGTCTTAAATAAAGGAAGCATCACTCACTTCTGGTTTAGGAAGGCACAACTTAAAGGAGGCTGCTGGAAATGTGGGAGAATGTCATTTCCTCATTGCTGTGGTCTAATATTCTTCTTCAGAAGTCTCCCACTGTCCACTGCTGGAGACAGATTTCTTTTCAGTGTGGACCTTTGGTTGAGTTGTTCTTAAAAATTATGTCTTTTGCCATGTACTAGTAATCCTCTAATTTGTGAAATTCTGTATGTTTAACACTGCATTATTAAACTACTAGAGGTACTTAAGTTTCTGATCAGATTCCCAAATTTTGAAGTGCTATTTACTATAATTTCTGTTATTTTTCTTCTACTGTTTTGGAAACTGAAAGTCGAATACCTAGGATTTTCCTTTTTCTTAGTGCAGTCTACTCCTTACATGACAGCTCACCCTATCTTTAAATTCTATTTCTGTATTTTTAGATTGTCTATTACTCTGTCATGCCCTTTGGACTTGACCTTATTTCCTATGGATACACAGCGCTGCAAGATGCAATTGGAAAGCTGTATGTAAATTCATCTTTGCCTAAAAACACATTTTGTGATGAATCTTGAAATGAATATTCACTGATTCCCACCAACGTAAATTTCCCCATGAAAAACGTTTCTTATGGTTGTGTCACCATGCACCCTGATTCAAGCTTCTGCTGTTAAGCACAGTGACAACTGCTTAGTATTACAAAAACAATTGCTATAAGCTTAGTAAAACAGGAATACGTATCATTTGGAAAAAAAGAATCCACAGTTTCCCCCGGTGGTTTTAACTTCCATAACCTGTGCTTTTTTGTGCATGGTCAGGGTCCATTTTATCCCCTTGCGTTGATGACGCACCGTGTCATTTGTAACTCCTGAAGTACTGGAAGAAAAGAAAATTACTTGATGCCAATATTTGAGAGCTTTTAGTATGCAACCTTTTCAAAATGTTTTCATGATTTGTTGTGGATGTGGGCAGGCATATCTCCCCTACTAGTCCTTTTTTGGTAACCTGGTTATTTGATCTCACAAAGGGGCAGACAGGTCTCATCTGTGAAGGCTTTCATGCCATGCTGGAAGTTGCAGCCGAAGTGCTTCTGAAACCCATCTTCTTCCCTGCTCTCCAAGTACAAGGGCATCTATTCCAAAAGTCCTGTAGTTCCATCCTTGTTGATCCTACTTTCCTGGCCTTTTGTTTCAACTAAGGATGAGTGTGATGCAGGGAAGGAAGGGTGCTTCCTCCAACCTGTTCCTGCTACAATACAGAAGCTTTATTCTGTTGTTACTGCCCCAGATCTGCTGAGGAAGCTGAGATTAAGGAAGGAAAGACAGAAGCAAGGAAACAGCAAGATTAAACAAAGCTGAACAGGAGAGCCTGGTGATGGCCAGGTAGTGATAATGATCAGAGCTATACAATTTAGTTTTTGATTGACAGCATTTACCCTTACAATTCTAATAAGACCATAGTGTTAGAGTTTTAGTGTATGCCCACTGTGCATATATTAGCTGAATTAAACTTGTATGGTAAACCCAAACAAATTGGTGGTTAATGTGAAAGTAATGGAAGTTGGCTCAAACTTTCGCAGTCTGGGTTTCTCTACAAGTATGAAAAAGTACAATTTTTCAAGGGAGAACTACTCATAAAAAGTTGCCAGTAACTTAATCTGATCAACCTTACTGTCTCTCTCCATGCTAAGTTGATGTATGTAGATTAGGGTGCAGAAATGCATTTTCTGCTCCTCTGGAAAGATAGTGTGAACTGAACTTTCTTCTACCTTTTTATTCCTTTGACTCCTACGGCTCCCAGTCTGTCTCCTCCAGTTCCAACAGTGAGCTTGCTTTCTCTGTTATCCATTGGTGGCTTTATTTCAATATGTTCAGTTCAAATTTTTGTCTTTCTGGTTGTTAGATTTCCAAGATGAAGCAACCAGTTTTTATTAAACAGTTCCTTGTGTGTATGGTTATGATCACTAGTTCAGCACATTCCCAATGGACAAGATTTTCAGTGCCCATTAATTATATTATAAAAGATCTCGGCGGCTTTGTGATTTGATAAATGTTGTAAAGAGGTGAAACTGATTTTATGAATTGATCTTTAATACAACTCATTTTTTGATATTATCTTTTAGCTCGGAGCTTTGAGGTGTGATTTTTATTAGGTTGTTGTTGACCTTAAAGAAGTTGGCTAATGAACGATTTAACTTTTTGAATGGCATCTATTTTTCAACAATAAAAACAGTTTATTTAAATCCTCCAAAACAAAAATGGTTCTTTAAACATTTCTGAGGCTTAGAATTACAAAACGTTTCCTACCAGCTCAATCCCCAGCTTTTTTCCCATATAAAGCACATTATCTTTGAGCAACCTGGTCTAGAGGGAGGTGTCACTGTCTATGGCAGGGGGTTGGAACTGGATGATCTGAAAGGTCCCTTCCAACCCAAACCATTCTGTGATTCTCTGATCTCTGTGTGAAGTTAATTCTTAATAAACAGAAAGTAACAGAAAAACGGCATGTAAAATCATGACTATAAGTGTGTATTTATTTAATACTGTGTTATGCTTGTGTTATGCTAGTGCTGTTGTATAAATCATGTTTTAGATGTATGCTGGGGTCTCTCCATATTCAGGAGATTATGATGGTGCTGAGGCACTGACTTGATTTCAATAGGACTACATATCTACTTGAATTTCTTGTCATGTATTTCCTAAAGCACAGTGATTTCATAAATCAGGGCTTTTAATCTGAACAACTAAGTAGAAAGGTTGTTTTACACAAAAGCCAAGTAATTAGGTAATCAGGAAATTAGTAGGTGCAGCGTTAATTTCTGTTGCAGTTACTTGGACTTTGAGTGTAGCTAAAATTCAGTATGTTTTTCATGCTTTAGTGAAGTGGAGTATGAATGATTATGCAAACTTTAAAGCTGTGGAATCTAGAGCGCTGCTTTATTTGTTTGGATAGTGATTTCTGTAACAAACACCTCTTAATTGTTGTAATATTGCCAATAATATAATATCCAACCTGGTAAATCTTAATATAGAACTACATAAAAATTCAGTTGTGGATTATCTCATTTTTTTTCCTAATTCTTTGAAATACAAAAAAAGGAAATACAAAAAAAAAAAAAGTACATACACGGTAGATTTTATTGCTGAATTTACTTTGCTTAAAATGGGACATTAAATAATAACAATAATTTTCTTCTTGTAGTTGGTTACACAACTGATGACTTACGCTTTATCTGGCAATCTGGAGATCCTGTACAGTTAGAGAAAATTGCTCTGCCTCAGTTTGATATTAAAAAGGAGGATATTGAATATGGTAACTGTACCAAGTACTACAAAGGCACAGGTAGGTGATAGAAGTGCTTTTCATGGTAAAAACTGTAAGCTTCCTTCTGTTATTGTTTATGGATAATGATTTATATTCCAGTACACATCTTACATTTTTATTGGAGGAAGTGGGTTAATTTTAGCTAACCTGTAGTACATACCATTGTAAGAATCACATATAATTACTGCAAACTAATTCAAATACATAAAGTCTAGATTGAAAATTAAATGGAATTGAATGTTTTTTTCTTGATTTGGCTTACATGTCTCCTGATCTCGCCATTGCCATTTTGTTTCTATAGTCTGGGTAATTTTCTATTCTTGTAAGCACTTTTCTAATGGGCAGTTCATTTAGAATTGTGCTACCTGCAGCAAAGTAGGGTAATTTGGGTTTTCTCGTTAAACGTTTGTTCCAAAAATTGATAGTATTAGAGTGTAACTTTAAATGTTTCTTCCTGCAGGTTCTTCTTTCCTGTAAGTTTTCTTGAAATGTGTCACTGTAGAAAGCTGTTTGCAGTCCTCAGCTCTGTATGATTCAGTCCTGAGATTGTATTTGAGCGTGGACAAAAAATTTCTCCAGAGCTTTCTGGCTTCTAATGATTTATCATTTCTACTTTGATTAATTAATTTCTGCCTATAATTTTATCCAAACTACTCACATTCCGTGGCAACCCCAAGACTTTTCGTAACAACTGAAATCAGCAGTGTGTGTTTTAGTCAGTGCTATTGCATCATATGCACAAATCTCCCTTTAAAATGAAGATGGCTGTGGCACTGAAGCTTTTCTGCAAAGATCCTTTTCTAGTTTCTTGCTGACCATTCAGCTGCAGTTGAGAGTCTGTTACTTGCAGTTGTTTCTGAGCTAGATCCCAAGTGTGAAGAGATCTCAGGTAACCTTTATGTAGCTTGGAGTTAAGGAATTTAGTTTGAAAGAGATAATTAAAATTGAATGTATCTGCAAAATGAATGAGTTCTTAGCTTACTAAGTACATAATTCCATATCTCAGATTATTTACATTTGAAAGTAGTGTGAAATTACATCTCCTCAGAACAATGCTGTATTGATGAAAGCACAACCAGCATTGGTATTTAAATCCAAATTTGGAAATGATAAGAGGTTTCTTAGCAGTGAGAAAATTATTTTATTCTTAAATAAGTAATGAGTTTACTGAAAAATTAGGCTATGAAGTCGTGGAAAATTAAATAGATTGATTGATTTTGCAGTTCCCAAGTAAAATTCATAAACATGGGAAAATTGGATGTAACACAAAGAGACTTCCATTTCATTCAAGGGCAGAAAGGAACACTTACTCCAAATTGCTATCTTGTAATTGTGTTGTCAAAGTTAGCATAATGATGTTATGTTTTGTCATAAACCTAAGGTTAAACATCTAAAAAATTGATATTTGTGCATCTTAGTTATTTTTAGGATTTCTGGAATCTTAAAGATAAATTTAAGAATTAATCATTACATGCTTTACAATGAAACAGATGTACAGAGGGTGGTGGTCAATGGCTCTGTGTCCAGGTGGAGGCCGGTAACAAGTGGTGTCCCCCAAGGGTCTGTCTTGGGACCGGTGCTCTTTAACATCTTTATTAATGACATCGATGAGGGAATTGAGTGCACCCTCAGCAAGTTTGCTGACGACACCAAGCTGAGTGGTGCGGTTGATACGGTGGAAGGAAGGGATGCCATTCAGAGGGACCTCGACAGGCTGGAGGGCTGGGCTCGGGTGAACCTGATGAGGTTCAACACGGCAAAGTGCAAGGTTTTGCATTTGGGCCGGAAGAACCCCAGGCACCTGTACAGGCTGGGAGGAGCGGTCCTTGAGAGCAGCTCGGCAGAGAAGGACCTGGGGGTCCTGATGGACGAGAGACTGAACATGAGCCAGCAGTGCGCTCTGGCAGCTCGAAAGGCAAATGGGATCCTGGGCTCCATCAGGAGAGGGGTGGCCAGCAGGGACAGGGAGGTGATTGTCCCTCTCTACTTGGCTCTTGTGAGGCCCCATCTGGAATACTGTGTCCAGGTGTGGAGCCCTCAGTACAAGAAAGACATTGAGATTTTGGAAAGGGTCCAGAGGAGGGCGACTAAGATGATCAGGGGGCTGGAGCACCTCCCCTATGAGGACAGGCTGAGGGAGTTGGGCTTGTTCAGCCTGGAGAAGAGAAGGCTGCGGGGTGACCTCATTGCAGCCTATCAATACCTGAAGGGAACCTACACCCAGGAGGGGAGTAAACTCTTCAAAAGGGCTGACAACAGCAGGACTAGGGGAAATGGTTTTAAGTTGAAGGAGGGAAGATTTAGGTTGGATGTTAGGGGGAAGTTCTTTACTAGGAGAGTGGTTAGGCCCTGGAACGGGCTGCCCAGGGAGGTTGTGGATGCCCCGTCCTTGGACGTGTTCAAGGCCAGGTTGGACGGGGTCCTGGGCAACCTGATCTGAATGTGTATGTTTGATGGCCCTGCTAGGCAGGGGGGTTGGAACTACATGATCCTTGGGGTCCCTTCCAACCCGGGTGATTCTGTGATTCTGTGAAACTGGAAAGAAAGCCAGCGTTGCTCTTTGAAGTTCCAACACCTTGTGACCACAGGTTAAAATGGCACTTTGCAAAGTGCTCAGCAAGATGGTCACATTATTGTGGGCACATGATTTGACCGTGAATGAAAAGATCATTAGAAGAACCATCAGACTGAGTGGAATTGCAACATTAAATTTAAGAAAGTTCTCGTAATTCTTTTATTGCTAATCCTTTCTGTTTAAAAATGAAAATCATCCATGTTAAGTCTATAATAAAGACTGGAGTTAATGCATTGTTAATGTGGATTGAATAGGTAAGTATGATGAAGTATTTTAAAGGCTGCTTTCAGGAATCAGGAGCTGTTTGATTTACCTTTAATTCTTATATTGAAAGAATTTCACAGTGCAGATATTCACATAATTAAAATTCTATTAAGGATTTTATAAGAAAAACAAAAGGCAATGTTGCAAGTACAAGCAAGTTTTCTAAGGTATGGCCTATGCAGGAGATCGTTGCCAATGGCAGAGAACTTATTCTTTTGGCCATTTACATCAGCTGATGTTTTATCATGCCTGTCTAAGTAGAGAGTCAATAAATTTGGAACGTCTATAACAATAATCTGAGTATTTAAGTTGCAAATAGCCTATTTCTCATTTACCAAAATGTATGACAGATCCAACAAGTTCTTCAGCAACTGAACAGTGAGAGCAGCAGATAATCTGTGTGATGGAAATGCCGCACAGAACGCATTTCTGGCAGAAAGCAAATAAGAAATGATGTTTACAGTCTCCCTTGTTTGAATGTAAAATCTAAAATTCCTAGAAATTAGTCAGAAGTTATACAACTAGAAAATACTGGCAAAGATAGAAGGCTGCAAAATACCATTTAAGGTCTTCTACACAGCAAAGGAGTATTCTCGCTTTTTGTTGTTGTTGTTTTCATTACTATAGGCTCACCAATATTTTGAAATGACTTGCTATTCTAGGATAGTTGTTTTAAAAAATACACAAGATAAGTAGATAATTTTTTCAAAGATTCTACGTTTGAAATTAGATGTACACCAATTCTTTTTTTACAGATGGACATTGGCTTGAGTTTTGATATTGTTCTAATGTAATTTAGGAATGCCTTCTCTTCATTACAGAATAGTTTCTGATGTATTCTTCTGTTATCTCCACCAAAATCCTAGTATCTGCTGCTTTACTTTTTGTTGAATTAATCTTGTTGAACGTTTTCTGAAGTGTTTGTATGTTTTAAAAGCTTTGCTGCAAAAAATTCAGCATGTTTCAATTTTAGGAGTTATCTATATCAGCTTTCAGTATTGGGGCATCTCTGCTTTGGGTCACTTTCAGATCACCTCTTTCCATTCTAACCTTTCTAAATAAATATGTTTTTATTCCGTCTTATTTGCAAATTAATGCTAAGTAGAATTTTCATATGAGTTTAAGCTCATACTAGCTTAAGCTGCTATGACTGCCAGATCCCATTGGTTGTAACTGGCCTGCATGTTGAAGCCTGATTCAAGATAAGGCTTGTGTCAGCTGCTGGTTGTTGACACTTTGTGAAAAGGGCAGAGGGTGCTCATAGATCACAAAGAGAACCACAGGTTACATCGATTTGTGTTTTGAACATATTTCAAATTAAATTATTTGCCTTCTGAAAGAAATTCGAACCGATGAACCTGTGTTCTTAAGCAGAAAAACGAGTAGAAGATAGTAATCTCAAGAGGTTGACCTGCAAAGCACATTAAACTTTAATATGCATTTATTTCTTTAAAGGTTATTACACTTGTGTAGAAGTAATCTTCACTTTACGAAGACAAGTTGGATTTTACATGATGGGTGTTTATGCTCCTACACTGCTAATTGTTGTTCTGTCCTGGCTATCATTTTGGATCAATCCTGATGCAAGTGCTGCAAGAGTCCCACTGGGTAACCTGCCTTCACATATGCTGTTACAGACCACTTAACACCATCAAGCCATTCTCAGTTGCTTTGACAACATGATGCCAGACACTGAAAGCAACTTCACTTTCATTATCCACTCATCTTTTTCACTGAAACCTCCTCATTCCTACTTGTGTAAAATCCACCCCCATATTGAAGCTTTGCTTGTTATGGTTCCTGTGCTAATGCAATGAGGACGCTCTCTCTGCTCCTCTGTACCAGGACAAATCTGGTCTTACCAGATCTTATTTGTGGTTGTTGTTGCAGGCACTGGGGCAGCATGTAGTGTGTAGGAACTTGAGCATTTGAAGAACTCTTGAAATAAGAAAGTAGGATGATGACTAAGAATCTAAATAGCTATCTCTTGTAGCAGGTTTTCTGAAGATTAATAGAAACTGAATGATGTTTGGAAAAGAATTAGCATCCTTGATTTCATTAGAGACTCAGTTCATGAACTATTTCAGCCTCTTGTGCTGCTCAGCACAGCACAATAGGCAGGCTGTTCGTTTGTTATGGGACTGTAGGACATGGAGTTAATCAAAACAATAGTATCTTATCTTCACTGTTTAATAGGGCGTGGGACTCCAGCTCTGGGGTGGGCCAGCCTGCAGATCACCAGAGCTCGGTGAAATGTGGAGCCAGGCTCTTGAATCTTGACATTGCTATGTGTAGTCCTATCCCCATGCCTTCCACAACCTCTCCTTCCTCATGCCCTGAACTCCTTGTCCTCACCTTTCCCTGACACTCCCACCTCCCCACTCCCTATTTTCCAAGTCTTCTCCACGTTCCCAGGAGATGTAGTTCAGCTGTTTTCCCATCCCACAAGGATGCAGTTTAAACATCTCTCCAGGCCCTGGCCTTTCTGAGAAGCCTCTCACCCGCACATTAACGTGCACATCTCATCTGGATATAAGTCCTGTGCAGCCTCACATGCATGAACACATGCTGAAAGCACTCGAGATCCTTAGAGGCAAGGTCTGCCTTGTCACCATCCCAGACTGATCAGTAGAGTCTGAAACTCCACGGAACAGGAAGGATTCCTGCCAGGTTTGTTAAGTTGAAATGTCCCTGCAGTTGCCTTAGTCTGAGCTGTGCTGCTCCACTTTCAGGACATCTACCATGTCTCTTCCTTCTCCATTGATGTGATTGCCAAAATAAACAAAGAGCTTGCACCAAGACTAAAATGCTGCTTTAGGGTTTTCTGCTGCAATTGGCTTCCTTTCTCCAATTAAACGTAATGAAAACATATTTCATTACATTTATTGTATGTATCTCTTTTACAGGGTACTGTTTCAGAATACGAAACAACTTCATTTTTCTTGATCTTTAAAAATACTGATAGTTTTTGAGGAGTAGTCACAATTCATATTAGTTTGATAGCGAGTAACAAATATACCAGAAAAACTACCTAAGGATGATTTCCATAGCATGAAACATAAGATGTTACATGAATGAAAAAAATCAGTCTGGAGAAATTATACCATGCCTTAAATTGAAAAGATAGAAATGAGAACTGGAGTTAGTTTTCATATAATGAGATCCAATATGATCAAAACCTTATCATTATAAAAGCATTTCTACTTTTATAATCCTGTGTTTCGAATAGCTGGCCAGTCAGGTTTATCAATTATATGTGAGATTTGTAAGAAGCATAGGGATGATTTATACAGCATGGATGTGTTTGTGACTAAACGCGCGTTCTTATTTATTTGTCTGTTTATCTGTTTTTGTGTTTTAAGTGTTTGCTTGTTCCTTTTATATATTGCCATGATATAATGCATTTTCAAAGATATTTACCATCGGCCTGGCTATGTAACTTTTCCTCAATCCCCAGAGAAGCAACAGACACTAAATCTGACCATCCTTTAGTCATGAGTCAGTATTTAATAATGCAAGTTGATAACACCATGGTTGCATTAAGATTTATGTTTCTCCAGTTTGCACGAGGGCAGCAAGCTGGCTCTTCTTTCTGCATCCTCAAAGAAAGTTGATCTTGAAATCTAACAAGATAAACATTTCTGTGTCAAGTGAATGTCTGCTCACAAGAAAGTGTTACCAGTTGTCATTACAATTGTAATGGTTTGTAAGATACCTCATTAGGTGAGAAGCTACTTCAGATTTGCGTATGAGTATCTTAATACAGTTGTCCTTACAGTTAAGTATAGTGGACCACTGTTGGCCATGCCTAGGAATCTCAGTAGTTTCTAGCTGATCTAGGAATGCAAGAACTACAAAGCTATTAGGTCACACAGTGGTAGGGAGCTCCACAAAGGACACGTATCTGGAGAGCTCTGGCTAAGTGATTTAAAGATGGAGTCATCAGGTGCTTCTTTCTAAATAAATGCTTGTGTTTCAGCTTTTAATGAGGCCTATGGAGGATTCTCCAGTTCTTTACAGGTGGAAAGTGTGCCAGCATCTGTTCAAAAAATTCCTGTCTTCAGTGCCGTGTGACCCCCAAAGGGAGTACAGCCTTCCCTGAGGCTGTAGGCATCTGAGGGACGTGATTTAGCGGAGGGTTGTTAGAGTTGGGGTGCTAGAGTGTTGGAGTTGGGGTTAGAGTTGGGGTGCTGACCTTGATGATCTTTAAGGTTTTTTCCAACCTGAGCAATTCTATGATTCTATGACTTCAGACTTCCAACCAGCCACAGTAGCCTGGAGTAATGGAGCGTCAGTCCAGGGTGTGAGAGTCACACAGCACACACTGCCTCCTGTGAAAGGGTGCTTGGGATACCGTGGAGGAACTAAAAGCTTGGGGAAGTGATGGGGGACATATCCTCCATATGTAACAGCCAAACATGCCCTCCATCCTGCCTGCACTCAGCTCTTAGTTCAACTCACTGCATTTTATGAAACCGCAGCAAATGCAGGGTTTCAAAGGAAAGACATTGAGATATATTTGAACAGTGTAGTATGAAGATTGGCAAGATTATGTCTTCTAGTTTACAAAGTTTAATGGGAGAAGTGGATGTATTGCAGATAACAAATTATGAGGAAAGTAGGATGGAATATTATGTTTTTCAATAACGTTTGTGAGATGGAGCCAGACATTTTTAAAGCAGTAATATAAAACAGAAAATGCTGTTTTATACAGCATAAAATTAACCTTTGTAACTCATTGCCAGCAGATAGTGCTGAGGCTAGTTAAGTTTGATAGATTTGGAAAAGGGAGATTTATTTATCTGGCAGTATGTTCTGAAGTGCTTTAGTGATATTATGCACATGTAACCTTTGGTAGTATTTTTAAGATAGGAGCTCTACGCAATCATGCTTTAGGCAGTGAGCTACTAACCTTCCTGATAGGGATAAAGAAGAAATTTCTGTGAGTGGATTAATTAGTTATTAGGTTCTTACGTCACTGAAATACGAATAGCATGTTGGCAGTGGGTCAAATCTTGTACTGCAGCTCCTGTAAAGTTAAACTCTTTGGTTATATTTGAGATGACTGAAGGCTGGATGTAAGTGACCTATTAAATGAAAGAAAGAGGATGTAGTTCCTGCCTCCGTGCAAAGCTGGCAGGTGGACACACTGTGCGATCAAGAGGGATCATGCTCTAGGGAAAAAAAATGCAGGCTTGTTTCTTAGAAAGGCCAGCATTCCCAAATTTGTATCGGAGATCTAAGGCCCTTCCCCTTTTTGTCCCTATGAAGAAAATGGAGATTTCCTCCCTGACGTACCACTCTCATTTTAATATTATTTTTTACCAGGTTATCTTGCAGCTTATTTATTCATTCTCCTCAGCTATGTTGGAGCTTTGCTATTTGCACCGTATTCAATAGCTACTGTCAGAAATGCAACTTACAGCTCTGGTACAGTGTCTCTGAGGCAAGGCCAGCTCTGATCTGCTTGGTAGAATATTTCTGTTTTATTTCAGTGTTGTCTTGAAAACATAAAAGATTTTCTTTAGTTTCTCTTGCTCAGAGAATGAAGGTTTCATCCTTCCAACAAATGGAAATTAGCAGCAGAAAGCTGCAGATAGGAAGAAGTGTCCTTTATGTGTTAAAAGACATCACCCTTTATATTTGCACTTTTTATGATGTTTCGCAGTGATCAATAATTAGTGTTCAGCCTGCCAAGACCAGCTGGTGTTGGTCATTGAAAATAAATAAGTAAATAAATAAAAAGTGAACTATACTTTTCTTGCTTCTTGTCCTTATGGATTTTTTACTTGATAGAGTAGTTCAGAAATAAGCCAGAGTAGAGACTAAGGTTTATTTGTTCGGTATTTGCCTTGTTCATTTTGACTCAACAGAAAACATCTGACCGTTCTTTGTTAATCACAATGGACAAAAAAAAACTAGCTTGACAATTATTTATTGATATCACACATTTTTAAATAAAACACCATAAAATTTTGTGTTTAAAATCATATAATTATTTACTTATACTTTCTCTTCAGTGTCTTAGCAGCTAATAAGTTGCCTGCTTGAGATCCATATCAAAGTAAGTTATCGATCGTATTGAATTCCAACTGGGACAGTAACGATAGAATGTTTGGTATTTATGATCAGCTAGAATTTCAGATTTTAGTAGGCCAGTATAAATGTTTTCAGCTTTATTAGTGTTCTTACATTTTCACTTACTTTAAATGGATCTAAAGAAAAGGTCTACAAAATAATTTTTCTAATGGTTTGTATAGCACATGTGACCCTTATGAGAAGCATCATTAAAGCTAACTGAGTATCTGCTCTTGAGCATCCCTTTCTATAGATGTCAGTTCATGAAGCTGCCCACTCATAACTGAAAATGATTTTTATCATTAGCATTCAGAAAAAAATTCTGATCTGGATGGAAATAAGTTTCTTCTGTGTGACAACCACTTTTAAACATCTGTGTTGTTTTTTTTTCCAAATGGAGCTACTATTCCCATGCACCAGGTGCCTGCGGGGAATCTGAGATCACACTTGTATTTTATTTCTTGTGATGTGAGTCCTGTGTTAATGGTGATGTTTGGAAGCTTTGTAAGGAGCAGTGCTTATTGAAACGTAGCTTTATGATGTGTGACCTTTCAGTAGCCTTTGTGGATGTACTTAAGGGCTTCTTCAAAAGCCCTTTAACTAGAAAGCTTCCTCTTTATACTGATAACTCAAGCAGGGGTGTTCATAGACCTTTGGTCAACTCAGTGTTTTCATCTTCACAGTAAGTTGTGAGCACAGACTTTTTAGGGTGCACTTTAAAAATAGTGCCCTGTCAGGTTTAAATGTTACGCTTGGGGATGGATCATTCAGAAAACTTCTGCTGTAGCACAGTGCTGGGACAGCAGTGATTCTTCAAATCTAATTTAAAGGACTTGGAGTTTTTTTGATTTAGATGCCATGTATTTCTCTTCTATCTTCCTAGAATTAGATGAATACTGTCAGTTAAGTCTCTGGAAAACCCATTTCTGATTGTATGATAAGTGTTGTGGCAGGAAAACCACAGCAGCTAGTTTAGCTTCATTCATTTCTCTGTTTGTAAAACAAAGATGCTCATTATTAATAATTTGTCACTGACAGTATCCTGCATAAGTGTTGAATTTTACTTGTTCATTAACTGCAGGCATGTACACACGTGCAAAATATACCTACCACTTTGTCAAGTCCCATTTGCTGTTACAACTCATCATTCAGCGTTGTCTGTTTCAGAAGAGGAGCACAGCAGGTGTTGATAAGGCTAAGTTTGTGTTAATTAATATTGTATTTTTCGTTCTGTAGGTATTTTCTCAGTGCTCAGCTTGGCATCTGAATGTACTACTCTTGCTGCTGAACTTCCCAAAGTGTCTTATGTGAAGGCCTTAGACGTGTGGCTGATTGTTTGCCTCCTCTTTGGGTTTGCATCATTGGTGGAGTATGCAGTGGTTCAGGTAATGCTAAACAACCCAAAGAGAATTGAAGCTGAAAAAGCCAAGATTGCCAAGGCAGAACAAGCTGAAGGAAAGGGTGGAAACACTGCCAAGAAGAACACTGTGAATGGCACAGGGACTCCTGTCCACATCAGCACTTTACAGGTAAGAGCTGCCAAGCTGTGTATGCAAAATCAGCATTATCCTATATTAATGTAGTTCCAGAAAGACACTGTTATAATAGTTTTGAACAATACATAAACTTACAGGTGGCCGAGGTGCTAAGAACATGCTGGTAATTAATGGCTGGCCATCTAAGCAAATGGTCCCTAACGATTTGGTGTCAGATGTGCTAAATGAAATGTTTATTTCTTTGTAATACCTTAGTACCGTACTTGTTGCTCAGCTTTAGATAAATAAAGAAGCAAGCAGATTTACAGTTGCTCTTTTTCTTTTAATAATAAATAGCAGCTGTCAAACTGTAACTATTGATAGGACAAGACTTTCAGTCAGTATTTGTTGAGAGCATACTCAAATATCAGCATCTCATTGCTTTTCTTGGAGCAGCCACAGCTGCACTGCATTGCATGTAAAGAATCTCTACAGCCAGGGATTCAGAAGTCTTGGCATTTGTAAATAAAAGACAGGTCTGTTTGTCTGTCAAACATTTCCTGCATTTCTTCTGTTGCTAGATGGAGTATGGCTAAATTGATCAGAGCTCATTCTATGAATAAAGATTAGTTCAGCATCTTAGCTTAGGCCAAAGTTTTGCGTATAACCTGAGAGTTATCAGACATCCCAGGCCATCTACCCTCAGTTCTGTGGAAGAAAATACATGATGCTACAGTATGTGGAATATGAATGTGTCTTACAGTTTTCAGTAGCTCTACAATTTAGATGTATAGAATAAAGGTATTTGGCCAGGATAGCAGAAACCCAGCCCTAGTGTAAAGCTGGCATTGCCTCCTTACTAATTACCCCCAGGTCAGAGAAGCTGCTGATGGCACAGAGCAGTGCACTTGACTACCATGATTCTCATCTGATAGAGCCTCCTAAGGACTGTTTTGGCAGACAACCAGATTGAGCAGCAAGCGGCATGGGAGCTTGTCCTATCCAGGAGTATAAAATGATGACTTTTGTCATCTATGCTATCATGTCATATTTTAATCTTTTTCTCCAAGAAGGTAGGTTTGAGTGCGCAGTTTATTTCTAAGCTTTGAGGAACACTAGTTATGATAAATGACTCAGAATCACATACAAAACATTTGTCTACAACTGAAGCACTTCCCCCAAAGCAGTGCGTTTTATTTTGGTAAGGTAAAGATATGACAGATTTCTCACAGCTTAGTGTTTGGATCACTGAGTCTATTTTTGGACGTTATAAATAAGCAGAATTACTTTTAGATTTTGAGCATCTCTAGGATGCTCGAGCATCTAGGATACTTAGCATCTTTCAAACAAATTATACATTTAAATAGATAAACGTGACTTTAAGCCCACACGTGCATCTGTAGATGCACCTTATCCTATATATTTGAGCACTATAAATATACTCAGCTGAAAGCTCCCTGTCTGACCTAGCTACTGCTTAGGAATACTTTGGCAGTTTTTACCACTGGAAGGCTGCACTACTCTTCTAAATCAAAATAGTTCTAAATCTTTCAGTAGCTCTGACTCTTAATCCAAATCTAGGTCTGCCCCACAGCATTTGGCTGGCTCACATACAGAGTTAGCAACGATCGAGTAAAGAATGCATTTGTCATATGGCAAATATGCAAGGGAGGGAATATTAAAGAAACAGATAATGGAAAAAACTGTATATTGAAAGGCAGAATATGAAAGCCAGAGTGCTGTCCCAGAACGTCAGGAGCTGTTTCTCATCAGGCTTGTGTTTGAGGAGAGAACACATACTGTGATAAATATCTGGAAAGAGCAGAAGTATTTGAGGATGTTCTAATTCTTTCCTCACAAGAGTCATACAGAAATCTGAATGCACCAAGTTCATGAAACCAAGGTGATAGTAAGGAAAAAGAGAGGGCATAGCTGTACATTTCACTAGCTGGATTTGAAATTGAATGAGGCTCAAAGATAAAGCCAACAGGAAAGATCTGGAAGCACGAGACTCCTAGTGGGGAAAAACAGAAAGCATGAATGATTGCGTTGCCCACGTGAAGCACTTTGTTATTGTGAGATATTAATGAAGAGGTACTGTAATAAAGCCAGAAGTTGTTAGAGGGGAATCAAGTTTATTTCACTTCACAATATGCCCATGTTTCATATTATTTATGAAAACAAGTCAAAGCAAAGATCATACTTAAATACTTTTTAATTGCTGGAAATTTTTCTGCACATCCTAAAAATTTGCAGCCTGATGCCGTTTGTAATGGAAGGTAAGGAGAAGAGGTCCCTTGTATCAGAGCCTGGCGATATTCCCCTGGAAATTCTCAGCTGAAAGCACTTGGAGCGCTGTGTCATGTCAGGAGAGTCAGTGATAGTGAGCGATGCTCACCAGCAGCACTAGAGAAGATGGCAGGATGAAAACAGTGTTCACAATTTGAGAAAGCCCCCTATGGATGCATAGCTTATTTTCTTCTCTGCCAAGTCCTGGGTACTGGCTGAAGTAAAGCTGTGTGTTGCAAACATACGCCAAGCTCCAAAGTTTCTGACTCATGACCCCTGCCCAGCAAGAGCCCTTCAGAGATCAATGCCATCTTAAGCCCAGAGTTTTATCAGTGTCTGTGTGAGTAAATTCAGTGGGTACATTCTGGCAAGATCACCCTGAAACTGTAGGAAAAAAATAGAAAATTCAATAGAAGCAGTTCTGCTGATTTTGCTAGGAGCTTTAAAGGCATAAAGACATGAGAGCTATTTGGCTCCTTGTACATAGAGACTGCACATAGCTGCAGTTGTAAGCAGAGGAGGAAATTGTGCAGCCTGGTGGTAACTGCTGGCACTGTTTTTTTTTTACTGGGAATCCTCAGAAGGAGTTTGAGTGTGTTTTCTAGCAGTGCAACATCATACATGATGAGAACAAGTAAAAAGGGAAATGTCTGGAAGATGAATCAGTTTATTTTTTCTTTCACTGGTGGCATTGATTACAAGGAGTGATTGCATGGTTAACTATAACAACACCTTTCCACTGCAAGTCACATTTTCATCAAGCCCATTTCTAGAAGCTGTCCCCCACAGGTAATGCACTGATGACTGAAGTGAACATTTGCTGAAAGAATAGTTCTGGCAGGTGATGAATAGGTCTGTGCAAGTGGTGGTAATAGCTCTAAACCTGGTTATTTTTTAAGAGAAGTAGTGCTGTCTCTTGCCTTGTCTTGTCTGAGCTGCCTCTAGGCTCTGAAACCTGATATGCATCTTGTTCATCTCTAATTGATTTTCATTTATAATATACTGGACCATTGGTGGTGACCTGATCTTCATATTCTGTGTTTTCCCTTCAAGTAGTACTCTAAACTCAGATTTTTCTCATAGAGCTGCCATAAATCCAGTTTGCATTTTATCTTGTGTGGAAAACCACAGGCTACAGTCTATTTTAATAGTTGCTGACAGCATTTCAGGTACAGGGT
This sequence comes from Lagopus leucura, assembly GCF_019238085.1. Taxonomy (NCBI): domain Eukaryota; kingdom Metazoa; phylum Chordata; class Aves; order Galliformes; family Phasianidae; genus Lagopus; species Lagopus leucura. Next base: position 1,476,836 of record NW_024962264.1, read on the forward strand.
AGGTACTTTCTGCTCCAGTGAGTCACATATCTATCCTTAGAGATAATTCAGAACACGACTGCAGAAAAGCCCTGAGCAATCTGCTCTCGCTGACCCTAATTTGAGCAGAGGGGCTGGACTTAGATGATCTCCAGAGGTCTCTTCCAACCTCAGCTAGGCTGTGACTGCGTGATATTTTGTTTTACTTTTCTGCTAGTGGGGTAATGACAGTTTGCAGATAACACAGTAATATGGATTGGGATAGCAAGTTCCTGCTGATGGCAGAACGGAACACACTCAGTCTGAATACCCCTTAATGCTCAACAGTCATTACTTCATTGATGATCTAAACCTATTATTATGCTGAAAGCAAGAAACCAGGTCAGTCTTCAAGTGCAAGAAAGATGAAGTTTGTTGCAGCTACTCCTTCATCTGGTATGGAGGACTCTTGCACAAGCAGGACCAGTGACAGATGTGCATGCCAAAAGAGGTTGGGTTCAACAGAAGAGAAAATTCTGTGGCAGAGAAGAAGTGCTGTGTAGGGCAGGGAGTGAAAGCTTTGCTACAGTGGGGAAGCACTTCAACCTTCAGGACTCGTGCTGAGCTTGAGAGGCTGCTGCTGCTGCTATCTCATGTTTGAAGATTTGCCAGAAATCTTTGACAGTGCGTTTCTCATCTCATAAATCCTTGAAACCAATTTATGCTTCATTCTCACAGAGAAAGAAGACTTGATCATGGGATGAGCAGTGAAGTGAAAAGTCTTTATTCTATTTGCACAAAACAAATTTAGCTGAGTTCTATATTTTTGGTGTTGTGAAAGGACAGATTTTACATATTTGAAAATCATTTCTCACCTAGCTGGAAGAATTTAAACAAAAAATATGAATGATTCTGGTGAGCTAAGAGCATTCAAAACAGCTATAGAACAGAAGGAAAGATACAGTAATTGTAAACAAAACTGAAGAAAACAATTGAAAACTCTCCAGTGACTGAAAACTAACTCAACTACAAGCATTTCTATTCTATTCTTAGTGGCGAAAGGAGATGCTGATAGCAGCTAAAGTAACTTGAAATCCAGTAAATGTTGGAAATAGGTAAGAAAAAGATACAACAAGAAAGACAAAACAAAGAAACTCAAAGGCATATAACAATGCAGATACACGGTCAGCATAACTGAATCATAGAATGGTTTGGGTTGGAAGGGACCTTTAAGATCATCTAGTTCCAACCCCCATATAATAAACAGGGACACCTCCCACTAGACCAGATTACTCAAAGACCAGGTTGATCGAAAGCGCAACAGAAAGTTATTCTACATGTATATCAACAGTAAAACAAAACCAAAACAGCAGTAAAAAGAATATTGGTTCGTTACTAAAGACAGTCAAGAGTTAGCAGAAAAGACAAAAGTGTTGATAAAATGTTCCAGTTTTCTGGGAAAAAGATGAGTACATCCAATCAAATGATGAACTAGTTTCCATTGACAGCAGGTAATGAGGATGTTAAACAGTAGCTGTTCAAGTCAGACATTTTGAAACCAGGATGTCAGGTAAAGTTTCCTCTAAGATTTTATACAGAGCTGGTCCAGGAGTGCTGTGGAATATAAATGTTGATTTTTTTAATAATAAATCCTTTTAAATGGGTGGGGGTTCCAGGTGACTGTGAGAAGCTAACTTTGTTCCAGTACTTTTAAAGGCTGGGTGACATAATTTCAATAATTACAAGATGGACATCAATCAGGGGAAAATATTAAATAGATCACAGGGGGCCAAATAATAATAATTATTCATAATTATTAATTATGATTAACTTTACTCATAATTAATTTCCCTATTTGTTACTACTTTAAAATGGTCACTGAAATGAAAGGTGATCTGCACGTTTCTTTATTTAATCAAATGGTATAATTTCTTTTAAAGATTATCAGTTTGTTTGGCAGAGGTAATAGAATGGAGGAGTGAAACTGTGAAGAATGTTTGGCTTTGTATGTCAGCATGATTACATCATCTGAACTGTACAAAGTCAAGGTTAGATTTGTTGCCGTCTGTAAGTACCAGCAGTTAATCAGGCTACGAATGGTCATGCTTCATGACTGAAAATTGAAGCCAAATAAACTCAGGTTAGAAATGAAATAAGGCACATATGTTTGTAGAGAACAAGGTCGTGGAAAAAAATCTCCATTTGGGATGTTTTTAAAGGAAAATGTAGTGTAAGTGATCCAGGACTGCAGCTGTGGGCAGCACCCGCCAGCCTGAATTTTGGAGAAGGTGAGAATGGGTCATTGCAACAGACCTTCTGGCTTCTGGGAGCCCTTTTTAGATACTTCTGAGCTGTGCACCAGCCATACCAGACCTACTTTAGGAAGCCTGTCTCTGGTGGGAACTGTGGTACAAAGCTTGTATTTGGGCTGAGCCTCAAGAGAGAGCCCTGGTGCCTTTCCCTGCCCTTCTCTGCGTCTATACTGGCAGGAGAGGAGCAGCTCCAGGCTCTGTCTTGGATGTGGCACTCACTCCCTTTTCCCCACACAAATGCCTCCAACCCCAGTGCTATGGATCTGGGACCCTCCTGCTGGCCAGGCACAGGTCACTGTGCTGAGGTAGGGCAAGAAAAACAATAGCAAATCCTTTCCAAGGCCACATTCTGTGTCAGCATGGAGTTGAAAGGTTATAAGAGATGCGGGAAGCCTTTAATTTTACTTTGTTTGCAAATCTTTGGTAAAGTCTTTTTGACTTACTCAAGTCTCCTACCATCATATTCCACAGATACTGTCCGTGTAATCTTTAGTAGGTGTCATGAGTATCATTACACTTTCTAGCACAGTCTGGGTTAATTAAATGCACTTAACCTACAATTAATATATATTACTTCACTTGGTTTAAAGAAGGCTGTGGGTGTGAGCAACAGAAATATTGGAGAGCTGAAGGGGCGAATGGGAAGAAATTAAAAAATATGTCCAGGCAGCAACTGAATTAGAAAATAGAATCATGCTGAATTGTGTGAATGAAAGACTTTTTTTCTTTTTTTTCTTTTTTTAATATAATAGAAGCATATGCTTAGAAAAGAAAAATTGGGGCCAGGTTTTACTCTTACAAGAAAAATTGTGTCACCATGATAAGTCAGCTGGTACTAAACTAAGCAGGGCTCTGTGAATGTGTTGTGAGCAATCTTCCACTTGTGAGGAATAGGTGACCTAGAAGCTGTTCCCTCAGCTCTCCTTGCAAGCAAATGAGAACTGACTTGTAAAAGCCTCTACCAGAACACTTCTTAGAAATTGGAGTGGGACAGGAATATTCCATGCTGTCTTATGAGAGCACAGAGACAACAATTAACATCACTGAGTTTTACTGTTTTACTCTGCTAGTATGAGGAATGGACTGTAAGTTTTCAAATCCGAAAAGAAGTCTCTAATTCCTTACATGATTCTGTTTCTCACAACATATTAACCTATTAAACCTATTTCTCACAACAATATAACCTATTAAATGTTACCAGTTTTGACCATGAGGAAGTGTGATAAATAAGGAATGAAGGAACAATATTCTTTACTTGAGTACAGAACACTGCTTCTGGATGTCAGCTCCTTGAAGACAGGCAAACAAATTCAGCAACTTTTATACATAATCTTGCTGTACAATCATGGAATAGCTGTCTTACTTCTCTTTTATATGAACCGTAATCTTGTTTTTGTGGTGAAGCCCGCACCTCAGTTTTAGTGTATTGCTTTTGAAATAGACTGTTTTCCTAATAAATATATGTCTGGCAAACCTGGGGAGGTTCACTCTTGCTTGAAGCAATTCTGCCTTGCTTCTCCTCCACCTTACAGAGAGTCATCACTGTCAGCAATGGGAGTGAAAGCCCCAGCCAAAATTTAGATCTCTACCTGACTATCACAGCTCTTCTAATCAAGGATAACTTGTCAGTTGTCATAGAGAAGCCAAAAATATTCTTCAAGATATTTTTCATTCATTCATAAGTCTGGTACTGCATTCCATTCTGATTATTTTAATAAGCTATGAAATGTGATAATGCAAATATCTCGAACCGTCAGACTGCAGAAAACCAGAGGTGGAGGGAGCTGAGGCTGAGGGCATTGTGATGGGGAGAGAGGATGCTGGGAACACAAATGGGGAGCTTTGGGGAGAACTGAGTTTAGTGAATCAGTGATTCCAGGAAGCTCCAGCAGTTATCTTAATGTCACTTGCTTCTGTGTATCCCCTGGTTGGTGAGCCAGCATGTTTTTCAACTCTCAGATCATTTATGTGAACAAATGGCATTATTAATGATGCTGTTATGTTTCTTTTTTTTTTCTTTTTTTTTTTTTTTGCTGCTTTTTGTACTGCAAATAAAAGGAAATGCTGTGAGAGAGATTTACCAAAATCACACAGCACAGAGCCTTGCAAGAAGTCTTCAAATTCCTTCAGGCTACCTAATAGCGTGAGATGATCCTCATAGAGATTTATTGTGTCTAAAATAGAATCTTTATAAAATCCAAGGAAGGGAAGATCAGAATTTTTTTTTTCCCCAGAATGCTTATATATATATATATTGCTCTCTCTATATATTGCTAATAGACTTGTAGAATTGTCTGCTTTGTGGGAAGGGGAGATTCACCTGGGGATACCAGTTGGTGCAGCAATATTTGAACCCAAGAACACTGACGGAGCTGTGGGAAAGACATATATTCAGCTGTTAACTTACATTTTCCAGTGACTTCCCAGATATCAATGGGAAGTACCTGGAATGCTGTCACATCCTGGTTACCTTCTTTAGAGAGGTGTCAGTGACTTCCAGTACAAAGAAGGTGTCTTTTCACTTCACGAGGTTATCACCCAGGGTGAGATTAACAATCTTGAGCTGGCTAGTACGTAGAATCAGAACAGATTTAATAATTTTTTGATCAAAATCTGAATTTTAGAGCTAGTTCTGAGCATCCAGGTATCAGGAAAAAAAAAAAAAAAGAAAAAATAAGCATTGAATAGTGTCTTTCCTGCAGATTCATCAGTGCAGAATCTGTTTCCAAAAATATTCTCTACTAAAATATTCTCTCCTCTTTTGTCACCTTAAAATGAAGGCATCTAGTATAGCAGGTTGCACAGTATGAGGCACCTTGTGCATGAAAAATTACACAATTATGAATGTTTGGATTAGTTTATATGATTGACTGATGATGCTTAAGTACTTTATAATGCAACCATTCAGCAAATTAGGCTGATGTAATGTATCCCTATCAACAAGTAATTTCCTGTATGTTTGTTTGCAGTGTTCTCTAGCATCTACATTAAGTTTGTTAATGAATTATGGTGAGTAGAACGTGATTTCCTTCCCTCTTTATTTCGTAGGTTGGTGAGACCAGATGCAAAAAAGTTTGCACTTCGAAATCTGATCTGAGATCCAACGATTTCAGCATTGTTGGAAGCTTGCCAAGAGATTTTGAGTTATCAAATTATGACTGTTATGGGAAGCCCATTGAAGTCAACAATGGGCTCGGAAAGTCTCAAGCCAAGAGCAACAAGAAGCCTCCTCCTCCCAAGCCTGTCATTCCATCAGCAGCAAAGAGAATTGATCTTTACGCGAGAGCACTGTTTCCTTTTTGCTTCTTGTTCTTCAACGTCATATATTGGTCCATATATTTATGATGAATCTTTTATTTATTTTTTTCACCTGTAAAATATATCCCATTTCATATCCTTTCCCTGTCATGAAGGCCGACGTGTGAAATTATTTGCGTTTGCAAAGCAATATGTTGCATTTTGATGCCATGCGATTGTACTGAAAATATGGCATCTGAAATTTGAAAGCATGACACTGCAATGTCTGTGCTTCTACCAATGTTGTATATAAATGTACAGCATACATCTTGCTTTAGGAACATATAAAAGATAATGCATACGACATTATAAAGCTGAATAACTCCCTTCAGTTACTAGTAACATACAGAGATTTAAAGTGTTTCTGATAATGAAACTGATGTGCACGTTGCGTATTATTAAAATCAGTATTCTAGTATATGTAGTATTTAAAAGCTTTTCTGCTGACTTTCTGAGAAAAAAAAAACACATCTTGTTATTGTATAATTTTAGATGGCACTGGTGAAGAAAAAGCTAAGTTGTGAATCCTGTTATTTAGACGTCGTAAGTGAAGGCAGGATTGAATATGTCTATGTGGAAAAATGAAGGTCAGATAATTGCTGATTTTGTAACCAAAATCAGCAGTTTTGTAAAATTTAGGGGGATAAAAAAAAGCAATTGCATCCATCAAGCAAGCACACTTCAAGAATGTGTTAGAATATGCTGACTATTAAGCATTGTGCCCAATTTTGACTCTTATTTCCTTAGACACAAGCTAGATGTGTTGAACAGTCTGCTTTCTAGACTGAAGGTATCAGGAGTTTTGGAGAAACACCACAAGATGCTGTTCAGTATCTGTTTCTATTATACATTTTTACATTGGTCTGTTCTTTGCCTCATCTTCTCCAGTGTCTTGCAAGCCTACAGCGAAAAGTCACAATTAATTTTTTTGTTGAATCTGATATGTCTTACTCATTTTGCTTTGTTTATCCTCTTGAAAGCCCGTGGTTTAAAGAAACTATTTGTTTTCATGATGAAATCCCTTTGTAACTCTAGTTACACATTTTCTGTTTGCCTTTTGTAGCACAGATGATCTGAGCTAACATCTAGCTAGCTAGAAGTCCAAGGATCTAAGTCTGTTAAACACACATGAATTCTTACGCTTGTGTGTTAATTGATGACTGCTCTCCCCAGTTCATTTACTTGGCTGCTACTTGTTGGAAAATAAGATCCTGTGCTTGAAACAGTTTGATTAGGGGCTGTTCTCCATTATTTTTTTTTTTCCAGAGAAAACCAGAAAAATGGATTCCCCAGGGTGCATAGGGCAGGAATCTGTACCTATGGTCTCCATTGGTGCCACAGTATACTACTCTGTAAGAGCAAGTAATGAGGTAAAATACATTCAAATGAAAGCTGCTTGTATGTAAGCAGTCCAAGTAGTGTATGTTTCCTGAGAGCACACAGAGACTACATCTTCTGCTCTTGACAATATACTGTAGAGAAACATGTTTCCACTTGTAAAACTGGGGCATAAAAAAATGTAGTTAAAATATGAAAGTAAGACAGTTCTTGATAGGTTGGCAAATCATTAAAGGGAATATAGATTGTTGGAAAGGGTTGGATTAAATACCCAAAATATTCCATAAGGTAAAAAAAAACATGAATTCACATTTATCATGCTGCAGTTCTATTATAGAATGCGTTGAGCCAGAGGGAGACAAAGGACTCCTATCATTCTCGTGTTGCTCCCTGCCACGAGAGCATTGTGGACGTACAACGAGCCTGTATAATCACAAGGTTGAAAGTGGAAATATAAAAGGAGAGAATTAGGTCACACTGGCTTCACTGGGCACCTGATGGGTCTGTTAAGAGTGGTTTTCTAGCCACTGCCACTTCATGATCAGCAGCCCAGTACTGGTTTTACATGGAGCCCATGCAACGGCTGTATTTCATATTACTGCCACCTAAAAAGCATGGTTGGCTTTCCATCTTGGAAGTTATTGATGGTTGTTGGCCTAACATCTTTTTTGTGATACAAACTACTGCAGATGTCTTTTGTTCCTGCAACTCGTGTTTGGGCAGAAGAGGTCTTTTGTTCGCAATAAGGTTGCATGCTTTCATTGAGCTTCCTTGCCATTTTCTCTTGGAGATTTTCTTTACTAGGCAGCCAGAGTTTGTCCTTTGGATTTCTTTCTGATGAAGAGGAAATGGAAAGGAAGTAAGAAATGTTATGGAAGAGAAATAATGAATTCCCCAATGTTGAACTGGGGGAAGAGTGGTTATCACTGAGGTCTAGTATGAAGTTTCAGAGTTGAAAAGTATTTACAGAATGCTAGGGACCTTAAGAAGCAATAAGGATAACTCAAAGAGAGGAAGGGAGGGGTGACTTTTATACATACATCAGAGTGCTATATTTATAGACATTATTTATTCTCATACTTGTATTTTTTCTTACAGCATTGGAAGGCAAGAAAACAATTATATGTATTGGAAATTATATGACTTTTGGAAGATAATTTTCTTGTTAGAAATGTTATTAAATGATTCATCTGTAATTAATGTCCACATTTTATCTGTATAATCACAATTACAGATTTTATTGTTAAATTAATCTTTGTTCCTTCTTGCTTTCCTGCTTTCTTGATGGGTTTCATGTTTTATCATAAAAAAAAAAATTAATCAATAATTCACTGTAATTGCTTTCCAGCTCAAACAAATGGAAGGAAAATGAATGCGTACTATTAAGATAAAGGCTTTTCATTCATTACAGCACAAAGACTTAAGGACAGAAGCAAAGTTTAATAGCAGTTTTTAAAAAACAGTTATCAACTCTAAAGTAGTAATATTTTTTACTCATAAAGATAATATTGCAGTTTTTGAATTAGCTCAGAATGTATTAACTTCTCCTACTGAACAGTAATAATTGATTTATTTTGCTTCTTTCCTCTAAAGGTCGTTGAGTTTTGCGTATCATATCGCATTGTGGTCCTCCAGCACCCTCTAGTTGTAAAGTTCTGTCTGTTGACTTATTTCCAGAAAGAGGTGCAAGTATAAGACTGTATAGAAAGTATGGAATATTACTTGATACTATGAAAAAAAAGCTAATTATTTAAAAATGGATGGACACAAAATCAGTGGACAGCTATGGAAACCTGCCATGTGGTATGGTTTAAAAATGTAGGAAATAAGACATCTGATTAGTAGTAGAGGTTATAAGAAGCTTATAAAGAGCACGTTGGTAACTGGATGATGTGGTCATGACGTGTAAACAAACTGCATGATTCAAAAATCTGTTTCTAATGGAGAGACCATCTGTGTTTCAGCTGGCATTTGCTTTACGGTCTCCTCTTGGCTGTTAGGAGAGTTACAAATCTCTGTTCTACCCTTAGCATAAACCTCAGTATCTTTTGGTAATAAAGCATCAGGGGGGTAGCACCCTTTCCTTCAAAGCTTTGGAAGCATCTTTATAGGTCAGACTTCTAGAACTCTTTAGCAGGAAGTGCTACTTTAGATATGGATTAATCCATTACTTAACTTCATCCAGAAACTGAAGCTACACAATAAGTAAGGATGTGACCTGAGCAGGTTATCAGCTACTGTGCACTGATACTCTACCAGGATGTGTGGGGTGGACTGTGGTGAAGTAATTTACTTGGCTCTCAAAGTGTGGAAATCCATACTTTATTCTGTGGTGCTGGTTAGATTTGTACTTGATGCCCAGTTGTAAGAACAGCTCTGCCAGTGATTTTGGTCACTTCCTCTTTTTTCAGTCTTCTGTTAATTCTGTCTGAGATAGTATATGTGAGCAATGTATCTTTGGAGTGAAGAAATGATTTTCTGTGAGTGCAACTTACCGACCACTTAGAAACATTGCCAAACAGGTTTCATTCTCCTAAGTCTTTGGATCAATTTGGTCTTGTGTATGGGAACTGCTGAATCACAGCCTGAACCTCTGATTGACCACCTGAGGTGAGCAATGGGTCAGCCCTCGGAGCACAGGTGAAGGCAATTCTCCTGTGCTATGGGAAGGAGTGGAGCCTGGCTGCACCTCTCCTAGACCCCATTTAAGAGCTGACTGCCAGCAGGGAAGGCTCTCTTGTGGAGATTGCTCTTCTTGAAGTCTTTTCAGTGAGCCCAGGACAAGGGTAAGCTTTCTAACCATTCTTCTTTGGGATGATAACTTGTTTAGCCCAACTTTCCTGTATATTTCTTAATTATAACATCTTTATTTTCATTGGTTATACATCTTGGAAACGGAAGACTTTGACTAAAAAGAAAACTGATTTAACACTCTGTTATTCATTGAAGAGAATATAACGTTGCCTTTTGGGGCAGTTCAGTGGTCGTGACCCATAAAGATTGGTATGCTTGTATTAGTGTTTTGAAGGAAATACTGATACAAGCATATCCTAATTTACTTTAAAGTATTTCACCCTGGAGTGAGAAGATAATTCACTTAAGAAATCTGCCATAAATATTTTGGTAATTTATGCAGAGACTTCATAATACAGATGAGACCATTGGTCTCTTCTTCAATTCAAGCAGCTTACCATGGCAGTTATTGAATAACTTGTGCTGAGGATATTTGTAGAATAGATAACAATAAATTATTTATTTCCAGAGAGTGCAGCCTGAGTGTACGCAATGTCAAGTGATTTGTCAGGCTGTAGAGATAACTGAGTGCTGAAATGAGTACAAATGTGGTGTATAGGGCAGATAAGGGAATGTTGGAACACCATTACTTCATGCTTTGGTGTGCTAATTCTGGGATTAAAGATACAGTTGAAGGAAAAAAACCAACACTGAAATTCAGGTACAGAGAGATTAAAAAGTACTTTTATTTGTGTCTACAATTTAATTTTTCTGGATGTAGTAATAATATGGTATAATGGTTGCCTTCTTTTTATAAAAATACAAAGAATTGCTTTTAAAAAAAAAAAATAAATCATCTGTGGTGCCAGAAAGATACAAAACCTAGTTCTTTCCATAGGAGGGACCATGATGGAATAAAGGAGAAATAAACTCCAGTCTTAAATACATAAATTCTCATTGTTATAGTTGTGTCTCTAGCATTGTAGAAAATAGCTGAGCTGCTTGCAGCATGCCCTTGCATTTTGGCCTGGAAACTTGCATGCTTGTCCACCTCTTGTAAGCTGTCCTCACTCCTTCAGTGGCAGTGGTAGACATCAGAAGAAAGACACGTGACTCTTGTGAAATGTTGCTGAAAAACCTTCATTGCTATGAATGTATCTACTCTGCAGTCCCTGGAACATCTGCAGCTAATGCAGGCTTACCCAAATTAACTTCAAACTTGCTGCCTGGGGACTGCTAGCAAAGCAGCCATGGCAACACAAGCAGAGGTGGGGAAAGCCTACCTGCTGGTGTGGGAAAACAATCAGAATTGGTGTTAACCCCTACACAGATTGCTGCTGCCCTGGCTGCCCTGCTCAGGCTTAAAGTCAGCTGATGGGGGTGTTCACCAATTCGTGTCTGCGTAGGATAGATGAACTCCATGTGACGCACGGTCGGGTGGAGCTGGATTGTTTTCTTTTGCTGGTGATGTGAGAGATGCTGCTGTAAAATGTGTATCTTGATGTCACAAAGCTCTTCTGTCATATTTAGCTTCATGTTCTGACAACGGTGTTCACTGGTAGTGCCAAAAATGAAACTCTTCGTGCTGAACCAACGCAAGTGTAAACGAGTGAGTGGGATTTGGCCATCTGAGCATGAAGGAGGTTGCTTGCTGCATCTTAGTCATACAGACTATCCCTGAAAAGTGCCATTCTATTTAAAGCACTAATGCTGGTAATGATGATTGGATCATCATCTTAAAATCACGGTATCCCAAGATGGATGGACCCTCAAGGGTCATCGAGTCCAACCCCCAGCTCCACACTGACCACCCAAAATCCAGACCTTATTCTGGAAATGGTATTCTAATGCTCCTTGAACTCCAGCAGCTTGGATCTGTTCTCACTGCCCTGGGCAGCCTGTTCCATGCCTGTCTGCTCCCTTTGAGCAGCTGTAGTTGCCATCAGGCCTCCCCTTGGCCTCCTCTGCCCTGGGTTGTACAAACCAATGGGACCTCAGCTGCTCCTTGTATGTCTTGCCCTCTGCATCTTTCTCCATCTTCTTAGTCCCCATCTTCTTTGAATACTTCATAATATATTTTTGTCTTTCTTTTGTTGGGGCTCCCAGACCCGCATGCAGTGCTCAAGGTGAGACAGCACAGCACTGAGCATAGGGGAAAATCTCTTCCCTTACCTGGAGGCAGTGCTGAGCCTGATGCACCCCAGCTGGCAATAAGCCACATAACGTGCTATGGAAGAAGGAGCATGAAGGCTGTGGAGTAGAAAGGATAGGGTTATGAGTAACTGTTTTCCAGGCTGTGGGAGTAGATCAGTTATTTTTTCATATGCATCTGTGCATGCCTGTTTCTTTCCATGAGCATCACAGAAGGAATCATTTTTCACTTAGGAAAGCAAAGTCAAGAGGTTCTAGGGCCCTAGAAACCTTCCTGAGTATAGCAGATCAAGCTGCTGTACAGCTGCCCTCCACCAAGACCCTCCAGCTACAAGAGACCCTCCTCTAATGGTACAAATTGCAAGAAAAATCCCTGAAGCTGCTGATGCTGAGAGGAAAAGCTCTGCGTTGGCAGCCCCTTGTTTCTTCTTTCTCTGCAGCATTCCTTGTGATAATCAATAGCACCATTTAGCTTTTTTGTTCTGCAAAGTGCTCCTTTCAGCAAGCCGGCCTTATTTCTTCATTGAGACGATTCTGCTGTCACACCAGCATCTCATGATGTCTGGGCAGGGATCCTCACATCAACCTGATGGAGCCCATGAAGGCACACCAACTCTGATGCTCAGGAACAGATCAGTGATGACAGATGGCAAGAGGCTTTCTGGGCTTTAAAATTGTAACGCCAGCTGCATCATGTCAATTTAGCTATGTCCCTTTAACTTAGAATATTGTTTTATTTGGATAATAACTCTCTGCTTGCAATGTATTTTCTAGTTCAATGTATTGGATCATGAGTTTCTTGTCCAAAGCAGAATATGCAAGAAAAGTAGCACATGTGACTATTTTAAAATGTTGATTAACCTTCAAACTTGGTTTTGACCCAGAGGTTTGGGAAATATATTCCTCAGTGTTTAATAAGCCCTACGCTGTCACAACAGATTTATCAGTGTGTCAAGCGGGCTCCTTCTTTCAGATTCATTTGTTTGTTTCTTTGACTCCCAAAGGCTGTCACATTGGGAGACATTAATTAACAGACTGGCTATTTCAAAGGCATGATGCCGGCAGGAGCTGGCTGTAAAGGCTGATGTCTTTGACTGGGGCCATCCACTTCTGCTTTGGATTAAGCTACCTGCTTGTGCTGCAGCACTTTTTGGGTTGCTAAACGTTCTGGAGGGGTTTCAGAGTCAGGTGACTGTGGAAACCATCTTCTTCTCAAGACAATGCAAATAGCATACAGCGTCCACCGTGAACTGTTATCAGCTTCATGGAGTTGAGCTTTAGTCTTTATCTGCTAATACTTGGTATTTTCTAGTTGATTCACTGAAGAGTAAAATTTATTTTTTAAAAAAAACTTTCTCAAATGGAAAGGCACACATACATAACAGTAGCAGAGGGTTGCATCGGCCCTCCACAGCCAAAAATTAAAGTACTTGCTTGTTTTCTCTGGACTTAGAGCTCCTCCTGTGATGCTAAAGCCAGGAAGGCTCCAGAGCATCTACAGCTGTGTAAGTGCTTGCAGTTGCTGTACAGGAGCACGGCAATTAACCCTGTGTTTTGTACTGCCTTGTGTGGCTGCATGTGCTGCAAACAGGAAAAGAAAAACACAACTGAGCCTCCCAAACCCTGTGCCTCAGCAGTGACGTGTTCATCACAGTTGCCATTTGACATTCTTCACAACAGAGAGGCACGCTGTTGAGAACAATAACTGCAAAAGCACCATAGTAATATTCCCAGGCTCTGCAGTTTCACAGGAGCATTTTATACCACTCTTGTGGAATTCTGACCATTAGGAATTTCACCGTGGGAGACTTTAAACAGAAAATCCGTATCCAATTTGGTAGCACTTTATTATATCATCAGTTACTTATAAGCATGCTTTATTTATCGTGTGATTCCATACTGTTCCCATTTCAGGAACAGCGTTTTAAAATGGGAATTTTTCTAAGCGTGTGAGTTGTTAAAGCATGCTATAGTTTATCCTATCTTTTTCCATGGGAATATAAAAAGGAGACAGTGTATTTTACATTATTGTGCTCTTGCAGTGAGTTTACTAGTCTCCATGAAGAATGTCTTGATGAAATTAAATAGGTGGAAAAAAAATTCATGGAGTGTGCAAATGAAACAGCCAGGAAAAAATCCATTTATGCAAGACTCACACTGGGAGGCTGATGAGCTTTGACAATTGGAATAAATTATTTTGGCTGGAAGGAGATTCCATCTTTTCAAGACAGGACAGCGTGAACCTTGCAGTAGTTTTCTGTTTGCAACAGAACAAAATAGCTTGATGGGAGCAATCAGGTAATCTTGTCCAGAGTGACCTTCTACCTGTGCCATGTAGCACGCTCCCCTGCAGTGTGTGTTTCCTACCAGTTCAGGCCACGTGACTGCAGCTGATGAAGTGGTGTTGTCTTTGGCTGAGCAGCACAGCTATTGCTGCTGGCTGGCATGTGGTGCATGACCAAAGGCACAACAATAGCCTAAGTCTGAACAGCTCTACTCTGAAAGTCCCAAGTGAGGGCCCATAGCTAAGCAGAATGCCTGGTAACTAAAGAGAGGGCTCTCTCCCCAAGACCTCCTGTGCAAATCTGGCTATCTATTTCCTTTATTTTTTTTATTTATTTTATTTTTTACCTTCTGCTGCATTGACTAGCAATGCTACTTTCCTTTCAGCTAATGGCCTTTTGTTTAGATTGGCTCTGCCTTGCTGAAAATATTCTCTTGCTGTGTATTGTACACGGCCTTAAGGCACTACTGTGATGCACACAAAGACTTTTTATTTTTTATAATTAAGAACAGTTGTGGTCATAGACGATAGCAATAACCATATCTGTCATCCTGTAGTCTCAACATTTCTTGAGGTGGTCTGCCTCTGATTTTTGGTGCTTGATGTTCCTCATCATTTACGCTGGTTTTACTGTGTAATTATTTTGCTTTACTCTCAGAGGAGAGTTGAACTCCCTTTATGTGTGCATTCCTCCCTTTAATGTTACTCCTTCCTTAAAATAACCAAACAGTCCCTTCCTCAGATCCAAACTCTGCAGAAGAATCTGCAGAAAGGGTGGTATATTCTAAAATGTACATTTATTAGTTTGGAGTCAGGTGTACACACACATACATGTCCATGCATAGTACAGTAGCATTCTTAGGAGTAAGAAAATGTACTGTCAGTATTTACTGACTGAATGGTACTCTCCTTTTCCATTTTAAATACTATTGTCTGACAAGTATTTTTGAAGTACGTCAACATTTTACTGTTTTTTTTTCCAGCCTCCTGCAAAATAAGCCATCCCCTCCCATGGCATCGAGTCAGCTATGTGGGCCAACAGACATGGAGCCACAGGCTGGAGAAAGTCCTTCAGTTGCACATTCAGAACAAACGTTGTGATGTGTAATGTAGTCAGTGGCTCCTCCTTTTTAAAGAAAAACAGTGATTAGTTAGTATTATTTTACCAGGCTGTTAGTACTAGCAATGTTCTATTGCAGTTCTAGTTAATTACTAGTTAATTACTAGTAAAGAAATGACTCTCATAAACGGGGTAACAGGAAGTATGAACGTATTTTCTGAGGTTAGCTCAATCCTTGAGATAGGAATGCTAGATTAGGTGATACAAACTCTCATTTATGGGACAGTAAATCCACACCAGTGCAGATGCAATCATTGAGGTCTGGCTTGTATGCAAGAAATTGAAAGTAAATTCAATTCATTTATCTTAATCACAGTTAGCTTGCTACCTTCTTCAGATGTAGGAAGCCTAGCCTCAAAAGAAGAGCTTCCAGGAGCCTGGAAAGAGTGATGATTTCCATCCATTTCACTTTGCTGCTGTTCCATGGGATGCTGTTGCAAATGATTATCTGTAGGTATCACACAGTTGTTTGTCAACACCACCAAACTGTCTGCTGTCCTAATGAGGTGGTGTATTGAGATGAGTTGTAATTAACATAAACAGAAAGTAATCAAGTGATGAATGGAGAAAGTGTCCCTTCAAAACGTAACGTTCTGGACCACGGCTTTTTAAGCTGATGCACTGTGCTGTGTATGCTGACCTGTGATGAAGGAAGCTAGACATTTAAAAGTGCTGAGAACCCAGCTATCTGCACGCATCTTTGCTCTGCATACATCTTGTTCAGGCAGTGCAATTAGCAAGCAGTAAGGTGAGCCTCAGGTTAAATGGCAACCAAATAGACACTGAGAATGGCCAGCAGTTAATCTCTGTAACTTTCCTCTGTAACATAAATGAAGTTTCAGTAAAAACAAACAGCATAATTTGCATTGTTTTTGATTATTGGTAGAGAATGCATTGTAAGCTCTGCAATTAAATCCTGTATTTGAAGCAATCAAGCAATTAGAAAAAAGCTGTTTTCTGTGCATTTACTGAGATGTAGCTCTAGTCCTAACTGTGGAATTAAGTGCCTTGTGAGAACTGCTTGTTTTCTTTACTATTTTATTTTTTTTCTGCTGTAAAAACTTGACATTACCACTGCCTTCTATCACAACCAGGAGGTTGTGTATCACTGGGAGGACATGCCCATGCAGAGGTGAGAATAAAAATACCTCTTATCTGTACTGTGAACTAGTTCTGGGGCTGAGCCACTGGAGGGGTTCTTGGGAGCTAAAAATAAGCTTTGGTTGAGCACAGCTCTGCACATCTCTGCGGAAACTCCAGTGGGCTACTTCTTGACAGAACTATTTTCTCGGAAATTATTGATGTCAAACAACTTAACAGGGAACCCAAAGGACATTTCTGTTGCTTAAGGTTCATAAAGATAAGGGTGAGATCTGATGTCTCACAGAGTGGTCTTTTAATTGTAGTTCCTAGTTTTGATAGGCTTTCTAAAAGAATGGTATAAAATGCCTGCAGTGGGTTATTGAACAAAAGTATCTTCATATCTGAGGGATATTTTCAGAACAAAGGAGTTATCAGCTCATCTTGGGCAATTCCAGCTGTTCTACCAACTGAATTTACTTTTTAATTTTGCTAACTGCTCAATCTCAAATCACAGCGTAATTTCTGCAACATCATAACTTGTCTTTCACTTATTTGTGTCAAAAACAAATTTTTCTAACATTTGCCAGAACCATTTTGGTTGATATCTTGGCTCTGTCCGGGCTGATATCTTGATATCTTTTTTTTTTCCTGTTCTTTTTATAAAGTATAATGGAATGCTTGGTTGGTCTGTGTTTAATTTCTTACTGTAGCTTAAGCTTTTATTTTCCTAGTGACATAAGCTGTGACAAAATGATCAGGTGATTGAAGTAACATAACCAGTGTTTAAACCCTAAACATGCACATCTATATTTTTAAAAGAAATACTATGTTTTGAGTGGCTTTTTGTCTCACTTTTAGAAATGTGCATGCTCACAAAATAAAATACCCATCTTGAAGCTATTTATAAATTAATTGATGACTTAATTTTCTTACCTGAGGACAAATAAAACCATATTACATTGCCAGCTCCATATGAAGTGGTTATGCCTGTAACTAGTGGTCTCCATACACATGCCTGCACACCTTCTGGTATTACCACAGGGCTCAGAAGGGTAGCATGCAGGGGGAAGAAACAGAATGGCAGTTTCACTTACTTGCTTGGTGACTGCAGTGCATTTTGTTCTGGGTGGCAGTGCGTGGAGCAAAAGGGCTGTCTTGTTGTGTTATGTTTCTCAAGGGGCCGGTAGCCATTCCAGTCACCCGTGCCCTGCTGAGCACTCTGAAACTGGGCATGCCCCCAAGAGAAGGGGGTGGCACACAGACCTGTCCCCTTCCCAGCATGGGCTGCAGGCCCAGCTGGTCTCCAAGCCAAAGTGGGGCCAACAGCAGTGTGGTTGCTGCAGCCCTACTGGGTGGTCATGGAGCTCCTGGCCTTCAAGCCCTGTGGGGAGGATGGAGGTGATTCCACAGCTTTGAGTCCAGACAAAGTGAGGTAGG
Source organism: Lagopus leucura (assembly GCF_019238085.1). Taxonomy (NCBI): domain Eukaryota; kingdom Metazoa; phylum Chordata; class Aves; order Galliformes; family Phasianidae; genus Lagopus; species Lagopus leucura. The sequence goes on from NW_024962264.1 coordinate 1,494,549, forward strand.
TAGGAGAGATCTATTCGTGTTCTGTGGGATATTAAGGAAGGCTGTTCAAAAAGGAATTCGACTGAAAGCTAAGAATTAATTTGTTCTGCTGTTGTTGAAAGCATCTTTGCAAAGGTTGTTTAAACGCTACCCTCAGTCCTAGAAGAGGTCACAAAACATGTAATGGTATGTCAGTAATACTGCTGTCACAATGTAGTACCGCTTTCAGGACTTCCCATCTCTAACTGTTTGGTGTTCAGGAGCTACCTTTGCCCAGGTGTGTTATAAGAGGGAGTTGTGTCCTAGGTTCTTTGACTTTGTCAAGATATCAGTTTTGCAGTCGGCTCAAGTCCTGAAAAGATCACCTGATTTTTTTTCCCATGTTTCCAGGGTAGATAGAGTAGGCTTGTCTCTTATGGATAGTTTTTACAAATGAAATGCTAAAACAAGAATGTGCTGCCTCAACATGGGTTGAGATGATCACTACACAGGCCATTTCCCATGGCCCAGTGTTTGTCCACTACTATCCTTGCTTGAAGTACTGCCTCAGCGCTCAGTTCCTAAATGGTAGAAACAAATTCCTACTGAGGATAATGCTGAGTGCAGCCATCAGAAATATTTGAGCATGCATATACAAATGTGTTGCTATCAGTGGTAAATATTAACCTTGCTTTCCAGTCTGACAATATTTTGTGGACTGGGTGCTGCTCCTCACTGGCGTGCTTTGGGGTTCTGAAGATGTGAAACCACCGTGGTGCTTGCTGGTGATTGGTGATAGCTGAGTAAAAACAGCTAGCTGTGAAGAAATTGTTTCTGTTGTACAGAAAAAGGGCCCCAATCACAAGTGAGAGAAAAATGAGTAACAGAAGAGAAAAATGAGTAACTGCATCCTGGATGTCAGTAGAGAGTGGTCTGTGATATTCTTATCGGCTTGTGTTTTCCTTTAAACATTTGACTGTGTGGTTTATGAACTCGGAGGATCCTAGGTGGAAAGCTTATTTGAAAACTCCCGTACCTCAGCAGATCATGGTCCATCAGCATATGAAATCCTACATCTTCGTCACCCCCAAACGGCTTTTCTTTATGAACAGTGAGTGATGCATTTCTCACAGGTGACAGAATGGATGCAAGGCTTAAAGAGGAGTCGCGCTGATTAAGAGCTGACCTGAAGAATGGGTGTAAGGTTCATATTTCAAATATAGATGTCAGTGTGGAAAAGGAATAAGAACATGATGAGAATAAAAAACAAGGCTACGCTCAAGGCTGGCGCTGCTGATGGAACAGATGGAAAAGGTGGCAGATGAAAAAGCGAGGATCAAGGCTGACTGTTGCAGTCTAAAGGAAAATATACAACACATTTGAATTAGCTGTACTCCACTAGGGAAATGTGGACGGTAATATCAAAATAACATGAGAGGAAAAAAGATTGTAATGGCAATGTTTTGGAGAAACAGATGGAAAGCCAGGCAAGGATAAAGACAGCAAGAAAGAAGAGAGGTGAAATGTAAGCAGAAAATAATCAGAACAAGAATAAGAAATGTATTCCCTGGGACTGAGACGACGCGATGGACACTTTTTATCCCACTGAAAGGAATGGGAAGGTCTTGGTACTTCTAAAGAGAAGGCTTGCCAGACGAGCTATAGGTTTTGTATGCATAGTCTAATCTGAAAGGGTTCCTTTATTTTTTCTCTGGAGTCTCAATAATGCCATTTGCTATAATCTTGGTAGGAAAAACTGAAGTAATCCGTAGTGGATTTTCTACACACACAGATGGCTCTACACGTATGGGATTTCATCTGCAAAATAAATTCAACATTTCTTGCAAATAGCAAGCATGGAAGTAGCTCACATAAATATAATGAATAATAATAAATCCCAATTCACTATAAATTCCTCATATTTGTTCAGCTAAGCAAGTAACAGCGAAAGCTATGCAGCAAAAGGAGTTGAAGTTTCCTGATTATCACTGATTATTTCACATTATTTATACCACTGGATAGAGAGGTCTGCTTTCACTGTCAGAATTGCATCATAGGAGTTAGCATAAGCTATTTCTTAGTGCCAATCATCACCGAGTTGATGTACTGTTAATGAGAACAGGACATGTTTGTTAATCAGCAGAGGAAGCAGAATGAGCACGGGAGATCAGGATGTACTTTTTATTTTTAAAAGGACTCTTGAGATACAGCATGAGCATATGGGACTAAACAATTTAAGGAAGATTTGGAACTCAAAACTTTTGTTGGTATTTGCAGAGGTTTTTCAGATCTCAAAAATTCCAAAGACAATAATTTTTGTGTAGGGAAGTAATTCTCAGTCAGCAGTACAATCAAAGGGTTCGTATGTTTCTGCAGCATTTTGGCATCCTGCAAAAATGGCATATTCAAATCATTTTTTTTTTCTAATAAACATTTTTAATGTGAAAATTATCCTAGGCATGTAAAACAAACAAGGTAAGGCCAGATGGGGCCACCATAACTGTTCAACCTGAGCTCTTGCCAAGCATCTACTTTGCACACTGACGTATGTACTCCACAGCCATTGCTGACAGGTAAGTGAGCACTACATGTTTCTGACTTTGAGGCTAAAATTTCACCTTCTTGAGTAATTCCCAAGCTTCTGTCTGTGCCTTCTGTGCACCTGCTGAAACATGAACGTTTCCTTGATCTGCAGCCCCTGTCTCAGCCGGGTCTGTGCCAGGATGAATCACTGAGGATACGTGTTCCAGATAAACTCCTATTTATTTTGGACTAGTACATAGCTTAGCCCTTTTAGCTTCCTCACCAGCCTGTGCTGTGTGTTCAGATTATCATCTATTGGAATCTACTAGATCAAATACAGCCATTATCATATCCCCCACTCTTTGCAATAGGTAGTAAATCTCTCCCAGACCTTCTATGAAATCAGGATGAGGTACTTAGCCTTTTTAGGAGGTTGACATCTTATTATTGGATATCTGGCCTCCTGTCATCTGTCTTTGTTTTCATTGTTATTGCACAGCTATGTTCCTTTCAACAAGTGATTGATGCTTATTATTAACAGTTCCCTTGTTGATGCTTTGTTCAGATTCTCTTTATATGAGCTTTTATTGTGGATTTAGAAGAATGCATGTGAAAGTATCATCTGATTTTACTTACCTCTTGCTGGATTCTTTTGCTTTTCTGGTGAAAAAAATTATTGAATATAATTTCCAGTAATGTGGTCTGCCTTTTATTTTATGTGCAGCGTTAATGAGTATGTCTATTCTTAGTACATGATCATAAATTATTATCAACTGTAAATTCCTTTTTTCTCCATTGCCCACTTGTATCTTTTCATTTAGCATAGGACTTTTTTAAAAAATGGACTATTGAAGAAAGCTTTATTTTATCATTAGCATTTTTCCTTGTTAATAAATTCTGGTTAAGCTGTTTTCTTGCTGATTCACTAGCCCATGCTGTCCTTTTGGAGCTACTCATCTCAGTTGAAAACTTCTATGTTTTGCTGGTATCCCAGCATATGGCCACGTAACTACCAAGTTGGCATTCTTTTTTTCTGCATGTTCTGACATGGCAATATAAACCTGGGGCATTAAACACATATGTGGACACACACACGCAGTTATTTAATGGAAACAGCAAATCAACTGCCAGACTGGTATCAGCTGTGACTGATTACTCACCACAGATAAGCTGTACAAAACAAACAAACAAACAAAAAAAACCCACCCAGCTGTAATTGGTAAATAAGTTCCTACTGTGGTCACTTTTACATGACCTAACTGCTACCTGATGTTCTGTAGGTCTCAGATTTGACTTAGGTGAGTTTGTCTGCCATGTAGTGCCTGCTGCAGCGGGATCCAAACTCAGTTTGGCATTGGTATGCAGTCTAGGAGAAATAATTAAATCATATTTTACTACCTAACCAGCTAAAACATATATCACCATGAATTATTCTAACAATTTCTGACAAAGGTCTCGATGCGCGTGTGGAATAGTGCTGTTCTCTAAAATACAACACAATGAACAAAAAAACCCCAACCCAGCTGTGAGGTTTAAATCCTTTCCATACCTGCAATGGCAATTAGTTCAAAGAGTGGGAGTTTTGTAGATTTCAGCTGGCACCATTCTAGCTATGTTTTAAAGAATACTTAAGTTCATTATGCAGCTAGAATGTGAATTGGCATAAAGGTGGATTTTTTTTTCCTTTTCTTATAAAATATTAAAATACAATATTCCAGCCATGATCTTTGCTGTATTTTAACCTCATTTGGTATGCATAAGGGGACTCTTCCTCACCCAGACTTGGATGAAAGGAGCTTATGCTTCTGCTCGAACTGTGCTCCTGTTAAAGGAGATTGGCAACGCGACATCAAAGCATGTATTAAATGTGAATACCTGTTCATTTAATTGCCTGACTGTCTAAATGCAAGCCGTTCTCTGCCAGCCACCACTGCAGCACCGCTTGTCTTTATTAGGATCATCACATTCTCAGGAGAGAGAGATAATGACAGAAGCACAGACAGAAATTGGTACCAAATTGGTACCAGGTGAAACGACTCGAGTGAAACTAAATTAGCTGTGGGCAGAGGGCCTCCAAGCGCCTGTTTCCCGTGTGTTCAGGCTCTGCATTCGTTCGGACAGCCGAGTGCCTGAAGCTTTGAGACCTTCCCCGTCTGTGCAGAGGCTCAGGACGATTCAATGGCAGCGACGAGGAGAAGGAGAAAAAGAGAAACCGCTGTCCGCGGTGCTGAAGGCCGCGGCCGGCCCTCGCCGTGCCCGCGCTCGGAGGGGCGGGGCTGCGGGGCGCGCGCTCCCGCGAGTCTCCCTGCCCGCGCAGGCGCGCCGCCGGCGGAGGGAGCGCGTGTGAGGGCAGGGCCGGCCCGGGAGCGCTCAGCAGTGGGAGCGCAGCGGCGCCGCCGCCGACGGCACGCGGCCACCCGCCCCCCGCTTATTTCCGGAGCCGGGACGAAGAGTAGAGCGGCGGCGGCGGCTCGGGAACGGCGTCTCCCGCTCGCGGTGCCCGGCCTCCGCCTCGCCTCCTTGCGCAGGGTCGGCTCGCAGCCCCCGGCCGCTCGCCCAGGAGCGCGGAGGATCTGAGGAAGGAAGGAAGGAAAGAAGGAAGGGCCGTTTCTGTGGCTTTGTGGATGCTCTCCTTTTCCTGGAAATGCAAAAGATTATGCATATTTCTGTCTGCCTGGCTCCCGTGTTGTGGGGACTGATCTGGGGGGCCCATTCCAACAGCATACAGATCGGTAGGTGCCCGCGGCCGCCCCTCGCGCCCCCCGCCCCGTGCCCTGCCGGCCCCTCCGCCTGACGCGTGTGTTTGCCTGCAGGGGGGCTGTTCCCGAGGGGCGCCGACCAGGAGTACAGCGCGTTCCGGGTGGGCATGGTGCAGTTCTCCACCTCCGAGTTCAGGCTCACTCCCCACATCGACAACCTGGAGGTCGCCAACAGCTTCGCCGTCACCAACGCCTGTGAGTACCGGGGCGGGAGGGGCCGCCGGCGCCGAACGGCTGCGGCAGCGCCCGGCCCGGCCCAGGTGAAGGTGGCCGCCGGGTCTCCGTGCGCCCCCCGGCGCCGGCGGAGCCTTAAGATGGAGCCCGCCGCCCCCGCCGGAGCGCCGTCAGCCATCTTACCGCGCCGCGTCGCAGCCCGGCACCGAGGCCCCGCGCGGAGCGGAGCGGTGCGGGAGAGCGGTGCGGGTCTGCCCCGGCCCCGCCTCGGGCGCGGCCGCACGCGTGCAGCGGGGAGCGGAGCACGTGCGTGGCCCCGGGGAGCGAAGGGCGAGGGGAGGAGGGGGGCGGGGGGCGTGCGGCTTGCCGCTCTCGGGGCCGGAGGCGGTCCGCCTTTCCCCGCTTCCAGCAGCGGCGCGCTCGGCGAGGAGCTCGCTCCTTTCCGGGCGCTGCAGGGCGCGTTTCCCTGTCCTCGTACGGGGTGCTGAAGCCGGAGGTCGGTTGTCAACCTGAGCGTTTTCCTGTTTTATCGCTCCTCCGGCTCAGCTACTACGATGCTGGCTCGGCGCACGCTGGGATAGGCGGTGCGGGAGCTCATCCAGAGGAGCATACGTGGGGATGTAAGGGTACACGGAGCTGACGTCCAAAAGGTGGAAGCGTGCAGCAGCCCCAGCAGGGCTGTGACCTTTGCGAGCTGCTGGAGAAGCTCGGTCACCCACTGGGGGAGGGTCTGCATGTGGGGAGGCTTTGCAGTATGCATCCCTAAGACCCTCAGTGACATAAAGTGTGGTGTGGTGTTCTAGGTGGCATTCTGTGTAACTGTGATGGCTCTGGTGTGTTCCTTCAGTGCTGTGAAATTGCTGAAATGTATAAAACGTGAGAAAAGGTTTTCCTGCTAGTACTGAAGACAGATCCGTCCTGCCTCCTCCATGTCATGCGTGCCAGAGATTGAGTCTGTAGGAAAGTTAAGGAGCCCCCAGTGTGTCCATGCACCTGCTCTGTTCCTGACCTGTGCCGCCTGCTGTGTGCGGCTCTGCTGTGTGCATGTGCTGTAGGGTTACAGGCAGGAGGGAGGCGTGGGCTGTCCTCTGTCTGAGCCCCAAGGCTTCCATCATTTGGAGCACAGAGTTCAGACGTGAGCTCCTCAGGCACCTCAGCTGCTGCTGATGGCTGAGCGAGGTTACCTCGGCTGTGGGTTTTGGCTGACAAGTGAACCATATGCTGAAAGTATGGCAGTGTTCCCTCGGTTGCCTTCCAACCGAGTGGTTGGAGGGAAAGGAATGCTGAAGATAACAAGCAAAATTCAGCAGTTGATGAATTTTCAGAGCGCTGCGTGCAGGAACGGTTAAGGAGGCTCCATGTTATTCCTCTCCTTTCTCTCTCTTCCCTTGGAGCTCTTGTTGAAAAACTGGCCGGTTGTTATTTCAAGAGCAGTGCGTGAGGAGCCTGCCCTCAAACCCAGCAGAGCCAACGTAGCAGGGCAGAGAAACGCAGGATAGCGTGAAGTGAGAACACCTCAGTGTGAACGCCTCGCTGTTTCACTCCAGCGAGCGATTTTCCCTAAGCGGCAGCAGGGCTTCCACGTTGGCAGAGGCGGTGCCCTCTTTCTGCCCGAAGGAACGCGCTGAGCTCAGCCGTGCGGCGCTCCCACGAGGCCGGGCCCGCGGCCAGCAGGTGGCAGCCGGCGGCCACCCGGGGCCCCACCGCCCCCCTCCTGCCCGTGCTGCCCTCCGCCTGGGAATAACCGAGGGAAAAAGAAAGGAACCGTGCGGCTATCCACAGGAGGCTTCCGGCCTGTAGTATTAGCTCATCTACGGAGCAAAGGGTTTGTGTTGCCGGGATTGCTGCTGGATCGGGGTTTTAAACTTGTGTAGAAGAGGGGGCAGTGCTCGTGCACGGCTAAGGGATGTTTGCACCCGTGTAAGAACACCGAGCCACTGAAGGCTACCCAGAAACATGGCAGAGGAGGGCAGGTGCTCTGCTTCTCGGTGCTGTATGGACACGTTGCTGTAGCTCATGCAATAAGGCAGTCATGTTGAGCCGTCGGACTGTCACAGGGCTGTGCTGACAGGTCATCAGGAGTCACTGCTGTCATCTAATAGCAGTTTGACACCTCGCAGGGCAGCAGCACCTGGGGGTTTCATGTTTTTTGAGGGAGGGATGGATCTTTCTGCAGGTTGATGGCACAATTAGAAGAGCCTTTGGCTGCTGTGACCGTAATTACATTCTTCCAGAGCAATGGGTTGCACTTACCCCTCTTTGAGAACTGATGGTGATTCAGAGGGTGGCAAGCTAGGTTTGTTAGCAAGGCAGCTCACTGTGTCAGAACCTCCCTGGGTGGCACCAGCTGGGGCAGAGGTACAGCAAGCACTGCAGGTCATTCATGGGGAATTGGGTGGTGTCCAAAAATCGGACTTTATTGTCCTTCTGCCAAGTGTAATTGAGCCTAAGCTAACTGGAGAAGTGCTGATGATCGGCAGCATCAGATTTTCATTAAAAAAAAAAATGTTAATTCTATCAAAAGAATAAAACTAGTGAAGATGAAATCCTTTCCTCTTAAACCATCCAACCTGAATGGGGGTAGTTGTATTACGTCTGCGTGTATTTTTAGACTGAAAGGATATTGGAGTCACCTAAACAGAAGTCTCCCGTGGACTACTATAAAACCTTCATAACCCTAACAAGGTTTTCATACAGTGGTTCCAGCACAGGGGTAATGTATGAATGATCTGAGATGTTTCATTCTGCTGGCTCAAGAGCCAGTGCTGTTTTTCCGTCTTAAATGAAGGCTTACAGCTCTGCAGGGATCACTGCACCATGACATTGTGACAAGGGGATGCTGATTCATGCATAAACCTTAGACCCTTTTGTTGTATCTTCAGCAGCTTTGAGAACGTATGAATATCTAGCATGTTGCAACTTGTGAGTCATTACAAAGGTTTTCCCAGCCATTTTGGAATATAATGCTAGAGATAGCATCCTTAAAGGAGTAGCGTGCAGAGCCCTGCTGGCAAGATAGTTAAAGAATAAGCCAAAAATAAATATTACCACCAATGCTGTGGTGGTAACGATGGAACAAGTATAGATGTATTTATTTGAATTTAAATTGCTGAGGTCCCAGCCCAGATGTATTTTGCAGTGAGTGATTAAAACTGACTTTGAAGGAAAGGAGGAATTTATTAAATGCTTCTGTTTCGGTTCATTCATGTTCCTGGTCCTTCTCATTTCTTTTTCGCTGTAAAACATTTCTCAGGCTCAGTGAGTGCTCGTGAAACTTCGATGCCCTCTTGTAATTAGAATGGATAAGATCACACAGACTTCTGTAATAAGTAATCTTTAAAGCAGGCTGTAGCTTGAAACAGGAACTATTATGCTTTTGCTGCTTTTTTGGAAGCATTTCTTCCTTAAAAATCAAGCTCTACAGCAAACCTTGAACGTTCTCCCACTCATGAGAGTTTTACCTAAAGAAACTTGGGTCTTTGTCGCATGGCCATGCTGTCCCTGCTGGGTCTCCTTGCTCCTGGCTCATAGAGAATTTTCATGCAGATGTGTGATACAATTGTGAAAGCTTTGGCTTGGCTGCCCAATTTCTTAGAGTTTTATTGAGTGATTATTGCATTGCTGTCACCTGTATATCTAAAATAAAAAATTACCATGCGGTTTTGAGTTCAGTATAAGCATCTATTTCATCTTTATAAACATTGAAGTGAATTTAATAACAATTTGTGAGTAGTATATCAATCAAGCCTTAATATTCCAACCAAATTCTTCTATCAACCAACGTATCCATCAACTTCTTTGATACGTGCTTATGTTTACACCTGCTTTTATTTCTTTTTAATATGTAAACATGCTTTTATGCTGATAAAAGCTTTAATTTACACCAGCTTTTATAGGACAGTTGAATGTGCACATAGTGAGGATGTACTTAACTCTTACACGTGCAAGGACTTCATTACTACCCAGTGTGGTTATGCATGCTAACCCTAGGGCCAGTGCATGAAGCAACGCCGTTACTGCTGATTTCTTCAGCTCTTTTTCAGGCTTCTGGTTCTTAAAATATTGTTGACAATTAAGGCAAGTTTGTTAGATGTCATTCTCTTTGAGCAGTTGATAATTACTAGGGATAATAACTGGGAACACGTTGTCTTGAAAACACATTTAAACGGACAGATGCTCTTTCAGTTACAGAGAAGATTAAGATAATCTGTAAAAATTCATACACCAGGCTCCTTCATTGAAAGAATGCTTAAATTGTTATAATTCTATGATTGACCAAAGAAGTGTTTGCTTTAGGGAAAGATAACTTGAAATTAATTAATTTCTAATATATTCTGGGTGTGCTAATATATAGGAACCAGAAGGAGGAATTACCCCACAGTAAGCATAAGTGTATGTCTGTATGTACGTCTCTATGTACATGTACGTGTATTTGCATGTACATGTGTAATTTTATGCATACACTGTAAAGTAGCTTGTTTTGGACACAAGTTAAAGAAAAAGGAGGACTCTGCTGCCCATTTTCTGAAGAGGATTGTCTCAGAGCTCTTACTATTAAAGAAGATTGATCATTTTAAGTCAGTTCTCACCCCTGCGAGTGAATTGAGTGAATGAACTGCTAGTATTTTATACTGGAAGATCACACCTATGTTCTGGAACTAACATCCCTAGGGCTGAAGGCAAAGAATACCAGGTCAGACAGAAAATAATGCTGAAAAGACGCTCTGAATACACACCTGTTTTAGTTGGATGTATCAGACTGTATTTATGTGCACATGAATGGGCTTCTCATGTAACAGTTAACTGGAACGTTGATTTCTGGGATGAAGAGGATTTTTCCATAGTCTAGTAGCTATTCATTGCATCTATCAGAACATGCAAACAGTGATGTGCTTCTAGAAGACTACAGATGAAGGGTTAGTTGCTTTTGCACTGTAGATGTCTGCATGTTTTCGTAAGGAAATTGTAGGTTTGTACAGTTTCATACTGAAATCTTGACTTTTTTCTTTAATAAGTTCATTGAAAAACCTATATTGGCTACAAGTACATATTAGATGTCACTTATTAAAACTGGGAAAGGGCCTCGATTAAAATAATGAAGTTCTTTCAATAGTGAGTTCTTTGAGGATAAACAACAAGCAGCGAGAAAAAGCGTCAGATAAGCACTGAAAGAGATAAGCATTGAGGAGTAAAAGCAGACTTTAAACAACCCAATGTTGAGCAGACCTCTGTTGCACCTCCTTAAACCAGTAACTGTGCTTAAGTGGCGGAGGCTTTTTTTATTGGCTTGTTTTTGTTCTGCTTGGGCAATGTAGTTACTGGTGGTGGAGATGCCTTGAAAAATAATTCTGTAAGAGTTGTTTCATTTTTTTACTTCTCCTCATTTTTTATTGTTTTAAGAAAGGTGCTCAAATCAGGGAGTTTGTGGGGAGATGACTTTATTTTTTTCCCCTCTGGGGAGACAAATATGGAGAATGAATATTTCTGTCCTAAATTTGTTTTCATTTATATTTAATACAGTTAGTTACAGTTAGCTATTTCATGAGAGACTTAACATTTTAATAAGATGCTTATTATTCTGCAAGGAGGTGAGGTTCAGCTTCGGCTACTGTTATCCCCTCCCTGTTATCTACCTGTCCCAAAAATTAATAGGATTTTTCAGAGTTGAAACATTACAAAGGTGACAGAACTGGGCACCGGCAGTGTGTTACTTCAGCTCTAATCTGCTCTTTTATTTCATATCAGATAAGGATATTCTGGTCTGTATTCATTAAGTTGAATGGCTGTGTTTGCTTGGGGTGCTGGGGCTGTAAGGGAATTACCAATTGCTGCAGCCAGTCCCTGAATGACTTGCTGGGCTCCATTGCACGTCACAATGCTACTTTCATCACTTAACTGCAGAAGGCACGTGGGCTTGCACTTTTCATTGCTGACAAAGAAATAGAGTACTCTTGTGTTTGCAGCTTGGAATGGGCAGCTTTTTGCAGAATGACTTCGATGATGAAGAAAAGGGTAAGATACAACTCCGTGAAGTGTTCACGTTGGCCCTGACTCCTAAATACATACACAGCCGAGCATCTGAGCTCAATAAGAGACAGTGGCTCGTTTTGTAATACGTACCATGTTGGTAAGTGAGCACATGCTTGAAGTGCCTAGAGGTGGGATAGCATAGCAGGTTTGATTCCAGACAATGCTGCATTTGATTTGATGCCGCGTTGGTTAAGGCTGTAATTCGTTCACAGTTTAAGTGTGTGCTTTGACAAGTTCAAAACATCATTTGCAGTGGGAAAGATGCCTCTGCTTCCTGCAAGTCGTGTGAGCTTGATTTTGTTTTACACGCTCAGGAAATGGCAAGTGACAGAACACCATAAGCACTCAGCATGACAGATAATCTGAACAGCAATACGATAGGGGATGTGGAGCTTTCCTCATCGTTCATGCGGGGAAGGCTGCTTTCAGAGGTCATGCCAGCAACTGTGCCTTGCGCTCAACCCAGTGAATGGTTCCTCTACTAGAAATCGAGGATGTTAAGAGTCTGCTTACACTCAGTGCTCATGGTGTGGTGCTAGTTAAGAGTTATGTCTGCAAAATGGTTTCCAAGCCATAATACTCATCTTTGTTCTTGTTTTTTTTGCTCATATGAGTGTAGCAAATTTGAAACCACTTTGCTAGTACTGCACAGTTGTGCCTTGTGCATATGTGCTATCAAAGAGTGTGTCCCTCCTGTATCTGAACGTAGCTAGTGTGTACCCCAAGCTCCTGCTTACATAAGCTACAGCAGTGTCACTTGTAGCAGGAGCTGCCTTGATCCACAACAGAATCACAGTGGTGGCAAGGAGAGCTACCTTGGATTTAACCCTTCATTTCATATCCTGTCCGTAGCAGGGCCTGAATTTCTCTCTTTGCCTTTCATGCAACTGAATGCCCTGAATGCCAGGCTGTTTTAGTTTGGCATAGTCTCTGTTTTTTTTTTCCTCACTTTTCTGCCTTTTTCCTGCTTCTGTTATTTTTCTAGGGCAGAAAAAAAAAAACCCAAAAACTTAGTAATTTCCCTTCTGTCCTTATGCAGAAAGGGGGAAAAGTAACTTCTGGATTTTGAAAGCATGAGGACAATTTCTTGCTCTCTGTTCTTATTGTGATCAAGCACAGAGGAAAACAAAACTTAGAAAAATTCTGTTTTTTTTGTATATGCTGGTTTAAATAATTGCTCCATCGACAAGTGTTGGTTAGCCAGATGCATACACAGCTTAAAGCATTTCAAGCCATTAAAATGAACACCTGGAAACACTGTTATATAGTTTCATTACACGTAAGAACTAGATAGATAGTCCTGTGGCATATCTGGCAATCTATGGGGATACCTCATTGCATGGTACATGTACTTGGCAATCTGAATCATTTCCTTGGTCTCATAAGGAAAGAGTATGTTCATAAACACCCAAACAGCTTTCAGAAACCCTGATGGTTTTGTAGACTGTTTAGTACTGTTGTAATTAGTTGGTGTTTGTAGTTGAAAGTGTGGCTTATATTAAATCATGAGTCATTCCAAATAAATTCATACTTCCACTGTACTCCGCTATGTTGAAGTGCCTCCACTGTCATTACACATCTGCTGTTCCTTCCGGTTTTGTCCAAGAAATGCTAACAATGGCTTGCTTCATTGTAGGATTTTTGTTTTCTTTTCTGTTCAGAGTTGTTTCTGGTTCTTTAATGGGCTCATACATTAGTTCAACAAGTGTTGCAACTGATTTAGGTTGGATGTCAGGAGGAAGTTCTTTGCTATGAGAGTGGTGAGGTGCTGGAACAGCTGCCCAGAGAGGCTGTGGATGCCCCATCCATCCCTGGAAGTGTTCAAGGCCAGGTTGGATGGGGCCCTGGGCAGCCTGGGCTGGTATGAAATGGGGAGGTTGGTGGCCCTGCATGTGGCAGGGGGTTGGAGATTCATCATTCTTGAGGTCCCTTCCAATCTATGTTTCTGTGATTCTGCAGTATTTTGTTATTACATGACTTCTTAAGATGTGGACGTTACAGCATCGAGAGGCCATTTCCCAAACTACCTTGCAACTGCTTAAAAATCGAGATGTATTAGGGAAAAAAAACAGGTCACTTTGTGAATTTCTCTCTGTTCATGTAGGTGAAATACTTCAACATCAATCTAATTCTGAAGGCTTTTTATTTTGTTCTCATAGTGCTTCAGGCAGCTCACCATAACTAGCTATTGCTACTGGGCTATTAAAAAGACTGTGGAAGTGATTCTGCTACCTACTCAGTTCAGACACACTGGTGGCTCTGTAGCAAGAGATTTTTGCCTTTAAAGCTGTGTCTTATTTACTGCATATCACTTAAAACTTTCTGAGGAAGCAAGCAATGTTTGCAGGAACATGGTTACACTTGCCATATCGCTACAGGTTGCTTACTAGCTATGTGCCTAGGTCTGTGTACTGCAGTTTATATGTGTTTACTTCTGATTTTATTTTCCTTCTTTATTATTAGAAAAGAAAAAAACAAAACCAAAAACATATATTTACACATTTATGTATGCACTCGGACTTTTCCTTCCTTCCAGCTAGGTATACCAAGATTCTATGTTCAGGAACCACACGCCATCTCATCAGAATTGTCTTCTATTTTCCAGGTTCCAATTCATGAACTCTTTGCTCAGGGACTGATTTTTATTACAAATATGTCAGTTTGGCCTATAGTGACAGTAGTGAAAGAGTTGAAATAGTTTTTTTCTTTCTGATTGCTTTTTGTAATGGAGAACAAGATGTCTCATCTTGTTCCAAAGCAGCAGACCAGAGGAGAAGCTGTACAACTTTGCAGGCAAGTGCTTCTTCAGTTCTCTTCCATGAAGTAGGCATATACAGTCCCCAAAGCGGCTTGGTTTCAGTGATGGGTGACACTGTCACATGTACGAGTGGGGAACTTTCAGGCATCCTGCAATGAAACAAGGCTGGAGGCACCCGTGTTACAGGCAGTGGGGAGAATGAGATGCCTAGTAATGAAATTAGCAACAGTTAGTGCCTACAGGAAGAGAGCCTAAATCAGCTTGAAGTACAGAAAGCTGCTGTTTAGGAAGCTTCAAACTAAAGCTCTTGACTAAAAGGTTCTTCTCCAATTCTGGATGACTGAACACATCTCTGACAGAAAGGAGTAGCATTTATGGCCACTGTACTTTCTCAGCTGTAGTGTGTTTAAACTCTCGGTCCATGTGATGCTCTGGGTGCTGTGCAGGTGTCCCACCTTTCTGGTGGAACAGCCTGATGGTACAGGAAGGATGCGGGAGACTCTGGAAACTCTAAGGCTGGTGGGAATTTGTGTTGAGGGATGTGGTTTAGTGAGAGCTGTTGGTGATGGGTGGATGGTTGGACTGGATGGTCTTGTAGGTCTTTTCCAACCTTGGTGTTTCTGTGATTCTGTGAAAGAGGAGCTGGTTTTGCCTTCTCTGTATGGAATACAGTGTAGGCCAGGGTAGGAGGGGTATTTTGAAAGTGTGTGAAGAGAAGTAAGCAATTATATGATCATGTTTCTTGCTCCTGGAGGTATCAACCTCCATGTTTCTCATTAGACAAGTTCTTAATTTTATCTTGTTCTGGTGGATCTGTGCTTTTCATCCTGATACAGGAACTGTAAAAAAAAAAGTCTTTTCACCACTTTCAGAAAGGACTGCAGTATAGTTTTTTGAATGAGTTCATTACTATCCTGGAGTTATAATTGGCATTCTATGCTGTATACTGTAGGCTGGAAAAGTTAACACTTTGTTTTGAGCTGCGTTGACCACAAGCAATGTGGTATTTATTTTCCCAATGCTCTGGTGGCATCACTGTTTCTAGATTAAATGCAGGGTAGAGACTTCAAACTGGAGGGTTTTATGCATATTCTGTGTAAACAGTGCTATGTGAATAAAAATTTGGCTTCTGTGGCAGTTGCATTCATGGACGCATAAGTTAATAGGCATTGGATTTAAAGATTACAATATTGCTGACAAAGTGTTTTCCATGAAGGGTCATTGTAGTGGAAATGCTAATTCACAGCCTGAAGCAGTGACTGAGCTGACTGGTGGGAAGGCAGAGCCAACCCATGGGAGCTCAGGTGCAAGTAGTTTGCACCTTTCTGATAGGAGCGGTGGAGCCAGGATCCACCCCTTCCCAGACCTCATTTAGGGTTGGCAGTGGAAGCGAGGGTGTCTCTTGTTGGAGATCCCTGTCTATCTGTGGTCTTCCAAAGGGTAGAACATTTCCTTGCTTCGTTTCTGTGTTCAGGGCTGTGTTTGGGCTTGCTCACGTTTGCTGCAGTCGAGGACTTTGCCATCCCACTATTATTGCTGTACTTTCCATCACGTTACAGCATGGTGAGCATCTACTCTATGTGCATCTTGTGATCCATTGGGCAAAATTTGTTTCATCCAGAGTATTTGCTGAAAGAGTTGGCAGGAAAACAAGAAGTTGAGCTGTTTTTAGAAATGATGTTTTACTTTTGGTAGCCAGATAAAATAATATTGCCTTGTTAATCTCTTTGTAATCTTTATGTAGTAAGCGGTTAGTCCCCATCGTGCTCCGTTTCTATGAAAGGGAAGTTATGTGGTGGCAATAAAGTACTCAGATTGCTTTTTTTCCTTTTTTTTTTTTTTTTTTTTTCCTGGATCACCATGGCAAAGAATGGCTGGATTAAGTGAGATGTTTTTGAATTACTGAGGCTGATGATGGGTAGAGGCTGTACCCCTAATCCTGTGATGAGACAGATGAGTATCAGTGTATGCTACCATACCTTCTGTTTGGGGCACATGGGTTTCCTTCCCATGCATAAAGGGGTTTCTGAAGGGACAGCCAGTGCTTTGTCACCTCCAAGCATGCAGGCAGGAGCTCTGGCCCAGGGCTGAGGTGCTGTGCAGGGCTTCTGAGTGCTCGCAATAGCAACAAAACCTTCTAGGAACTCGGGGAACTGTCAAGATAGAAATCGTTTGAACTGTTGCTTGTTCTTCTTCACAAAGTGAAATACTATTCTGGAATTTATTGGAAAATGTGACTTAAGAGAAATCCTAGTGAATGGAGTATATTAGATTGAAAGCCTGTGTATGCACTTGGTCTTTAAAAGTTATTCCTCCTCAGGTTATCTTTATATCTTTAACCGGACATGTTTAAGTCTCTTTCACCATTTCTGTCTTCTGTGGGTTACTCTTTGTGTTTGTCTTGCACAATATCAGTGTATGTATCCTCTCTTACTACAGCATCTTCAGGAGCTAAACTTGATGATCCTTGTAGATCCCTTCCAACTTGGGATGTTCTGTGTTTCTCAGTATACTCTATTTCTGAGTTTCTCTTCCTTGCCCGTTTCCTTTCTCGTCGTGTGTCCTGACCTTTCCCTTCAGTGTCCAAATTGCCTCGAGGCCAGGCAGATAACTGCTGCCAATAGCTGCAGCTGTGATAGAGGCTGGCTAAGAAGTCCTGCTTTCATGGGATTATTTAAGGACTGCTTTGCTCATCCAGTTAACTCTGTTCTTATTGTGTATTCATTCTTATGTTGCGTTTCTCAACACTTTTGAGAAATAGTTAATTTTAGTTACGTTTAGTTGTAATTCATTATAAACTGTAGTTCCTCTTTAAAAAGAGAAAATCAATTAAATCATCTAAAAGTCAGCTTTTGACATTGGAAAACAGCTACCCAGGGATGTCCTGGTGGACTGGAGACTGGCAAATGTGATGCCCATCTTCAGAAAGGGCTGGAAAGATGATCCTGGTAGCTACAGACCTATCAGTCTCACCTTGGTGCCAGGAAAGGTTATGGAATGGATAATCTCAGGAGCCATCGTGGACCAATTAAAGGTCAACCCGAGGATCAGGCCCAGTCAGCATGAGTTTATGAATGAAAGATCCTGTCTGAGAAACCTGACTTCATTCTATGACAAGGTGAACTGCTTAGTGGATGAAGGTAAGGCTGCTGATGTGGTCTATGTGGATTTCAGTAAGGCCTTGACACTGTCTCACACAACATCCTCTGGATGGAGGATGGAGAAGCTGGCTGCCCATGGTTTGGATGGCCGTATGCTCTGCTGGGTGAAATACTGGCTGGATGGCTGGGCCCAAAGAGTTATGGTCAATGGAGTTAAATCCAGTTGGCAACCAGTCACGAGTGATGTCCCCCAGGGCTAGGGGGCTGCTTCTATTTAACATCTTTATTAGCAATCTTTGTACTCCTACAGCAGCAGCTTTGCTAATTTCTGAATAAAATCTGCTAAAATGAGAAGTTGCTGAGCCATCAAGAAAAACTTGATACACTTTTCTGACAAAGGACTCTGCCATACTGTGATGTGTCCTTCAGGGAAACTGGGTGCAGTTTTTCCCATGCTCTTCTGCAGTTCTTATTAGTGTTACCTTCTGGCAGTGCGTTACGGTGGCATTAAAACCCCCCAGAGCCTGTTTTGGATGCTCATGCTGCCTAGTTTAATCCATGTACGTCTTACAGGATTGATTCTACTTCTGGGAGAAAAAAAATGCATGGCTATTTTAAGAACACTCCTCTATTTGCTTTGCTGTGCTCTACCATGTGAGGCAGTGACAGGAGAGTAATGTTTGATGTGAGAAATTGTTTTATGAGGTCTGACTTAGTCTCAAATGTGAACAGTAGCATTAGCATTTTTCTGGAGCTGCATGTTAACTGTCACAGTGGTGTAATCCTAGGCTGGGGCTTGGCATTTCCCTTCAGGAGAAAACACAATTTGGAGTGGTTTGAGCTCCGTTGAGGGCTTTTTAGTATCAGCCAGTCCTTTGTTTGCAATAACGTTAGCTAGGCACGAAGGCCTTGTGTTTCTCTAAGGGCAGACTCTTGTTTTGCTCTGTGGGCTGGTGTTTCATCAGGCTTTAAATGTACTGATTTTTACGGTGGACTTGTCTTCAGACTTAAGTGATTCTGTGTGGTGATTTATTTACGTTTTATTTCTTTTTTTTCTTTTTTCTCATAGTATGGACGGATTTCTTTGGCTCTTGTTTCTTTTCAAATTGTTTACCTATAAGACTTAGTTTACCTTCCGCCCACATTTGAAAAAGCATGTGCTCTTGGATACCATGACATTAAACCTTTGGAATGCAGAGAAAAGCTTCTGCCAGTCAATTTGCAGCATAGAAGGAGCAATCAGTTTGCAGCCAGTTAATTTGCAGCACAGTATGAATACAAAGCTCATCCTGATTTGGAATGCATGTGGTTATCGATCAGATATAAATCATATGTGTAAATCAGACCGTTACAACTTATGTGTACCATTACAACTTAAAGCGTACATAAACGACTCACAATGTGATTGTGTATCAGTGTTTTTTCTCTGAAATCCCCATAGTCATTTCATTTGCTCTAGTGTGTCATACGCTAGTGACAAAAGGAGAACTGAAGATGGTGAGAGTCAGTTTAGAGCATTTGGGATGCTCCATTTAGACTGGTCTGAATTGGTCACTAGTTTTGATGGATTTGAACTACACGGGCTTCTTATCAATTACTTTGACTGCTTTAATATACAGGATAGCTAATTTGAGGCTACTTTAGTCTTCCAAAAGCCTGTAAGTACTCCTGTATTCATAAGAAGGTATTAAGAGTGATTGCTGTACATTTAGCAACTGTGCAAACACTTTTCATGGTAGAACTCTTCAGCAACTGTAAATAAGGACTCATTTGTACTGCAGATCATCATCTGCATTTATCTGCATTGCATTCATGTCTGGATGTCCCAGGAGGTATTGCAGATTACTATTCTAGACCTTGCACAGCTGTATAGTAAGTGTTGATCCTCGGCCCAAAAACTCACAATGGAGGTATATAATGGAGAGAGCTGAAGAACTTTCTTTCATCTTTTCACATACACTGAAAATGGTGAGTGGAAAGGGATGGAATTTTTTACTCAAGGTCATAATGAATGATTACAGTAGAGCTGCAAATGAGTATAGCTTTCCTAAGGGCTGCTGAGAAAAACATGAATTCTGTTTGATAGAAAACTTTGTTTTTTTCTGACATTAGTTTCCTCCTTGTAAGCGAGGGAAAACAATCCTTGAGAAATTTCTTTGGGATAAGGAAAAAAGGCAGAGGATGCTGAAGGTGGGGGAGAAGGACATTAGAGAAAATAAGTGGGAGGAGGGACAGAGAAACACGTTAGAGTGTTTTATATAACGAGGAACATCAAAGTCACTTTCTCCTCAGCATGATTCAGGTGCTCAACCCTATACATTGTTTTAAATAGGGCTAATTAAGAGAGTACCTGCCCTTTTTCTCCTTTTTCTGTTTGTGACCCAAAATTCTATTTTGGATCTTAAAAATTCCCTTTTGGGATGAGAGGGAAGAAGGAAACAAGATGTTTCAGTTGATAGAAAATGAGTGTCTTATCAAATTTTTCTTACTTACCCATTCTAATATCCCGCTCCAGAATCTGAGGTCATTATTTTTTTTAATCTTAACTACTCCATTACATAGTTTTCAGTCAAGGGACATTATATTCCAGATCGTACATAAAATGACCATTTCCAGTGACAGTATTAATCCTTCATGCAGAATAACATTAGCATTCTACAAGCTGTCTTTTGGAGAAGAGCTACAGCAGGATCCACAAATCTTTTTTGGTGTTCCCATAGATTTCTTTGGTGGACCTCTGATTGGTTTAATGGTATTATTTGACTGACCCAGTAGAAAGCTGCTGTAAATGTTAGGATACTAACCCGAACCAGTGTGTTGAAAGAGAAAGTTACAGCTGGTTCCTGTATCAGCAGATTGCTTCTCAACTGCAGAAGAAAAAGTAAATTCTCAAATTGTTTTCTTCCATGGCTGGATTACACTCCCTCAGAAAGAGAGTGAGGAAGTTACTTCACTGAATGGCTTGCTAACCTGCCTGTTATTTGTTGCCTCATGGTGAAGTTACATGCATCTAGTCAAGGGGGAAGCAGTTCTTCTGTGAGTTGTGCATAGGCTTTTTTTCGAGCAGAGATGATCTCAAATCATCATCCAACCGCCCATGAAATGGGAGTAGTTTCAATTCTCACTTAGCATTTGCAGGTAATGCCTTGAACAGCAAATCAGTCAGTGAGCTGCGTAATAACTAGGAGCTTAAAAATATAGCAACTGTTGGATGGTAAGAAGCCGCAAAGCGAAAATGCCTCTTGATGAATAAGGAACTGCTGAAAATTCAGTGCTTAGCAATGATATGCTTATTGAAAATGATTAATGCCACAGAACTGGGCTAATGCTCCATATGCTTTTTTTATTCCTCTTTTTTTTTTTTTTTTTTTCCTAAAATAAATTGTGGATGGGAACTACTGTTCCCTCTTCTCTGTGAATGATTGAACGTTCAGTCATTTCCTTCTTGTTTCCATGCGCCTGAGGGTCAGGAATCAACTAATTTCTGAGACATCGGGCAGAAGAAATTATGTAATGAACTTCCAATTGAGTTACATGAATAAAATTAAGAATTACTTCATAAAGAACAGTAACACTAAAAATTAAATACATTAAACAACGTGTAAATACAACTGAATGTGAGACCAGAAATTTGCTGTTTCTGTTGTGAGATTGTCTAGATGTGTAAATATATAAATATTTTTTTCCTGCACCTATCATTATTTTTTGTGTAGTCTATTCAGTTTAAGGCCAGTTGCTAGAATTTCTACTGTAGTCTCTCTAATTGCCAAAAAAAAAAAGAGATACTAATATTTGCTTTCAGTATGCATTCAATCACACAGAGGCTGAAGGATATGACACTTGTTAATAAAAACAAAATTCTGCAACCTTTGCTTATGATGATTGGCTTGAAAACTTGACAGTGTAGTGATTATGAGGCTTTTGTTATAGGGAAAAAAATGAGGCTCAAATTCTGGCTATTCTGCTAAATAAAATCCAGTTTCTAGTCTTCCTGAACTCAGAGTTAAACCTTGACCAGTAATAATTCTTAAGGAAATGAGTTTCTATTTCCTCCTTTCTAAAAAAAAAGAGCTAATTCAAAGCTTTCACAAGGACCTCTGGAGACAGAGCAGGCAGTAAAACAGAACAGAGAGATGAAGAAGGACAAGTCTTATGCTCCCAGTACTACGGTTTGCAATTGGTTTTGAATTAAACATGTTAAATGTCTCAGATCTGTGTTCCTGCATGTTATGTCAGTAACAGGCACTTTTAATGATAATTTCTCTGCTCAAGTGAACGAAAATTAAAATATAGGATGTAGACTTTTAAACCTAAAGAAAAAGTCAAAGGGGGAGAAACTGCATTGTTTTAAAAGTATTAATTATTTTAGAATGTATGTGGGTTTTCTAAATAAAATATCAAATGACAGCAAAGAAAAAGTTGCCATTATTTGCAACATTATGTATATTTAATGTAAAATGGTTGCCCTGCAGTGTAACTTACAAGAAAGAGCACAGTGCAGTCATAAAGCGACTGGATAGAAAAAAGGTCAGTTTTAATCATTGTGAATTTTGGAATTGACCAAAGGTCAGAATGCACCTTGTGATGGCGATGTGAAAAAGGAGCAGAAGATGCACCTGTTGAATTCCTTTAATCTGCCATCTAATTCAACGGTCACTGAATTATTCTAGATTTGACCAGGTTAGTTGCAGTTGTCTTCCAGAATATGTGAACGGATTTTCACTGAGGTTTCTCTTCTTTTCCTCCGTAGTTCAGTCTCTACTCAATCCTTTCCTGACATTTGAAATGTCTGGTTTGCCTGAAAGTGTGTTGTTTATATTTATCACATTGTTGTTCTCTTCAGAGGTTGTTTGCCTCGAGCTTCGTTTATTCTGTTCTTCTGCTAGCTTATTTTCAATTGTCAGCTGCTATTTTTTTATAACAGCAAATGGACACGTCCATAGCTTTCTTCTTTTGTATTTGGTCTTTCTAGAAAACTTATTTGACCGAATATCTCTGACAGGATTTTCTCTCAAATATATTTCACATTAAGGTTATATATTTGTAGCTCCAAGATCATGTGCTAACACCTTGGCATTGGGAAAAAAATAACTGTGTGCACTGGAAAGGATACGATCTGTGGAACTGCTGCAGTGCAGCTGTGTACGTACTAATGGCATTTTGGCCAGTTGATGTTTCTGGCTTTTTGTTCTGAGCATAATGTAGCTTCATGGGTGTTAGTTTTCTCAGTCTATGAGCTACTGGAGTTTTCTGCATATAAATGTGCAATCCAGAGTCCTTGTGAGGTAGCTTTTGATACAGATTCCTTACTGTTGTCGTATTTTCTTTTGGTCGAAGGGTATACAGTCTTTAAACTTTGGAAAAACCTTCTTGAAAACCTTATTCAAGACTATTCATTGTTCCACTTTTCCCTAGTTTCCAGTTTTCCTAGGATTATTGCAAATTTCAACTAATATAAATAAATGCTACGCTCCCTGACAAGATTTTTACGTTACTCAACAGGTTAGCTGCTTTTCTTCTTCCACATAAATTGAGGCTGACCTACTGCCCTCTCTTTGTCTTTACGTTGCTCCACAGCGATCTGCAGCTTGCTGTGATTTTGTAAAAGGTGTCATGCACTGCATCCTGTGAGTTGGGACATGAAGGGCTTCCTTTCCTCGACTGCCAGTCAGTGAACAGTCACTCAGTGATTTCATCTTCTATAGGTCCTTTAGGTATCTTCATTTTTTTTCTTATCTGGAGCATAGGCAATGTACCAAAAAGCACCAAACTTGCTGCAAGCCATGTCATCTCAAAGGATCATTAAAAATGATTGATTTTTCTCCTCTGGCTGAACTGCCAGTATTTGGATTGAGCATTTAGTACCTTGTATGAACCTGCTTCAGGGATATAATCACATGTAGGTGGGTTTTTCTGAAATACTTGCTCTTTTGGATCTTAATTCTACTCACAGCACACCTTCAGTTTTTATTTTTCATATAGGTCACTCAGCTAAAACACTCAACAATGCCTCCATTTTTTTTTTAATTGAAGTGATACGAAATGTTCTGTGCTTCTAAAATAGTTCTCTAGTAAAGATTATATGGTTAATCCTAACAGTGGCTCATTACTATCATTACATTTGTAGATGGAATTGTGTTTTTTTTTCAGTGATAAACAAGTATTTCAGGCCTTTGAACACAAAGGGAAATCTTTCCTTAATCTCTGTACACGTCCCCTCTAAGAATGATTTAGGTGATCTTAATGATTTTGAAGGTGTTAGTTTCACTGTTGTTTTTATTGCTTGCTTTATTTACAAATTTAGAAAAGCATTTTTCCCTTCCTATGCTGTCATCTCATCATGATCTGATGTGGGTGCCCTTACTTAATCTACTGGTGTGACTCAGCTGGATGACGCAGACCAGTCTTTTCCTGCATTGAAAAGCAAAGACAGTACTTCCTAGTGCATCATATTACCAAACAGAATGTGTTCTGCAGAGTTTCAGATTTCAGTTAAAAATGCCAGTAGCCAAAGAGCCAAAGGTCTGTGAAATGGGGCTGGGGAAATGTTGGTGCTCAAACCGAATGCTGTTGAGGTCATACCACGTTAAAGGAAAGCAGTGTGTGCAGGACTTTCAGTTGAACACCTCTGAGAACAGTAGCTGATCAACAATGAAACAGCACTCTTTCTAGCTGAAGTCCAAAAAATGGACACCTTCTGTGGTTGAGCATCAGAGAACAATAGGAAACATGCGATGGAATTATTTAACCATACAAATCACATTTTTTCAAATGATTGTGTAGTTCTTTCTTGGCTTTACCCTTGGGTTTCAGAGGAATTATTTGTTTTCATCCTTCTTGCAAAAGCTGATGCGGATGCTGTAACTGCAACTTAACACCAGTTAATAATAATTTATTGCTTAAAAGACTGCTTTTGTAGTGGTTGGAAACTGAGACTATTTGCACAGGTGTACCAAGCAGAAATTGGGATTGCTTACCTGAAGTCAGAAAGTTAATGTGTTATCCAGAAACACCCAGCAAGGAGTGTACTCTTGAAAACTGACCCCTGGTCATGTCTGTATGCTGGTGCCAGAAGTGCCATTCATGTGCTTTTGTCACTTAATGTTGCAGCTTTCATTGTTTGAGCTGAGCTGCCATAATGGGCACTGGACTCATTAATGATCAGGGAAAGCATGCAGCAGGTGGTGCCTGTGGGTGAAATATACATGGTCCTGCCCTGGAAGGAAAGTGGTTTAGACTAGATTTTCAGAGCTTTCTCATTTTTACCGTCTCTGACTTTGTATTAAACTGGCATGAGGGGTGCTTTGTTTGTTTCGTTTTGTTTTGTTTTGACTGGGCACATGGTCAAGGTCATAGAATCTTAGAATGGCTTGGATTGGAAGGGACCTTGAAGATAATCTTGTTCCAGCACCCTTCTGTAGGCAGGGCTGCCATCCACTGGATCACGTTGCCCAGGGTCCCATCCAACCTGTCCTTGACCACCTCTAGAGATGGGGCAACCACAACTTCTCTGGGCAGTCTGTTCCACCACCTCACCATCCTGAGTGAAAAACTTCCCCCTAGCATCTAATGTAATTTTCCTCTTAGTTTAAAACCATTCTCCCTTATCCTGTCACTACCAGGCCATGTAAGAAGTCGATCTCCTGGTTTTAAGCTCTTTTTAAGTATTGGAAGGCTGTGATGAAGTCTCCCTGGAGCCTTTTCTTCTCCAGGCTGAACTAGCCCAGCTCCCCCAACTTTTCTTCATAGAAGAGATGCTCCAGCCCACTGATCACCCTCATGGCCCTCTGCTGGACCTGTTCTAGCAGCTCCACATCCTTCCTGTACTGGGTGCCCCGCACCTGGGTGCAATATTGCAGATGGGGCCTTGTGAAGGTGGAGTAGAGAGGGACAACGGAAAGGGCTGGAAAAATGAAGACAACAAAGAAATTGAAGGTAAGAGAAAATCAACCTTTGAGCTCGCTCTTTGAATAAGTCATTCTTCAAATCATTATTTTAGTGAAGTCTCACTGTTTGAGTTGATACTCTATCTTAGATTCCTGTTGGGAAATTATTTTTTTTTTAATGGTTTAGTTGTGATAAACACAGGTCAAGTCGTATTTTTACATAAAGGATGAATAATGCTTGAGGTATCTTTCCCTAAGATAGTTAGCGCATGGTTGCTCAAAATTTGACTTTCATGATTATCATTTGAGTTTGTCAAGGAAGGCTGTGACTAGTTACATTTACACATACACAAAGTCATTTATCTCCCTTATTTGTGTGTTAGTAGTGGAAAAACTACTGGCTGCATCCACTTGACTCCTGTCCATTAGATGTTTATAAGCATTGGCAAGATTCCCTCTCAGTGTTCCGCAGGCTGAACACTGCCAGGCCCCCTTAGAATCTCCCCTTGTAAGGGAGATTCTCCATGGCCCTAGTAATCTTTGTGGCCCACTGCTGGAATCTCTCTAGAAGTTCCCTGCCTTTCCAGAACTGGAACCAGTACTCCAGATGTGGCCTCACCAGGGCAGTGTAGAGGGGGAGGATCACCTCCTTTCACCTGCTGGCCGTGCTCTTCTTAGTGCTCTCCAGGATACCATTGGTTTTCCTGGCCACAGGGGCACACTGCTGGCTCATGGCCCATCTGCTGTCCACCAGGACACCCAGGTCCTTTTCCGCAGAGATTCTCTCTATCAGGTCAGCCTCTAAGCTGCAGTGATGCATGCAGTTAGTTCCCCCCAGATGTGGAACTCTGTACTTGGCCCCCATCAGCTTCTTCTCCACACAACTGTCCAACCTGTCCAGGTCTCACTGAGGTCTTTAATTTCTTGTCAGCTGTTCTTTGCTTTTCTTTTTTTTTTATTTTTAAACTGTAGATGTGCATCTTCTTCTGATTTGACAGTTACATATTAAACCTACAAGCTGTTATAGAAGTACTTCTATTTGACTTGTTTGTGAGCTTTTTCTGATTCGTGGTGTGGTAGAGAGCACCTTTGATTGTGTAACGAATTAGCAGTGTTTGAGACACACTTTCTGTCAGTTTCTGATCCTTTGGGGAACAAAACATACTAAACTCTGATGACTGCTTTGAATGGAGAGGTTCTATCCAGGTGAAAAGCAAGCGAAAGAGACTGTGCTAATGGGGAGGATATAGTATCCATACAGAAAAGTTCTGAAGTAAGTACTATAGAAGTGCGTGTTCTGGGAAATACGTACAAGCTAAAATGTTCAAGTTAACCTCTATGAGTAACAAGCCAGACTAAATGAGACTGATTCCATGCTGTTTCACAGGAAGCTAGGGAATCCATGTGCCACTGCTGAAACTCATTGAGTTTGTCCTTTAAAAATGCATCATCCTTGTTACGTGGCTTTTATCATTATTAGTGAGCTTTAATCAGGCCATGTTCTCCAGAGGGAAATACGTTTAAACAGTACTCAGTGTAGGTGTTTTGTCTCACGTGGGTATAATGCAGAATTTCCATTTGTTTCTTGTAGAAAAGACTAAGTAAACTTATACAACAGAGTTGACATTGAATATGCAGCTGTAAGAGCTGATTGCAGCTTTCTGTAGTAGGGGTCATGAATTCAAGTGAGAGAAAACACACCTGTGCTTCAGTGGTGGCTTGCCACCTAGGATGAGCCATATGTTTATATAAATGTTACGGAGCAGAGTAGGTGGCATGCTGCGGCTGAGATCTAGGCATGTCCTTTGCTTCACCGCTTTGCAAGCCATGTGCTATAAAGTATTGTATTTTGTTGCATTACGTGCTGATCAGATGTATTTTTAGAAGCAATTTAAAAGCGTGACACTATACGCATTAGAATGCTGCGTGTGCAGAAGCTGATTACTTTGAGCAAGCAGTATGAGATACCAGGTGCCCCAAACGATGTTGTAACCATAGGTAGCATTTCCATGAAGTATATTGTGTGGCCTGCAGAGATAATATTGTTAATCACTATCATTTGGAGTAACATAAAAACTGTTTCTTAATTTAACTATGGGAAAAATGCCCAAACATGCAAACCACCCAACAATGTTCTCCAAAATTTGAAATAGCTACTGAATTTCAGGTAGGGGAAACTCTTGAATGTTCCTCTTTTCAGTACTAGGGTAGTCTTAGCTGTTCAACCTCAGGAGCTGATGGAGCTGCCGATTTATAGATGTGGAATTTGTGGTGCTCATCAATGAAAAGATGCTGCTTGTTTCTGTCATTCAAAAATTTACTGATCTAATGTTTCTGTGGGAAGATGAATGTCCAGCCTACAGATAAAAATACAGACACAGAAATCTTATATTGTTTGTCCAAAGTAACACAGAATATGAGTAGAGTTGAGATATGTTAATTTTTTTATTTTAATTGCAGTAGCTCAGTCCCATGTTAGAGCTCTCAAGCCTGGTTATTTGAAGTTGGGCTACTGCCTCTGCAGTGCACAGCAGCCACTCCAGCTGGCTTGTGCTGGGAATTTAAACAGCCTCTTGAAAGACCAACAGATCAGTCTACACGATGTATGGTATGATTTACTGTAGTTTGCCAGTGCCTTCAGTTCACCTCATGAAACAGATAGCCAAATCATGACCCTTGTTTGAAGTGCCTTTGAAAATAATGAGAAGGCAGGTAGCATTTCTTTGAGGAATATCACCTTTAGGATTATTTCAGTCAATTAGAACTTGAAATGAAAAACCAAACAAGATGCTGTGCAAGATGCCAACGTGGGTAAACAGAATGTCTTTTATTGGCTTTACTGTGAGAACAGATGTAACCTGTTCACGTGTCAGTGTGAAAAATTAAACACTTGAAGCTTAGTACTTCAATTCTTAAAGTAAATTCATTTTTAGAATGCTGTCAGTGAACAAACCTGAAGTGTAAAATTGATAATAAACTTAAGCAGTCCAATATAACCAGTTACAGTAGTACACAATTCTGTAACATTTTACTTAGATTTAAATGGAAATAAGCCTTTTGTACCTGCTGAAAATACATGGGTACTTCCACTGAGCTGTACAGTTTGGATTAAGAATGCTTTTTCTGAAGGAAATCACTGACTTGACTACTTTGTTTTTGTTATGGAGTGGTTTTGGAGCATGAGAAACAAATTATTTTTGAATGAAACAAATCTGCATTTGTTTCCAGAATCTGCCTGTGGGTGTTTAGTCCAGAAGATCAACCTGAAATTAGTCTGGAATAAAACCTCTGAAATGTGCACGCTTGATCTTCAATACTAACTTTTCATTCTGGAGATCTCCACTGCTCACTAATATACACAAGGCACAATATTAATGATCAGAGCACAGAACATGCTGTGAGTGGCTCTCCAAGTTGCTGGGCCAGTCTAACTAGGTCCTTAGTCTTGCTTTCTGGTGAGCAGTGCAGATAATGTTTTTTCTAATGACTGTAATGTACTTTTACAGTGCTAAGTGTCAGCTGGTTGAAATTGCTGCATCTCTAGAAACCTACAGTTTTCTGGAAGGATAATTGGTACTAAATACTTTATTCTGATGTTTGATACAAAGGGATCTCATCTCTAAGATGTAAATGTGCCTGCAAAAGACATTGTCTTGACTAAAGCTGTGCCTGGAAATGGTATTAGTCTCTCGTCACTATTGGCAAGGGAAATTATGAAGCTTTATTTGCTGTTTCTAAATACGATAGTATTTACTAAGTAGTGTTGGTAAATATTTTAATGATTGTTTATCTCAGTCAAATTATGATAAAATTTTAAAGCAAATAGATTCATTCTGGTAAAAACAACAACAACAACTCAGGCTCTGAAAATGAGTTTCTGATCCTATGTACTTGGCAGACAGTTTTGTGACATTCCTGTCTGCTGTGTTCAGCTGTTTGTGTAGCCTGTTTTTGGGCATAGCATGGAGACAACAGTTGGAATGGGGTGGTGGGATCTTCTTATTAAGCCCAACCTTACTACCTCAGAGGCATTCATTCTACAGGCATATTGGCCAGAAGAGACAGGCCAAAGCTAGTGTACCTCCTTTGTAATTGTAAAATCTGGCTTTGACAGATGAGGAGAAGGCTGAGCTCTTTGCCTCCGTCTTCATTGAGAGCCAGGATTCTAATATTTCTCACCTCCCTGACCTCTGCATCCCTAAATGTCTAGGTGGGGACTGGAGGACTAAATACCACCCCACTTTAAGGGCAGAGCAAGTCCAAGACTGAATGCATACAAGTCTGTGGGGCTGGATGGCGTGCATTCCAGGGTTATGAAGGAGCTGGCTGAGGTGGTTGCTGATCCATCATATTTGAAAAGTCTTGGCTATCTGGTGAGATCCTAGGTGACTAGAAGAAGGGTCACGTCATTCCTATTTTATAAGAAAGGGAGCAAAGAGATCTACAGGCCAGTGAGTCTTACCTCTGTACCCGATAAGATCATGGAACAGATCCTCCTGGATGACATGCTTGATCACATGAGGAATGAGCGTGTGATCTGAGACAGCCAGCACGGTTTCACCAGGGGAAGGATATGCCTAACCAATCTGGTGGCCTTCTGTGATGGAGTGACGGCATTGGTGGACAAGGAGAAGGCGACCGATGTCATTTACCTGGACTTGAGCAAGGCCTTTGATGTGGTCCTCCACCACATCCTTATCTCCAAATTGGAGGGATGTGGATTTGGTGGGTGGACCACCTGATGGATAAGGAACTGGTTGAAAGGCTGCAGACAGAGGGTGGTCATCAATGGTTCTGTGTCCAGGAAGGTAACGAGCGGTGTCCCCCAGGGGTCTGTCTTGGGACTGGTGCTCTTTAACTTCTTTATCAGTGACATCGACATTTTATTTGCAATGGTAAATGAGATGCTCAAATCAAATGCAGAAGGATTGACTGATATTCTGATATTGACACAGAACCTGATAGAGAACCCAAAGGCCCAGAAACTGTGATCCTCAGATGATATCATAGTGCTAAGTGGGAAAATGTTTTCAGATGGGGTTTATTCATGGCGTGGGTTTTCTCTGTTAATTATTTTATTTCAAGGTATAGTGTTTTTGTGTGTCAGCTTGATCGCTGAGATTAGCTTCCTCAGAGCTATCCTGGCTGGAACTGCAGCAAGTGATTGCAAGGTACACAGGGGGTTTCGGTTGGTTCCTTTACCAGGGGAGCCCCGAGCTAACAGAGTCGCTCAGCAGCTCTTGTGAAAGCGTGGTGCACTACCAGGTATACAGATCTGCGTTCACACCCCTTGCCTTAGAGAAAGCTTCTGGGAGGGCAGCCACGTGTCACTGCCCACCAGCACAGTGAGAAGGCAGCATGTGTGCAATACCCACAGCAGTGATGGTAACTTGTGCAGCAAGCCACAGAAGTGCTGTCCCTCCTCACCTGGGAGACCGGCTTACCTATTGCAGTCTCTGAGACCACAGATTTACCATGGTCTCCACCAGGCAACAAGCTTACCCCACCAGCCTCTGCTGGTGTTTTGTGAGTGAGCCTAGGGTAGGGGTAAGCCTTGTATTCATCCTTTTTTTGTTATCATACTCTGCTTTGTCAAACTCTCTTGTTTATTTCATAATT
This sequence comes from Lagopus leucura, assembly GCF_019238085.1. Taxonomy (NCBI): domain Eukaryota; kingdom Metazoa; phylum Chordata; class Aves; order Galliformes; family Phasianidae; genus Lagopus; species Lagopus leucura. The sequence goes on from NW_024962264.1 coordinate 1,525,357, forward strand.
ATAACATCTTAATATTCATTGATTATACATGACCCAAACGGAGGCCCTACTTGAGAATGTGGCTGTTCGGATCTCCAGCTGCAGGGAGTGTCTGAGCCTGCTGCTGCAAGAGGAGGGTAGCAAGAACTCCACCTGTGTGAGGTGTGAGCAGGTAGAAGATCTGTTTAGCATGGGTGTCATCTACCTGGACTTCTGCAGAGCCTTTGACATGGTCCCTCAGCACATCCTTCTTTCTAAATTGGAGAGATATGGATTTGAAGGATGGACTGTTGGATTGATGAGGATTTGGTTGACTAGTCACAGCCAAAGGTGTCAGGGTGGAGGCTGGTCACAAGCGGTGTCCCTCAGGGGTCGGTCTTGGGACCGGTGCTCTTCAGCATCTTCATCAATGACAGATGATGGCATCGAGTGCAGCCTCAGCAAGTTTGCAGATGGCCCCAAGCTGAGCGGTGCAGTCGATGCATTGGAGGGAAGGGAAGCATCCAAAGGGACCTGGGCAGGATGGAGAAGTGGCCATGTGAACCTAATGAGGTTCAACGAGGCCAAGTGCAGGGTGCTGCATTGGGTCGGGGCAATCCCAGGTATTGATACAGACTGGGGGAAGATCTCCTTGAGAGCAGCCCTGCGCAGAAGGACTTGGGGTCCTGGTGGACGAGAAGCTGGCCATGAGGCAGCAGTGTGCGCCTGCAGCCCGGAAGGCCAGCTGTGTTGTGGGCTGCATGGAAAAGGGGCGGCCAGCAGGAGAGGGAGGTGATCGTCCCCCTCTGCTCGGCTCTTGTGAGGCCCCATCTGCAGCGCTGCGTCCAGGCCTGGGGCCCCCAGCACAGGAAGGACGTGGAGCTCTGGGAGCGGGGCCAGAGGAGGCACTGAGATGAGCAGAGGGCTGGAGCAGCTCTGCTGTGAGGAAAGGCTGAGGGAACTGGGCTTGTTGAGCTTGGAGAAGAGAAGGCTCTGAGGCAGACCTCCCTTCAAGGTCTTCCATTACTTGAAGGATGCAGATAAACAGGAGGGGGGACAGCTGTTTACAAGGGTGGATAGTGGTAGGACAAGGGGGAATGGTTTTAAACTGACACAGGGGAGGATTAGGCTCAATATTAGGAAAAAGTTTTTCCACCCAGAGGGTGGTGAGGCACTGGAACAGGTTGCCCAAGGAGGCTGTGGATGCCCCATCCCTGCAGGCATTCAAGGCCAGGCTGGATGTGGCTCTGGGCAGCCTGGGCTGCTGGTTGGTGACCCTGCACACAGCAGGGGGTTGGAACTAGGTGATGCTCGAGGTCCTTTTCACCCCAGGTAGTTCTATGGTTCTTTGTACGTTGTTTGTAGTACGACCTAGATGCTCAAGTTTAGTAATAGAGCGTAGATGGTATAGAACTTCACCTGAGCTCATGAGCCCTGCTCCTGTGAAATCTGAGCGCAGGAAGAAGATATCCAGAACTGTAATTTCAGTCATAGTGAGGCAAGTACTGTAGTATTTTGCACTTTGAAGGAAGAATCATTGTTTTACTAGCGCAGCTATGCTTCACCACATATTTGTAAGTTTTGTTAAACAAGGATTTTTTTTTTTCCAGTGCTGAACTAATGTTTCCGAAATAGCAGCTGAGAAGTCAAATCCTTAACAATTTGAAATGCATCAAATTGTTAGGGATTAAAGGAACAAACTAATAAAGTGCAAGGAATTGGACTTTCCTTCCTATGCTTGCACAGGGTTCTTATTTTACTTCATTGTCCTGATGCTCTCTGTGCTGTTTTAGTTTTTGAATAACCTCTTTATTGAACGAATTGTTTAATCAGAGCAACAAGGTGTTCGCTAAGGTGTCTAATTAGCAGGATTTTACTGCATTTCTGATTTGTATTACTAATGATGTTTATTGAATGGTATTTGAAGACTTCAGAAATATGTAATGCTTCTGTTACTTCTACACTCCTTGGAAAAATAGGGCATGCAGATAGGAACGTGTGTCATGTGAGTACTAGATCATTTGTAAATCCACATAAAGCCTAGCAATTAGTTTAACAGCTAATTGTCCTAGTGAATGTCATCAGTAAGTCATCACTGGAATTAGAGTTCATGTCTTGAACTGCGGCCTAGTAAGACAGGAAAGAAAAGAAAAGCACTTGTGATGTAGCGTGCCCTTTGCTGTGGGTAGATGCTTTAGGTTGGAACAGTGCAGGCTGGAAGTTGTTCCAAGTGGAAGAGGGTTGTGGGTTTGGCTGTGAGGGAGTGAAAGTTGTTAGGGTAGGAAATCAAGGCCTCATGTGTCGGGCTTACTATCACATTAACCGTTAGCTTGTGGAAGATATTCTCTGCAGAGGTATCTTTATGCCAACAGTTCCAGCTAGAAGATTTATTTTAAAAGTGAGTTCAGCCATCTGGAGAGTGTGAGCCTTAGGATAGGGCAGAGTTGCAGCAAAGTTGCTTGTTGTCTGCTGACTGTGTGGGTCTGAAGGGCTGCAAGCTGCAGTGGTTTGCACTATGAGAGGGCTCCCAGTTTCATCAGTTCAGAGAGAGATGTAAGCAGTCTAGGTGTGAATTTCAGCCCTTTTCCTCATATTGGAGGTATTGCAGGTCACAAATGGCTGGCTGGAATATAGCAGATTGTTCCTTTACAACTGCAGTATGAAGTATTTTGAGAGCAACAGGTCGCTTATTTCCTGCTGTACTTTCTCTGCCTTTGGAAATCCTCTTATCTTCTTTATTCCTTATAGCAGTTTTCTTAAGACTTATCTTCATTTTATTTTATTTTTTTTTTCCAAGACAGTTTCAGTATCTTCTTTCATTAGAGCTGACTTCTCTATAGCTTGAAGCGTGGCTCTGAAAAGCCAGTGGTTTCCTCTTAGATTTGATTACGTGCACCTGCATCCACAGGTGGTATTTGTTGAACACTTACAGTAACAAATTTTATGTTACTGCAAGATTGTAATTGTTCAGGAAGGTACAAACAAGTGACAAAGGCAGATTTATAAGATGGCTTTAAATCTGAAGGAAACAAATACATGAAAGTTAAATTTCACTAAGTAGAAATAGCACTTTTTTTATTTGAGGGAGTTTGGGGAAACTTTGATGCAGGGTAGGGAAGCTTCTGGAAGAATGTTCTGGTTTTTGCAGACGAGGTAAAATTACATTTGGTATTAAAAAGACTTGCCAGGTCACCAGATTCTGAGCTTAGAAAGAATTGTGCTTGCAGCTGGTAGTATAGAATTACAGTATGTTGTTATAGTATAGAATGGCTTGAGTTGTAAGGGACATTAAAGATCATCTGGTTCCAAACCTGCTGTGGTCAGGGTTGCCACCCACTGGATCAGGCTGCCCAGGGCCCCATATAGCCTGACCTTGAAATAGGGATCTAGACAAGTACACTAGCATCCTACTATGTCAGGCTGAGGAAAGCTGGGGTTCTTCAGTCTGGAGAAGAGAAGGCTCTGGGGGACTTAATACCAACTTGCAAGTACCTGAAGGGGCCTACAGGAAAGCTGGGGAGGGACTTTTTAGAATGGCAGGTAGCAACAGGACAAGGGGAAATGGCTTTAAATTGGATGAGGGAGGTTTTAGGCTAGATATTGGGAAGAAATTCTTTCCCATGGGGGTGGTGAGATGCTGGAACAAGTTGCCCAGTGAGGGTGTGGATGCCCCCTCCCTGGATGCATTCAAGGCCAGGCTGTGAGCAACCTGGCCTATAGCAGGGGATCTTAAAGGGTCCTTCTAACGCAAACCATCCTATGATTCTGTGATCCAAAGAGATCTGTAAGGATTCACTGGATACGGGCATATTCTTCACGAAAAGACTTGCATTGCATTTTAATTTTATTACAGAGTTCTTACTTTATTCATAAAAGCATAATTGTTTTATCATGGTTCTTTCAGTGGTGTTTGCAGTGATTTCTTTTTCATCATGGTAATTGGCCTAGCAATGAAAAAGATTTTAAAATGCTTACAGTACGCAGCCAAGCAATATGTAATTGAATGCAACTGTCATTGAAACAGACTGTTTTTCTGACCTGTTGTTTCTATCTGAGCATGATGTTTATTTACCCCCTTCATTACCACCGCATTAGCATATAAAGAAGCTGTGCCTTACCATCATGTACTTTCCTAACAGATGGCCCCTAACTTCTTGGAGGCTTTTTTGTACTTGCCAAAAATATCCTATATTGGCACAAAATTTCTTTTCTCAGCGTGAAGTATGATTGACTGGTTGAAATAAATTAATTTGCCTCTCTTCCGGTCTCTGAGCTGCTTTTGCGCTGCAGCAGTCCAGGTTTTGAATCTAACATTTCACAACGATCAAAGCCTCTGTTGCTGAAAATGGTGTGGAAAGTTCCAGTCAGTCACGTGATATCTGAACAGTTAAATTCATAGCAAAAACAACTGAAGACCACATTTCTGCTGGAGAGGTGGCTGCACCATAGTGGTCCTCTACTGATATTGCAGTCATGGGATTTAAATTTTGCTTGCTTCTCTCTCTGAGGCTGTGACAATTTCTCCTGCTGTCTATGTGCAAAACAGTAACCTCCTTTCCTTACTTTGTTTAGTAATTCCCAGGGTGTTGCTCAAAGTTGGAAATTCAGTGTAGCAGCATGAGGTATGGATGAGGAGCACATCACCGAGTTACTAAAGGATTATTTCACTCCTTATTTTTGCATGCGTTCTCAATATTTGTTATTCATCTGCCCAAGTGAGTCTGGTTGTTGTTGTTTCATTTGTTTGTAAGCACTGTGTGTGTGTGTGTATGCACATGCAACCTACAAAGAGGTTGGATGCCCAGTTTGGGTTAGTATTGAATTGCTATAATTCCATGCACGCAGATTTTCATAAATGCTTAGAAAGTCCACCTTAATTAATTGGTGCTAGGGTTAAGAATAGCAAAAAGAGATGTAAAGATTTTTGTGTTCCTTTGTCTTCCAGAAATGCAGCTTATTTTCAGTTCTTATTACCACTGATGTTTTAATTGGCATTGATTTTGCTTCCCAGTTTTGCTAAAAGATACCTCGGGACTTTAAAATACCAGACTTTATTTGTTATTGTTATTCTGTGTTTTACTGAGTCCTAGCATGAAGCTTTGGCCTTTTGTCTTACCTTCCTGAGAAGAAATTTCTCCCTCACATCCATAACGTGATAATATAAACCAAATGGGTAAAACCGGCCACAGAGACAATACAGAAAACCAATACAAAAGAATTCTGTAGTCTGTGAAAGTGCATACAATACCCTGTCTGCTATGCTGCATTTTTCTCAGTAGCTTTGGAAGCATTCCATGCTTTTTTTATTCTCATAATGATTTTCTGATGCGGTTTCAATCTTGTGTGAATTCTTTTGGCAGCTGTGGTGCTTGCTTGTTTATTATTTTTGCTACTATTGCACAGTATATTGTTTGTGGTTCCTTTCTGCTGTCTGTTTGTTCTTAATGTTGCCTTTCGGAGGCTGAAATCAACAACTGGGCATTTGATTTCTGTGTCTTGTTCCTGGCTGCTTCTGACACACCTGTCAGCTTTACAGACCAGGAGGAATTTCTTTGTTTTGGGTCCCTTTGCAGGGACTGTGTCTGATGTTTCTTCACCCTGATGCTGTAGTTTCTTATGTAGAAGAGAATGATTGGACATGGTTAAATAATATGTGCTAAAGGCTTATTTCCCTATGTCAGTATTGAAGCCATTCCGTTAGCACTGTAGCAAAACAATTTATGACAACAAAATAACATGTAGAGCAATGGTAATGCCAACAGCATTTAAAATGCAAGCTTTGGAGGGTGAATAGCTTCTTACTAACTAAAAATTGTCACCGTTGGACAGAAACCCAGTATCAAAACTCTCATATTTACAAATAACAGCAATCCTTATGGCAGTTAAAAGAAGCTTAAGTCATATCTTTTACTTTATTGTATCCTCATGCAGGTACTAAGAGACATTTGTTTTAATCATCATATAGTCATAGAATGGCTTCAGTTGGAAGGGCCATAAAGATGTCCAGTTCAAAGCCACTCCTGTGGGCAGGTTTGCCAGCCCTGGGTCAGGCTGCCCAGGATCCCATTCGATCTGGCCTTGAAAATCTTTATAGACTTTAATAGACAAAAGAGGATAATGTAATGGAGAAAGTATTAAATAAAATAAGCTAGGAGCACATTACAGTGAAAAGCAGAAACAGGTATGGTATCAATGGAAGGGTAAATAACTGAGCAGGTAGTTTCTGTGTTCCTTCTGAAAACAGAGCATCGCTACGTCACCGACTGGAGCGCGATTGAGTTACTGTAAGAGAGGTCAGCCTTTGGTGCAGCTGATTTTAAAGGGGAACTCTTTGCAGACTCTGTCAGCAATGAAAGCTGCTCTCATCTATTTTGTCTAATGCTTTGGAGGATGTTGCACCATAATCATAGTCTGTGCAGTGACTGCCTTCCTTGGGATTCTCCCAGTGTGTGAAGCACGTTTCTTGCAAACAGGGGCTTTTGCACAGTGAGAGAAAATAGGCAAATCGTTTAAATACATCATGGGAGCTATGCTGATGTTTCTGTTAGTACTCCAGAAGAGTACTAACTCCACATCTATTTCTCACTGCAGACATAAGCTTAAATTTTTTTGTGTGTTTGTGTGTGTGTTGAATGAATCAGGGCCTTAGTGTTTGGGGAAAAAAGATTAGGAGCCATCTTCAGTGTTCAGGAGAGCAATAACAAAATGGATCTTTGCCTCTTAGTTAAATATGTATGACCACTTCTGGGAAGTACATAGACCTAAAGAGGAATGCTTTGTGTGGAAGAGCTTGAAAGAAATAAATCCTGGCAGTTGTTTCTGATGTCTTTAATATGGCTTTCATGTTTCAGTGACTTCAGAGTCCTTATCACCACGATTATTATTTTTTTTTTACTCTAATAATCATAAACAGCATGTGATTACTTATCATAAAAACTAACATATTCCAACAGTAACAACATGGCTGTAGACTTGGTAGTCTAATGTATGAATCCTGCCAGAAAGATCTACACTTTCTGCTTTATAACCCCTGGATCACCATTGCGTACTTAAAAATGCTCCCTCTTCTTTCCCCTCCTGCCCTCAGAGAATAAGAGTCCCAAAACAGTTGCAAGTATTTATCCTGTGACATTCTAAATAATAACTGTAGCAAGTTTTTATTATGTTGCACAGGTGCCCTCGTGCTGAGCTTTAATAGAAATTTCACACGTGCAAGCATAGAACTGAGGAATTTCAGTTCAACCATAACACTGATCACTGCTCATAAACTTTTGAAGTTTATCCTGTTTTTTATGGTAAATCTTAATATCTGCTAGAGTGCATAATGTGCTTACTTTTAAGATTTGCCTAAGTTTTGCTCTATCGTTTGGGTACTCCTGTTTGAATTAAATGATTTTATATCTTTGTTGCGGGTTTCTTAATAGTTTGAGAAACACACAGTGTTTATGCTTTTATATTGATAGTTGTGGGGATGGAGTGTTTGTGCTTTTAAACTGGTGTAAGCAGATAGAGATGCTGTCACTTCATTTCCTCAGCCAAAGGATGTGCTTTCTGCTCATCCCTGGCTTGGTGTGGGGGAGATTGAGAGGATGGCACTCAGCTTTCTTAGATAATGTGTACAATTATGGACGGATGATTTTCTGAATGTAAGGATTGTGGGTTGTAAACTCCTGGGTCTTTTCTGAAGAGAGTGGGCTAGTTGCATGCATCCTCCTGAATGGGTGCAGAGCTCCTTCGTTTTTCAAGCACTGTCCAGTGGTATTAGAGGTAATTCAAACAGGAAAGCTGTTTAGAAAATTCACAGCCCTTTTCAGAAGGTTTTTTTTCAACTTGATCGGTGTTATACCTCGAATGGACTTGAGATAATAGGTCCCTCCAATGGTAACGCCTCCTATTTATTACCGTAGAAACTACAGCAGGTACAAAGAGCACAATAATAATTAATTTATTAATTATTAATCATTTAATAACTTAAGAAACCAGATGAGCTTTAACAAAAGTAAGGGTAGAGTCATGCATCTGGGAAGGAATAACTGCAAGTGTCAGTACAGCTTGGGGGGTGATTTGCTGGAGAGGAGTTTTGCAGAGCAGGACTCGGGTCCTGGTGGACAACAGGTTGGCTTTGAGACAGCAATGTGCCCTGGTTGGACAATGGGATCCTGGGGTGCATTAAAAGGAATGTAGCCAGCAGGGCAAGGGAAGTGATCCTCCTCCTCCTCTGCTCTGGTCAGGCCTCACCTTGAGTGCTGCATTCAGTTCTGGGCTCCCCGGTATAAAAAGAAGGCAAAGATCTCCTGGAAAGAGTCCAGTGGAGGGTCACAAAAATGGTAAAGGGCTTGGAGCACCTCTTTTATGAGGTAAGGCTGAGTGAACTGGATCTGTTCAGCCTTGAGAAAAGACGACTCAGAGGTGAACTTATTAAAGCTTATAAATATCTTGAGTGTACACAGCTAACCTGTTCTCAGCAGTCTGTGGGGACAGGACAAGGGGAAATGGCCCTAAACTTGAGCATAGGAAGTTCTGTACCAATATGTGAAGGAACTTCTTCACAGTGAGGCTGACAGAGCACTGGAACAGCCTGCCCAGGAAGGTTGTGGATTCTCCTCCTTTGTAGATATTCAAGACCAGCCTGGATGCCTACCTGTGCAGCCTGCTGTAGGGGGCTGCTTTGCAGGGGGGTCAGACTCAATGATCTCTGGAGGTTCCTTCCTACCCCTGTGATTCTGTGATACCATTTGACCAAGCGAATTCTCAGCCACAAAGCATTACTTTTCAACATACCACAGTTAGTTATGCATTTTTGCCAGCCATGAAACTAGAGCCTGCAGGCTGTGCTTGTAAGCCTGCACCAGAGGAGGTGACCCACTGTTTCTACTGCTGAATCATATCAGACAGCAGCTCACTGTGCTGACGTCCACTGTTCGGTTTCCATCGATATTCAGCAAGCATCAGTGTGACCATGTGCAATCTTTTCTGCACAGAGGAATTTGGTGGCACACTTTGGCTTCATACACACTTCCATGTCAGCCACCATTCTGTCAGACCGCCTCTCTGCTGCCATCTGTCACATGGCAACAAGATGTAATGGAATGTTGGAGGGAAGGTTCAGCCTCTACTGACGTGCCACCGACATCTGTCTCTGACATTGCTGGCCAACATAATAAAATAGAAAGCATCACCTTCAGAGCAGTGCTCGTAAATATTGTGTTTATTATAGATAAAGTCTTGTACTCTTGTCCTGGTAGGCTGCGCAGCATCCTTTTATACAGGGGCATTAGTCATTGGTTGTTTTTTAGTCATTTCTATCCACTCACCTGAGGTGAAATTCTGACCTTTTTAAAGTTAACAGAGGATGTGTTGAAGTTGTTGGACTCAGAATTTCACCCAGGCTGTTTAGATACTTTTAACTGAAGCATAGAAATAGTTACGGTTTGAGATCTGTGCTTGCCAGGTTCACGAGGTGTCTGGACAATGCTGTCACTCATGATACAAATTTTGGGTGGTCCAGATAAAGGACTCAATGATCCTTATGGATCTCTTCCCCTCAAGTTATTCTGTGATTCTGTGGTAGACAGGAAAAGCCATGCAAAGTAAATAGAAATTAATGATAACATGAATAAAGGGGCTTTTTTTTTTTTGTTTTTATTTTAGTAAGGATGTGATAACTTTAAAAGAGAAAATAACAAATGTGAGAAACTTCAAAAATAAGTCAATTTATTTCTGCCCTCACATGTGAATTGTATTCAAGGATTGGTGCTCTTTAGTGCTCTAAACAGCCAGGAGAAGTTAGACTCAGCTATGTAGTGATTTACAGCTATCAGCAGGTCAGGTGTAGCAGGGTTTGCAGTGAGGCTGGCTAGGTGCTTTGTCTGAAAGGATTTGCCTCTTGTTCAAGGTGACAGTGTGCAAACCGAAGAATGCGTAGGTGATAGCTCAGAATTAATCAGGGAGGAATTTTTCCTCAATCTATCTTGTTTTTAAAACCTAGGCACTAATATAACTTGCAGTATCAAAGAACAGGATGACCCAGAAGAGCTAGCTCTTCTCTCCAGGCTGCGTTTATCAGCAGTGTTCATCAGCTGGCTTGAATTGTCTCAAGTGATGAAAATTGAATAATCAGCAGGTGATTTACATCTGAGGTTATTCTTTCTGCAGCATGACTTCAAGTGTCATCCAGGAAGACCAGCTTTTGCTGAATCTGAAAGCACAGAGAATTAAAATAATGCCTGAAACTCGAGCTTAAAACAAATCAACTTATTTTCTGCAGCTAAGAGATTTGCTTCTAGTTCTGGCTTTGAACGTTTTTATTTCTTTCTTTTTTAATTTGGGGCAATATAAAGAATTACACAAAAAGCTCAAGGAGTCTTGATCTCAGAACCAATTTATTTTTAACGTGACAAAAAAGTTATCTGCTTCCTTTGGTGGTATGTGTGATCATGATGACTCATGTTATAAATTCCAGCTGCCATCGATGTTTATATAGGTGCATTTAATTTCTAAATAACTTGGACTGCAAGCCACACCTTTGATGTTTGTTGTTGTTTTTACTGAAAGCTTTATATTACTGATTAATAATGCTAGCACATAATTACCCTCCATAACATAGCATTACTGTTCTCTCCCATTGTGAAATTAGACAACTTCATTATTTCTAAGATATATACACACAATAGGATTCTCAGTGCATTTCTGGAAAAAAAAAGAATTCCCACCTAACTGTTTTTCTGTCTCTCTCCTAGTCTGCTCCCAGTTTTCAAGAGGAGTCTTTGCTATTTTTGGATTCTATGATAAGAAGTCTGTAAACACCATAACATCGTTTTGTGGGACTCTTCACGTCTCCTTCATAACTCCGAGCTTCCCAACAGATGGAACACATCCATTTGTCATTCAGATGAGACCTGACCTCAAGGGAGCTCTCCTTAGTTTGATCGAATACTATCAGTGGACCAAGTTTGCATATTTATATGACAGCGACAGAGGTGAGATCCAGTTTTTATCTGTATGCCGTTTGCTAGTAGTCTCTTGCTGAAAAGCTGAATTTGCCTTAGAAACCGAGGAGAGGAATACAGCAAAAACATTTAAATTTACAAATGGTTTCTTAGGACGTGAAAATAGTTTAAATGAGAATGAAATTATAGTGGGCATTAGCAGAATTTCAAGCATATTCTGATAAGTTATGAGATTATTTGCTGTGAAACTTCCTGTGAGTTCTTGTCTTTTTAAATAATCATCCTAAGGATTAAAAAAATGAAAGGGCTAAGATACTTTTTCATGTAATGATGCTCATTATCCACACTCAGCTTTTGAGCCATTTAAAATTAGAGTCAAACACAAACATCAGTAAGCTCATTCTTTCACCAAATGGCTGTTTTCCATGCTGCAGCTATAGCTGATTGCTGGAGTTTACCCTTATGAACTGTGAGCTCCAGAGGTAGCTGTCCTGTTATTGGAGGCCTGAAGATGCCACCCACTCTGAGTTGTGCTTCAGCTATATTTCAATAGAGTTAAGGAATGTCTGCTAGCGCAGATTTACTCCACACAACGTATGAAATCAGTAGCTGAGCAGAAGACAAACAAGAGCCTTGGATGCAGTCCATTCTCCCTTGGAAGCCACCATTGACAGTACTTGAGTTCTTCCCTGCTGTTTATTATTTTTTTTTTTATTGATGAACCCAAATCCACTGCTTGTGGGCAACTTTTTCAGGGGTACAGCCTCCACAAGTGCAGTGCCCTTTTATGGGTATAATAATTGTGGCCTAACAATTTATGAACTGTGAAAAATTACTTGCGAATGATGATGTATCAATTTTTGGACAAATAGCATCACACAGCATGTTTTGTTTTGACTGCCCTTTGTGGAATTCCCTTGTCATCATTCTGTTTTCAAGTCCTCCTAGTCCAGTAGTCCATGACCAACTTCCTTCTATTCCCAGTTTCGTATCTTTCCTTTAAGAAGGCCGTCTTGTGTCTTATCTGCATGGCCATTGATCAGAGTTAAATGCACATGAAATCGTAAGGTGGACTTCTGTAAGATTGTAAGTTGGTTAATGTAATATTAAATACACCAGTTTATTGGGTAATGGAGTAATGTTAAATTCTCTGCCTTCTGATGCTTTTTTAAATGTTAGAAGTTGCTCAGATGCTGAAGGGAATACCTCAAAATAGTTCATTCTCACTGTTTTGAGCCCTGAAGTAAGAAAGACTAAAGCTGACATGTAGCCTTCAGCAGTAATGTCATGTGGGTTGATGAACCCCGAGCTTATTTCTGTTGCAGATCCTTTTCAAATGATCACATTAGAATCTGAAACAGTCACTGCCATTTTAGAAAGGACAGATGCGAAATGCTCTGTCAGTCAGCTAGCAGTGTGTGGTACATGACCTGCATGTGGTTTATATGTAGGGAATAATGAAAAACACCTGGTGGCTGCTCTGGCCAATGGCTGGGAATAATAGCATGAAACTTTTGTTTGTAGTCACCTTTTGATGATGCCTCTCTCTTGTATTTGTTTGTTTTAGTTGAGGCAAGGCACCCCAGTGATAGTGAGCTCCAAGGCATGAAATTCCTGCCTTTATGCTGAGTGAAATCAGTGCTCCCACTGCCTGCTCTAAGCCTATCGTGCAGAGTCAAGCAGCATGGAGGCAGCACTTCTGATGACATCAGACCTTGAGCAGACAGGGTTCACGCTTCCTCCAAACGCTTTTGTTTAAGTGTTAATGTGATGTATACTTAAGGGATTACATATAATGTTAGATGCTTCCTCCTTCAGGAATGATGTGAAAAAGACTTACTGCTTGTGGAAGCTAATAGAAATTAGTTTAATGACTTATTCCAAAAGCAAAATTTACTGCAACTTTTACAGCTCCTCTGTGTCTGGAGGCTGACTGAATGAAGTGCAGAACAATTTCACATCTCATTCTTGTCTGTAAGAAGTTAAGCCATTCACTGTGTGCATGTCCAAGCTATTTCTGGTTTAATGTGGCACTTGATGTCATATAAAGTGGCTTACACTGTATCCTCCTTGCTTTCTCTGTGATGCCAGTACTAAGCAGTGCAGTTTGGAGAAAGCAATGACATGAACATAAGATTGTCTTTGTAACAGAGCTGCTAATTTAGTCAGCCTCTTTTCATTCCTCCCTTTCAGGACTCACAGAATTAACAGTCTGTCTCATCTTAACTGTAAGTGGTCCAGGTACATGAAGTTCCCAAATGGAAATACTCATGCAGTCACAACCACCAACTGGAGTTGTTAGAATATTGTCCTCTGCAGATTTTTACTTCCTTTACTCTGTAGAGATCATTCCTCAAAAGCATTGCTGTAAATGATTTTTTTTTTTCCACTTTCTGTTGTGTTGTTGCTATCAGAGTAAACTAAACTGTTTGAGGATGACAGATCTGTCACCACTAAAAAGCAACAAATCTGCTCACTGCAGAGGGTACTCCAAAAAAGAAAAAAAGAAAAAGAGTCCCTAGGAAAAGTGGAAGATCAGAAGACAAAAATATAGGAACTCCTTATAATGGATTGTAGTACCATTAGCAGCCCTCATTAAATGAATCTGTGCCTGATACTCTGTTTGGTGCAAAGGGTTCTTAGAAGGACATGTTTGGAAACCTAGAATCTACTAAATCAGATCTGAAACAGTGATTCAGATTATATTTAATGTCTTGTTAATTTTTGGGATCTTTTTATTATAACTATTTCTTTAATTTCAGGTATGTGGAAGAAGCAAAGCTGTTAAACACAGGAACAGAATGCCACTAAACGAATAGTATGCACTGCAAAATTATCAGATCCTTTAGGGTCTTCACTATTGTATTACTAATAAAGATGATTTAACATTGAAAAATGTGCAAACAAAGCAAAGCAAACAGTGCACTTCATAATGAAGAATCATAAAATTTGGATGATTTGAAGCAAAAGAACTTGACACACGTTTAAACCAAGCCCATAGGAATTAGCACACTACACAAGTATGTTCACACATGCTAGAACTTCATGTTTTTAGGAACCTGCAAAAGCATTTGTTTCTGAAAGTTAGTTTAATTTTCCTTGCTCTTTTTTCCTCTACTTGTTATGCATTGAAATTTTCATTGCTAGCTTCATCCAAAGTATATTTTTTCAAGATGAACTATTCTTGTACCTCTCAGAATAAGATTTCCCTTTTATAATATTTGGTCTTGATGTTAGGAAGTGTTATTCAGCAACTGAGTGAGCTGCACATGACTACTTCTAATATCACAGAGATGTGTAATAAAGAAGTTGCCTCTGGAAAATGCCTTGACATTTCCTCTTGAAATTGGAACAAAAAGCTTCTACAATAATTCAGTCTTAATTTCGTTTTAAGAAGTAAAACCAGTAATCTAAAAGCAAAATTGAATGTGGGTTTTGTATTCCCAGGAACAGAAAACGAAAAATCTGCAGTAGCAGAAATTGTTTTATTGTCTTGAGTGATCTCCCAAAAGAATTAAAAAGGAACGCAAGTAAAGAATTGCCATTAAGAACATTTTTTTGAAGTATAGAATTACTTTGAATAGTTGATAATATTTTAAGATACTCTTCACGTCTTTTAGGTCACTTATGTTCATTATCTTTTTCTGGGAAATGAAAACATGTCTTTAACATGTCATAAATAGTTTGTGTGCCCTTGGACTGTAGCTGTCTATTATTCCAAAATACTGATTGCATGACATGTAGAACTTCCTATCAGTCTTTTCTAAAGTCAGTATAGAAAGCCAGAACTATCTGACATATCATTGAAATTATGTTTTTGGAAGCCTGCCATTTTCTTCCTTTGCTGATGACCAGTCTTATAAATATTGCTGCTCCTTATTACTGCTTTCACTCACGAAGCTGAATTGCTAAAACTGACTAATGTGTTTACAAACTTTGAGGCAAACTGATTCTTAGTACTTTCTTTCTACAGTTATGTTCATAATCACTATCATTTCTCACGAGGGTTATCCTTGAAGCTTTCTTTTACATGCCTTTTCATTTCTTTGCACACAAATGTATGTCTCTATTCTCTGTTATTTAATCTTTGAAAAGGAAAAATGAGTCAAGTGAAATCTTCACTGATTTTACAGTGTTTTGTAGGCAATTGAAGCTGTGCAGACATCATAGCTTCCAGAAATATGCCAAAATGCTAAAATAGCAGCAAAAATCTACAGGCCACTGATAGGTGTTAATGCTGGGCCTACGGATCTATGTGGAAAAAAAAATACATGCAATCAAATTTTCTTTCATTATCAGGGATTGATTGTGGTCTGCAGAAATAATAGCTCAGTTATCCGGGTTGTGATTATAGGCAACAGAAATAATAACTTCTCATCACTCTGAAACATGAGAATTTTGCCACAGGCCTCAGTGAGATCAGGATTTAAATAGGTTACTGCTTAAGTATTGAGAGCAGGAACAGTTAAATAGAATTTAGTAATAAAGAGCTGATCCTCTTTCTGTAATTGGATCATTTTTCTCCTGGAAGACCTCATTCTGAGTGCATAGGATTCCAGCAGTGAATCAGTGAATTGGCAAAATCCCCTTCTGAAAAAAAGTTGAAGCAAAACCAAAATATTGTCCTTATAAGGCTCTGTTCTGATCCCTTCCAGTTGTTTAAATAGAATTTTCACTCAAGAAAGTTGGACGCATATCTTCATTTCTGATTTCTAGCTACATGTGACAGTTGAAACAAGTAATTGTGTAATCTTAAATAAGTAATCTCATAAATCATCTTCCAGAAGCTTGTTAGTCCTGAAGCTTTGTCAGTTATACCTTCTGCTTTCTCCTGTGCATCACTAGGGTTATCAACATTGCAAGCTGTGCTGGATTCTGCAGCTGAGAAGAAGTGGCAAGTGACTGCTATCAACGTAGGAAACATTAACAATGACAGAAAAGATGAAACATACCGTTCACTATTCCAAGATCTAGAGGTGAAAAAGGAAAGGAGAGTGATTTTGGACTGTGAGCGCGATAAAGTCAACGACATTGTTGATCAGGTTTGCTATTCCCTATTTCTCAGTTATGGCCATTATTTATATTCTGTAAAAAGCATAATGAGTTCGTTTCTGTCAATCCTGTTTTTGTGGTCATTATACATCTTTTGGAAGTGACAGATTTCTATTGAGAGCCACATACACACTGGACAGAAAGAGATCGTGCAAATCCTGTAATTGCTCCCTCTGTTCAAAGGCAGGATAATTCTCTCTGGATCATCTGGTATGACTTTCTATCCTGATTATTTTTTAAAGATCTCGTTAGGGCTACTTTGCAATCTGTCTAGGTATTTTACTACATTATATGTACTTCCTACGCTATTGTAAATGGTGCTTTACAGATACATGTATAAGTCTATGGGTTATTTTGCTGTGTACCTAGAAAGTGATTTCTAATCTTTTTTTTTTTTTTTTTTTCTTCCAAAAAAACTTATACATCTTGGAGGACTGCATCAGCAGCTTATCTTTTTCATTCAGTTTTCCTCATAGTTCCTTGTTTTAGTTTTCTCTCTTCTTTTGTCACTGTCTTACGATGTGATAACCAAGTTAGGACACTGTCTTCCATAGCGAGGGCTTCTTGAACTTCCAGCAAAGCAGAAAGATGCCATCTCCACACCCACCTGTATATTGTTTATCAAAATTATTTACTTACTTGAATTTTCTTTGTATAGCAGCATCACAGTGCTCTGATTCAAATTCCTGTATTGCCTCCAAATCCACCTCTTCAGTCCTAGTGTCTAGGTGGGTCCAGATGGATCTTTTCAGCGTTGTTTTTTTATCTTGTTTACTGCTTTCATGCATACACAGCGCAATGGAAGACTAAGAACAATTCTGTACTGATTTAAACTTGACCATGTGAGACAGTGCATCATCCTTAGGAATATATTAGCTAGGTTTAGTTGCATTTGGTTGGGTTTAGTCTGAAGCTTTTTTGGAGGGTTTGTTATTTTAGTCTTCACTGTGAAAATGATCATAGCTTGGAGAGGCTCAGTCACTGAGCATTGTGCTTGAGCATGCAAACTGAATGCATTCTATTTGTGTGTTTTTATTTTGAACTTGTATCCAGAAACTGTTTCTGTAATTTTCAGGATTAATTTTAATTTGATCCTGTCCTTCAGGGCATTCGCAACCTCTCTCTGTCACCATCTGCAGTGTTTTATAATCATATTTTTTGATTCATCATACTGATTGGAAAAAAAACCAATAAATTTCATGTCATTAATATGTGTACTGAACAGAGCAATGCTTGAGAGAAACACTGCTTACCACTTATCAGACAGTTGTTTGCTTACCTTACACTGACTTTTGTTTGTGTTTCCTTAGGAGCTTATAATGATGTCACACAATGAGAGCCTTATTAGGCTGGATGTGTTGCACCCGCTGTTTCCTCATCCTTCCTAACAGATAATATCACATTAGAGAAAGGAAAGAAATTGCTTTGACATATTTTGATTTTGACAAGAGTACACTAACTGTTTATCATCTTAATATCCTTTAAAATCTATACAATCAGATATATAATTTTAATCTCTTTTGTGATACAAAGACTAATTTTTTTCAGTTTCACCTTGTACTGCTTTTTAATGATAGGAACCATCACTTTAATTACCGTGCATTCTTACTAGCTTTGTCTCTGTTTGTAATATACCTGTTGTTTTCTTTTGGCTTCTTATTCTGAGTGCATCTCTAGGATATTTTTCATACCCTTGTTGCACATTGACAGGTCATACCTTAGTTGAGATTTAGATTTTCTCACTTTATCCCTGCAGACTTGTGTCACTTCTGAAGGCATATGGATGGATAAACTCTTGTTTCTGCTCATCTGATTTTCTAAGTCACTGAAGAGTGTTAAAAGTTGTGGATCAGCCACAGGGATCGTTGTAATTCCAATCATTTATTCACATCAAAATAGTTTTCTGCTTTGCTGTTAGTCTCTGCTAAGTGTCAGCTGTCTCGTGGGTTTAGCCTTGAGATTCTCTTTGAAAGATACCCTGCCAGCTTCTGGTGTTTCATCTGTTTTCTGGAGTCCATTATCCCTACTCTTTTGCTCCTGTGACTCCCTTACCTTAAGGTAAACCCCGCTTTGATGTTCTCAAGTAGTCCGAAATAAATGCTAAAATGACTATTTTTCTGTTAATTTTCTCTCCCACCTAAAATGAATAATCATCCTAAAAAAGGATTTCTGGGAGTACCTGTAAGTTTTTTTTTTGGCCTGTGAGTTTCTTTGACTGTGTCATTCTGATTTTCTTTTCTAACTGCCGATTAGGTACATTGGGTCCTACTTTACTAGCAGATTTATTTGTTGAAAAACCCTTCTAATTCTAGGCAAAAAACCCCAAACCAACAACCCAAAACAACCAAAACCCATGCCTCAGCAAAAGCCTTTTCTTGAGCGTGCCTTCAGCCTTTTGTATCAGAATGCCTTTTCTTTTTCCTTATTACTTTTACTGAGAAGTGCACAGTGGGCTTTCTGTTGACCAGTTTTTTTCCTGGATTTTGGAGTATCATATGCTTTCTTGATACATTAAGCTGCAAATTCTTCGCTTTCTTTCTTGCTTTCCGTTCTTGAACAAACCTTCTTCAGTATTTGTTTATCTCACTGTCTTCAGAAGCCGTGTCCCAGTAATGCTTTGTGGTCCTTGGATCACTATACAGACATACAGTGTTTTGCAAAGCTCTTCCTTCATTCTTTTTTTTTTTTTTTTTTTCCTCCTATGCAACAGCTTCTTTGCCAGATTACAACCATTTATGTAAGAGTTGAAGCTGAAAAATACTTTGAGTTCACTCCTGTTGTTCTCATTGTTCAAAAGATGGAAGAAATCTCTAGAGACCTATTTTCTCCCATTTCCTTTCTCTGGAGAAGTGTTTTGCTTCCAAGTGCAAACTTCCCCGTGAAGATGTAGTCTTAATTAGGATTATATAGGAGAAAAATCCATGATACATGCTTGCCAGTGGAGATAGCTGAGAAACCACCAGCTGGCTTTGAGAGAGATTATAAGGAAGCTTTAGGACAACAAACAACAATTTGAGCTTCTAAAATTTCCTCATAATGTGGATTCTTTCATTTATGTTGTAATGCTTTTCGTTTTAAGTTTTTGGTTCAAGGAATGTTACAAAACTGCTACAAATGGAGCAGAACCTAAGCAAGAAGGCCTAAGTCACAGTGCTTCTTCTGGTTCAATCTACTCTGTGGTACCCATTCCTACCTGTAGGGGTTGAACCTTTAATATGAAGCATTCAAGTCCTCTTACAGATTTTGGAGCTTGATCTTCAGTATGACAAATTTCTAACAGCAGGGAGTATTTTCATGAGGTAACATAAAAGTAAAGCACTCAACAAACTCACTATTGCATATGATAAAGTTCATAGCTAACTTTTACATCGTATTATGTTTAGTGTTTAAGTCTTAGTCTGCCTATCAGCTGAACGTTCTTTGTCATGGGTACTTTTTTTTCTTACAGGTTATCACAATTGGTAAACATGTTAAAGGATACCATTATATTATTGCAAATCTGGTAAGCAGTTTTAGTATTTAAATTACCTGCACTACACATTTTGCTGTTCATGGAGGCGCATAAACTAGTACTGTGTTTTCAGTGAATGCTTAGAAGATAAAGAAAAGCTAAATATATTTATTCTGCTAAATATATGTGCATGTTCAGATAGTGTTTGTTTTATTGGCTGAGTCTTTTCAGAGCTTAAATGCTCCCTGTTAAATTCCTGTCAATGGGATTGAAGAATGCTCAGCAACTCCAGTAGAGGTTTGTCTGTTTTTCTGCATACTGTTGGAAAGTCAGTGTAGGTAGGAAAATCAGAAAAACAGCTTTCCAGACCATGGTCTGATGCATTCATCCAGATAACTCTTGTTTCTTCTCTCACTGCTTTAGTTTTTAAAAATCAGAGCTCTCAGCTTTGATTCTGCTGGACTACTGAATCTCACCTTCACACATCCTCATTATTCAGGTTGGCGTGGCAATCAGTTTGATAGAATATCTCCTTGAACAATCAGGCAGTACAGCTAATACTGTTCCTAAGGGGGAAGAGAAGGTTCAGGAAACTCTCAGAATTGTCAAGGTTGTTTTTTGAAATTCTTAAAGATGAATGGCCATTTTACAAAGTCAACAGTACTTATGGACTTCAGCTAGAGAATCTGACACGTTTTTTCTGCAACGGATAAAGCAAAGTCTGTGGGCTTGAATGTCAGCTGCTCTGCTCCACGAAAGAGCTTTGAGGGTTGTATGGTGAGAATGCTTTTATATAATTTATTTATTCTCTTTATTCCTGGAGCTTGATACAGTTTGACTAACAAAAATTTCAGCAAAGCCCCTAAATTGCTCTGACTTACACTCTTTTTCATAGTAATTTTAGAGGGAGTTGAGAACACAGAATGACTGTAGCTTGCCTAATTACACTTCATATATAGCCCATATTTCCTCCTAGCCTTTAATCAAAAGTCCTCTTCCCTTCAGACAAGAGTATTCTGAAAAGTTATCTATGTTGGTATATAAGAAGGAAGGCTTTGAGAGTTCAAGGTCTCTTTAAAAGTATAACTATGTGGATCCATATTTGTATTTGTTAACTGATTTTTTAGAACAAAGAAGTTAAGGTATTGCATGTTCACAAGAAAAGCAAAAAGTCATACAGAATTTGAAAATTCCCTGTGTTTGTGCTGCGTATGTTGTATAAATATTTTTAGTCTCAAAGGCAATAAGCGTTTTGGAAAGTTGCCTGGTGTATTTCATTACGTTGACTGCTTGCTATTTTAGCCATCGCTTGGCTTGCTACAGTAAGATTTTCAAGCCTATAAGATTTTAAGCACATTGAATCATTATATTTTATAGCTATCTATTACCATATTCGCTTACTGTGTGTTTGTAAAGGTAAATTTCATATATGTACCATATATATATGATGATGATTTCAAAAAGTGTTCTATCAGAAAGAAAACTTATGTAGTCCTTGATTATATTGTCTTTATACTGATGGACAGGATTGGACATCCCTCATTTAATTTGCATAAATGAACTGTTTTAGTGTAACCCACTTTCATTTTATATATTTAAAAAAAAACAACCAGCCAGGCTAAAATTTGCTCTCCTATCTGTTACTGACTTTGTAATCTAAGTAGTCCCATTGAAATTAACAGTTGTTTTTGTTCTAAGGAAGTTATGATGGCAAAGGTAGCACTTCTTCTATGGAAGTATAAGACTACTGAGCAACAAGAGGCATTGTTGGCTGGCAGCCCAGGATTTTGACTTGGATCCTGTTTGAAGAAAACATTTGGCATACACATTTGCAATAGACGTCATATGGTGATGCTTTTATATGTATAAGGCAACTGAGAGATCTGCCAGAACTACTGGAATAACAGACATGATGTTTTCTGTGCCCAGGGATTTACTGATGGGGATTTATCCAAAATTCAGTTTGGAGGAGCTAATGTCTCAGGATTTCAGATAGTTGACTACGACGATCCTTTGGTGTCAAAATTTATACAACGTTGGTCAACGTTAGAGGAAAAAGAATATCCTGGTGCGCACACTAGTACAATAAAGGTACGTCTTGCATTTGTTTTAACTGTGACAGGATGTACAGGAAGCAAGGGGATTGGATGAGAAAGACAAGAGAGAAAAGCTGACAAAATCAGCTGTGCCAATCCTAATGTTTTCTCTGGGGTACTTTTAGCATTCTCTATAATTGTGCTGGTTCAGCAGAGATACTGCACTGTCAAAGAATGTTAAAGACAGCATCAGTTTTTCTTGTATAACTGTAAATCTTTGCCTGACAGCTTGTTAGGAGTATTTTGATGTGATATATTAAGTAGCTGCTGACTTCTTTTTGATTTGTCTCTTTCTCCTGGTTTTAAAATGTTCTAGAGGGGCACATATGTAGTCATACACATGTTCTCAGGGAGCACAGATCTAACACTTCCTGTCCTACCAAAGAAATGATAAACCAGTTGCTCTGGGACAGATGACTAAATCCTACAAAAACTTACAAAATTAAACAGTGTGCCTGAGGTACAGAACTGTGGTCTATTCCAGGTCTGAGTGACTCAAGATGTGACGTTGTGCAAAAAGGTAAACTTCCTTGCCTCAGCTGTCCCTCTGCATAAAACTGGGATAATCCTCTTGTCTTATCTAGCAGTTACAGAGATCAATTATTGCTTTGGAAATTTAATACAATCATAAATTTTATTAAAAATGATTTAAGTGTATTCTCCTGGATCCTGGGCTCCATCAGGAGAGGGGTGGCCAGCAGGGACAGGGAGGTGATTGTCCCTCTCTACTTGGCTCTTGTGAGGCCCCATCTGGAATACTGTGTCCAGGTGTGGAGCCCTCAGTACAAGAAAGACATTGAGATTTTGGAAAGGGTCCAGAGGAGGGCAACTAAGATGATCAGGGGGCTGGAGCACCTCCCCTATGAGGACAGGCTGAGGGAGCTGGGC
>NW_024962264.1:1547850-1575350 GCF_019238085.1 Lagopus leucura
CCTTGGGGTCCCTTCCAACCCGGGTGATTCTGTGATTCTGTGATATTTAAGTGATTCTCAAGTGTATCACCACAAAAGAAAGAAATGGCAAGTATTCTAAGCGTAAGTTTTTATAGGTTGAGTATGAAGTATTTTCTTGACTGGTAATGAGGTGAATAAAAACCTTCTGCAAGAAATGGAACATGCTGCAAATTCCTGAAACAGAAATCCCTTAAAGTGCCCAACCTTAATGTTTATTATATATATGTAGATAGATAGATAGCTTATGGGTTCTTTTTCTTTTTTTTTAATACCGTATTTTGAAAACATATTTTGAAGCTATGATTTTTCTGTGGTTATTTTTGTATTTAATCTTTTGTTCTTTGAGAGAACAAGTAAATTTTTCATGTACTGTTTGACAGAAGAAGCTAGGGCCCGTGTCATGCCTTTAGATGAAAATGGCCTCAAGAAATGGCCTCAAGTCGCACCAGGGTAAGTTTAGGTGGGATATCAGGAAAACCTTCTTTACAGAAAAGGTTGTTAAACACTGGAATGGGCTCCCCAGGGGGGTGGTTGAGTCCCCATCCCTGGATGTGTTTAAGAACCGTTTGGATGTGGTGCTCAGGGTCATGATTTAGCAGAGGGCTGTGAGAGGTAGGGTAGGATGGTCAGGTTGTGGTTGGACTTGATGATCTTTAAGGTCTTTTCCAACCTGAGCAATTCTGTGATTCTAGATGCATTCTTTTTATATTTGTGTAATATGTGTTTCTGTCATTCAGGCAAAAGACAAGGGATGAACTGACTGTGGATGATTAGTAAAATTCTTTTTGTGTGTCTCTGGTTTTCAAGGGATGAAATCTACCTGCCTTTGCTAATGTTACAGAATCTTAGTCTGGAAGTAATCACAGTGAAAGGCATAAGTCAAAAAAAATAGTTGCAGTGATTTGTTACAACATAAATTTGTCATTTTATCACAGTTACTATCTTTACATCTTCCTTTTTCGTTCCTTTTGATTATATTAGAAATTGAAGGCCATAAAAGAGAGTATTTGGAATATCATCTAGTTTTGGAGTTTGCTTTTTTATGGATAGGAAAAATAAATGAAAAGATTATTTTCATAAACTCCATGTTTCAGAGCACATTTTGAATTAAATTAAAATGCCCGATCTGATTTTTATCTTTGTTTGCATAGTATCTCCACAAGGAATATATAGGATTGCACTGCTATTTGGATAGAAGTTACATTAAATTATCTGATCATTTATAAGTGAGAGGAGTATTGGGGAGGAGGAGGGAGTAGATGTTTGCTGCAGTGCTTGGAGAGATTGGTTGTATCAATTGCTGTGTTTCTCAGCATAGGTTTCTGTCTTTTGCCCTTGTACAGATGTTACTTGTCAGGTTCCCTTCTATTATGTGTAAGGCACAGAGATGTCATATTTCATTGCCATCCTAAGGGACCTAGAGGCAGAGGAGAATGATGGCCACAGCAGAAACAGGGCAAGAAAGGCCTTTGAGCAGTCATCCAGTCCATCCTCCTTGCCTGAAGGCTGAATCAAATACACCTGTGTAATTCCTGATGGATAGTGATTTCACAGCTTTCCCAGATGTTCAATTTAAGAGCAAACACAGACCAGCTTTTTGCTTTTTTTGTCTAACCTAAGCTAGGCTTTGTCCCCAGATCCCTTACTGCTGTCTGCTACTTATGTATGAGCACACTCTCCTTCTATATTTGAAGATGGCTGCTGTATTTGTCCTTCCTGCTGAACTAAATAATCCCTCTTCCCTTGAATTTTCTGCCCTCAGATCCTTTTGCTCATCTTGCTCTAGAATCTTTCTAGTTGGGACTCATCTTTTTTGAAATTCCAGACTGGGTTCTGCTCCTCAGCCTAGTGCTGCACTGTACATGGCTTTGTGTGGCTCAGAGCCATTCTTTTCAGTGCTTCTTTTTGTGATACTCTTCTTACCACCATCATGGCACAGTTCAACTACATTTGTCATGAGATGCACACTGACATCCAGAGCTTGTGCTGCATTGCTTTTCTGTACTGCTGCCAGTTTAGACAGTTCTCATCCTAAGGGACAGTCTGTGCATTTGATCATTCCTATAAAATGCAGGATTTTACATCTATTCCTGTGGAACTGTGTTCCTTGCCACTCCTCGAACAAGCCATTCCTTTTTATTAGTATTCTAGTCATGTGAGTTATCCTGTGCTTCTTGGTGTACTATATAAATGTCCAAGTAGTTGAGGTAAATTAACATCCTTTTGGTCCATTCCATGATCTCAATGAATAACCTTTCTCTCTTCTGATTTTGAGGCAGTAATCCAAACTGCCACTGTTCATAAATGAGCTTATGCTACCAGTTCCAATGGATTCTAGAGTTCTAAAGCCATGACAGCAAAATCTGTGTGAAACAGCTTGGTTCATAGGATTTTTGTGTTACTGATATATAACTCAAAGAAGCTTGAATGCCTCTGGCTGGTAACTATAGAATCATAGAATGGTTTGGAGTGGAAGGAACCTTAAAGATTTTCCAGTTCCAAATTCCCAGCGTCAGAGGTTAATGTTAACCTTAATATTGCAAATGTTTCGTTGCAGGCAATAGCATTGCAATTTTCTTTTGGTTTCCTATGTTCATTTTGCATTATGAAGCATCACCCAGTGGAACACAGCCCCAGTACAGTCACTTTTCCAGAAGAGTAGTTTGTAGAACTCTAATACCACAGATGCTGAAAAGAGGACCTGGATCAAATTACTTCAAAAAATATTCCTTTATAGTTTATGAAATATTAATTGAAATATTATTCCACTTTTAATGCACAGGTGACAAAAGACTTGTTACTCTGCTGTGCCTGTATTGATAAATGCACAAAATAAAAAGATTCAGAAAGATACTCGGAACTACTGTTTTACTGGCTTTTTTCAAAAGGACTTCTCATCTTTCTAAAGGAAAGCTGATATGCTCAGGGTACCTCAAATTAAATTTAGAATAAATCTGTTTTAACTGAAGGTGTTGTCAAGTCTCTGCATGCAGCTCTTTAAAGAGCCACTAATGTGCAAATTTTGAAACAGTCCACAGAGCAGCAAGACAGAAATTGAAATCCTATTTTGATGCTTTTTTGTGTGTGTGTGAGTTTAAATACATACAGGATTTTCAGAGCTTTAATGTCAGGGTATGCCTAAGATGATGTATCCATACTCATCCAAATGCTTCAACTTCCTATTAACGCTTATAGTGGGGGCAGCCTTTGGTATAATTTCAGATGGAGTTCATATCTTTTGAACATTAGTGAGACATGCAGAGTACAAAGTCATTCTACCTGGTCGTGAGCTTTCATAAGCCAACTGGAAGCTTGGTAAATGCAAGAAGTATTTATTCTCTACTGGCATAAACACAATGGAGCCTGCACGCAGAGAAGAATTTGTGGCTGCCCGGTTGAAAAACTAAAGTAGCTCAGGCTTATAGAGAACACCACTGTATTGGAAGATGGCAACAATCCAATGGCCACTGAAGTTATTTTCACTGCCTTAAACTGCATCATGCTGGTACATTATGTTTCAGATGTTCAGAATGTGTTAGATTGCTCTTTAAGATGTGTAATCCCTTTCCCACGTACAATCAATGTGTAGCTAAGAGCAAAATCATGTTATTCTTTCTTTTGATTTTTTGACTTTAGTAGTTCCACGTTTTCAATTTCTTTTCTTTAAACAGCAATCTAGTATTCTAGAACTAACATGAGATCTTTTTTTTATCAGAGCTAATGTGATTATAGAATCTAAAATGCCTGTTTATGGTACAGAACAGTGTGCTGTTCATGGCAAAATTGCAAAAGTAGGAAACTGCTGATCTGAAACTGATAAGTCAGGAAGAATGAGCAGGGAGTAATGCATAGCTTTTGGTTCAACTCCTCAGGTGGTGGTATACCTCAAGAAAGGAATGCACAGAACATGCAGACAAATATGAAAGCTTGCAGAAATAAGTAGCATTTAGAGGACAGCAAAAACTTTTTTCAGACTGCAAACTCAGGAAGCAATCTAGATACTACTCAGCACAAGTGTACAGTTTGTGAATTAAACAGTGCCTTCAATTTAGAGAATGCTCATTATGATTGCAGCATGTTGAATGATTTTGTAACACCTGGCACTTAGTAAAAGTTGTAAGGTGTTCTGTTGCATCACATACATTTTTAATAGAAAAATGTGATTGACAATGCCAAAATTCAAGCAATTCAATGTGGATTTTAAAAACTTATAATGATTAAAATGAATCCATTCCAATAATATTGCGTAACTTAACCAGGAGCTGAACTGCTTGTTTTTTGGCTCTGTAAAACTGTAGTCTTGCATTTGTGAGGTTTTTCTACCTGTATTTTTCTGTCTTTGTGTTCTGGTTTCCTGATTGCTGGACATAAAAATACACATCTAGCAGCTCTAACTACCTGATTTTACTGCAGTTCTGAATACTGATATTCAATCTCGTCTACTTATAAAAATATATGTGAAGAACAAGGGGGCAGGAAGTTTCATTGTGAAAATATATGCTTCTTTTTGATAACTTAAGACTCCTTTGTATAAGTAATTGCTCATTCTATTTTTTTAAAGAGAGCTCGAAGGATGACAGCTGTGGGTTGTGTGAGGTATCACCTGCAGGTTTGTCTCAGACCCTGAGAAAGAACTTCTGACACAGATCCTTCAGTCCTACAGGCGTGAGTGGCTGAACTATGCCAAAGGAGAAGTCCTTGCAAGTCTTCTGAGGACTGTAGCTCACTTTTTTCAGCCAGCATCTCAGTTACGTACTTGGGCAGCTGTGTGTATTATCAGCTAGAATCTAGGGTGGCAGAGTAGCAAACATGAACTGTTTATTATTCAGTGGAATTTGCTACTTCTTGGTTAAATCAATGACCTAAGTAAGGTAAGATTGGCATATTTAATTTGCTTCAAAGTAATTCAGAGGAAAAGGCTTACAAGAGACAGTCTTTTCCCTAGAGAAAGTAGGCAAATACTTGGGGTATTTGCTGGCTGGGGTAGGTGAGACTTGATCACGTAGGTAGGCAGGTTTTGCACTTTTTTTTGGTAAAGACTTATTAGTATTCAAATTAGATGTTCTGGGCAGTTTTAGAACAGTGCAGTGTGTTGATTTATTTATTTATGGTAAGTGAACTTGTGCAGGGTAAATCGTAGCACCATGTCCCCATGCCTTGTATAGCCCTCCATTTATAATGATTCAAAGTGCATTAAAAACAAGCTCAAAGATTTAGCATGGCTTTATGTAGTAGGCTAGTCTAAAATTTAAATCCAATTAATCCAAGGAATTTGAAATTTCAATTTGGGTTCATTGCTACAGCAGTATTGTTAAATTTCTGAGATAATCACTAGCACGTATTCCCTTGGATCTGTGTAGGACTTTCGACTGGCTATGAGTAAAAATAGCATAGCTGAAGAGCCTGCTGGAAGTGTTGGATTCTTACTATTCACATGGTATCATAAAGTGGCTGATACCAAATATCTAATCTCTAATGATAATTATTAAAATAATTTTAATTAATTACACCAACCGTGAGTTTCTTCTTCTGGAAAGTAATGTGGGATACATTTTTGTAATCATCTCAGGAACTTTCTTGGATGAAAGCTCAGTTCACCAGGGGTATTTGTCGTAGATGATAATGCTTGAATGGCTGTTTTAATCAATAAAAGAAAAATGGTTGAAAACTATATTTCAGTAAATATTTTAATAAGTAGCAGTTTACATTTAAAAATGTCTATCTTCTTTTAGTCACATACTTAATGATTTATCACTACCTTAATTATTAATTTTTGAAGTGGAAGTGCCTTGTGCCGGAACATATGAACTGAAAGAGGTTCCAGGGTGTTCTTAGGGCAAAGCAGTGAAGAAAAAGGACAACACGGGTTGGTAAGCTGCTCTTATGTTGAGAGTGGCAAAAAAAGGTCATTGCTGTAAATGGAAAGTGGACAAAAAGGTAATACACTAGTATTTGTTCTTAGCTTTTAAAAGGATTCTTCTGTAGACTAAGAAGGTGATTGTGTTCTGTTGCATCCAGACTTCCTCTTACAAAATACCTTTAAATACCCACAGACCTAAATAGCACTTTAGTTAAAGATGCTTCTGAACACTCAGATTCATTTTTAGGAAGACAGCGTAGCTTCGTTCTTGATCTTATTTGAAGCCTCTTACATATGCATATTAGTTTAGTTTGCAGCAGCCAGTTTGAATTTTCCAATTTATTGTACTTGCACTTCAGCATTCATAATAGGTCTTTCAAGCCATTTCAAATCTGATTTTTCACGTGGGCAGATAGTAAATAGGACACTGGAATGGTTTTGAGCTAAAAGAGAAGGGGATTCAGATTAGATATTAGAACTTTTTTTCTCAGGGGGTGGTGAGGCACCGAAGTAGTTTGCCCGGAGAACATCCCCATCCCTGGAGATGTTCAAGGCAAAGCTGGATGCTTGCCCATGGCACGGGGGTGGGACTGAGTGGCCTTTAAGGTCCTTTCCTACCAAAACCAGTCTGTGATTCTATGATTGTATTTGAAGGAAAAAAAAAAAAAAGAGTTTTATGGAATCATATGTCTATGAGTAAAAAGACTCAAAGAACAGCAAAGTTCTTTGTTGTTTAAAGGGAATTATCAATAGCAGTTGCATTGGTCTTTTGCAGCCGCTTTCGTCTTAAGGTTGGAGGTAAAATTACATGAACAGATGAGATTTTACAATTACTTTGTCAGGGTGGTTAGTTTCCACAAACAGCGGGATGAATTAGAAGTAATGTTTTTCAGAAATAAGTTCTGCAGATTCAAATTCAAATAATTGTTTTTATTATTTCTGTCAAGCACCATGGACTCATAAGCAAGTAATTGGTGTTAATTTTTTTTTCTTTTTTTTTTTTTTTTTTCCTGCAAGATCCATGTGCTTATTAAAGGAAGAAAACGTCTGTGACAACTTAATGTGTTCAAATTAGCCTCTGTACTTTACTGAAATATTGCAAACAAGGTGATAAATTGTTTAGCGAATCATTGGAAAAAAAATGGCTGGTGCAGAGCAGTAAGGCAGTCTTCTGTATACCCACAAAATACAGAGACACACTTTTGAGTCTTTATTGTATATGTTGCTTTGATTTATATTATGCTTATATTTGAGTATGCTAAAATTGTTTTAATATAAAGAAAAATACTGATCATCTGCTTTTCTCCACTTACACTTGCAACAAGGAGTGCTTCCTTTATTACCTCTTTGAATCTTACCTCCAGCTGAGGAAAATACTCACATTTGCTTTCTGATCGTATTTTTCTTTAGCTCTATTGGTGATGTAGGGTGAAGAGCCCTCTTCTATACCTGTTTGATCTGAATTCAGCCTTCCTGAACACTGTTTCAGCTGTATAAGCCATTCTAGCTGAGGTCTCCCTGGTGTGTTGTGCAGTGGTCTCTGGCTCAGTCTCTACTCGTTTCTTTCTCACTGTTATTTTTGGACTGAACTGCTAGTTTGTAGTCCCCATGGGTGGTTTTCATTTGTTTTACTGTGTCTACAGCATAGACATCTGTATCTGAGCTGTTTACCCTGGGCTCCTCTAATAGTCGCAGAAGTCACTGCAGAAGGAATTAATGGAATCCGTAGGCAAGAGTCACAATGCAGTCCATGTTTCATAGAAAGTGACAGCAAATCCTTGAGCACTTCAGAGCATTCAAGTTTATATTATCACCTTAATATCGTAGCTCCAGAATTATGATAATGTAGGGCACCTTCTTGCTTATTCTTTGCAAGGCTTTAATAATTACAGGCAATTCTGCAGGAACTGTGTAATAGTATCAATAGTATTTTCTATTAAATTTTACCCAGTTTATCATCTAAAATTGGAAGTAACTGAAATGAAGTTAGTTTTATAGCACTGTGAAAGTAGTAGTCTGTAAGAGCCCGTTCCACTTCTAGAGAATAATATTCCAGGTCTTGCTCCCTTTGATTTTAATGATGCAGATTTGAACCTGAATGAATCTCTTATATAATGAAGTGAATCAAGACAGTGCTAATGCATCTGTTGACTCATGACAATTGTCTTTACACTTACAGGCACACGAGCACACTCATCTATTTGCTTGAGCAAATGTTATCTGTACGTTACCTCCTGTTTATGGTCACCAGGTCTCTTATTTGGTCATGAGGTTTCAGTTTGGCAGTGTTAAAAACTATCTACACCTTAATGAATAAATGTAATAATCTCCATGAAGGTTATTAGGAACTGGTGCAAGAAATCATGAATGGGATGTTTGCTTTTGTGACATCCCCTACAGCATGAGGGTGTGAAGTGTTTGTAAAATATATTGAGATTCCTAGATTAAACGTGATTTAACCTAAAGCACATGTGAATTTCATATGTGGTTGTACGCAGAAATAGATGTGAATCAATAGGCAAAGCCCTGCACAAAGTGAATATGTGACTGAGTTGTGGATGTTCAGGCCTCTAATTATATAACACTAGGATTATATTGCTGAGGTAAAGGATTAAAAAATCCCAGTTATCAAAAGAAACATAACTGAGATGCCATTGCAGCTTATGAATTTCAAGGCTGTATTTCCTCTGCCACTCAATGTATGAGTGGTTTATGACAGTGCTGTATGCTAAGCTTTTCTCAGAATGCAACAGTGTATTTCTATATGTATTTCTATTTCTATAATGAAAAAGCTACTTTTGAAACAGCCTTGCTATCTGGTCCCCTTGAAAGTGTTTCAGTATCTTTTCTTCTCTCTGTTACCTTCTCATCTATAAATGCGTGTTCTCATTTCATCACTGCAACTCCAGTGGTAGAAAATAATGTCAATTCCAGCTGGTCTTTTACTTTATTTTCCTGTTGTTCTGATCCTTTTAAGTATTTTCATACCAACCGCTGTGAGAACCTTCTTGAGAATATTCACATTAATCATCCAGTAAGTTTATGCATCCGAAAAAGAGTTCCACCTTTCTTTTCTTCCTCTCCAAGGTCTGGTGGTTGCATACAAAAATGACCTCAATTCAGAGCACTGCTTTGGTTAGAATTACAACAGCCTTCTGCATGGCTTGAGCTAGCTAATTAAAATTCTCATTAAAGTCTGAGCCATTGAAGCAAAGAGGCAATACATCATTTCTCACTGCTTTGGAGTTTATGTATTTTCAGCATCTAATAGCCTTCATAGGGATCATTGCATTCATTCATAAGGCTGTAAGCTCTTGTATTCTGTCCCGTATTTCCAAAAATGGGTGTTAAACTTGGAATAATTGTAATGTTCTGTAATGTTCTGGACTCATAAAATTCGTCTACCTAAGTCCTCTATGTGTATGCACATGTGATTTTTGTTCAGTTAGTTACAGTGCAGAGTTTTCCAGTACCTGCAGATAACTACTTTTGACTGTTTAGCCCCAGCTGCTGATGCGTATGATGGCTAGATTCTTCTGTGATACCTCAAAAGTTGTAAGGTATAAAGCTCCTTATATCTGTCAGATTAGGAACATGGGACTCTTCCTTGCCTATCATTCTTTGAGAATTGCCATGTCTTCCTCCAGACACCACAGCCCATAATGTATTATTTTCAAAGGGTTGCCTAGATATTGCCTACCAGCAAACAGCTTCTCTCCTGATCCTTTGTCTGTAACAATAATTTAAACACATGTATATACCAATATACTTTGGTTTTGTGAGTCTGTATGTAGGATGACATATATCTTGAGTTCTGTATATAAATGCACCTCCAATGAAGAGTGTAACAAGAGTAAAAAAAAAATTCTTATTTCTAAAGGTATACTCAGGTTAAATAGTGGATGTTATTTTTTCCCATTTTCATCTCTGTGAACTTCAGCCATATCTGGACACCGAAGTGTTACACATTTGTGATGAGAAATGAATGGAATTCACACCATGAAAACAGCTGTAAATTTTCAGTTCAGGCTTATCAGCATTATCTTTTTTATCTTTATGGAGAGCACTGTACGTTAATCAGTGCAGGTGCCCCTCAGATGGCAGTGACCTCAAAACAAAAGGATGGCGTACTGTCATCTTTGTTTTTAATGTATTCCTGTGTCAAATGGTTGGAGAATGCTAGAAGTTATACTGAGGTTGAAGCTGTTTTTTAATGAAATATTTTCACTCCTTTTCAGTATACATCTGCTCTGACCTATGATGCTGTGCAAGTGATGACAGAAGCTTTCCGTAATTTGCGTAAACAGAGGATTGAGATCTCCAGAAGAGGAAATGCTGGAGATTGTCTTGCAAATCCAGCTGTACCCTGGGGTCATGGTGTAGAAATAGAAAGGGCATTGAAACAGGTAGCTTCCCTAGAATGAATGCTGAGATGAGTGCATGTGTGAAGTCTTCTATAAATGCTTGAAAAGAACTTTCTAGTCTTCTAACCTGCCTGGATCTTGCTGAGAATAATGAGGAAATTAACTCCGCATCAGGAATTTGTTCCTTTGCTAAGTTACGTTGGGTACAGAAAGTGTCTAAACTGAATGTTTGTGATAAATCAATAATTATTTGTGGAAACAAAATTCATTTTTCTAAAAAGGAACATAATTGAATTCACTTTCGTCTTCGTCTGTATAGGTTCAGGTGGAAGGTCTAACAGGGAATATAAAGTTTGATCAGAATGGAAAGAGAATCAATTTTACGATAAACGTCATGGAACTCAAAAGTACTGGCCCTCGGAAGGTAATTTGAGTTGTCTTACAGTGTCTTTAAAGGTTTTTATCACACTAAATAGAGGGTTAAGGTAGGTAATGAAACACTGCAAATGAGTTAAAGCATGACTTGTGATAATGTGTATTCAGAGATATATTCTATGTTGGTCTTGCAGAGCAGAGTAAAAGCACCTATTACTTCTTTCTAACAAATAGAGTTTTTATTTCTGGTAAGTACTATATGACAGTATTTTCCTTTTGGCTTTGTGGGTTAAACTTCTTACTTTCTGATCTGAAATACTGAATGTGAGCCAGTAATTGGGGAGATAAACATCTGAATGACAAATACTGAATACTGCTTTTCAGTAATGTTTGTTTAAATGTGATTATCTTTCTGCTGTAATTCGAAATCCTTTGGGAGAAGCCGTTTTATCATGTCTTCCTAATCTGGAGTATTTGATAACAAATCAATCTCACAGCAGATGACATTGCTTCTAAAGGTTCTTGATATGCGAATGAAAATGATATACTTCAACCAGAATAATGTGAGCTAATATCATTAGCTCATTCTTGTTAATATTTGCTACAGTAACTGTAAATAGAAGTATTTATGCTGGTAAATCCGTAACTAAAATAGTTCTCTGTGGGCATAAATCTTGGGCATGGTAATAATAAACTTTTCTGTGGAAGTTCATATTTACTAGTGTCTGTGCATCCTAAAAACTCTCTTTAGATTGGATATTGGAGTGAAGTGGACAAAATGGTTGTGAATCCCCTTGATGGCCCTCTCGGAAATGAATCTTCGGGACTAGAGAATAAGACTATTATTGTCACCACTATTTTGGTAATTAACCTCATATTTTGTCAGAAGATAGTGTATTCTACAGTGATTTGTTTCTCCTGTTAATATTAGTTCATTTCCTGTTTATTTTTTGAGGTTGTGGTATGTCACTCGTTATGATACATTAATAAAATCCGGAAACAAAGGAAATGCAATTTGGTATGCTGTTTTCTTCTGTAGAAGACAGATTGTCATTGACTGGGAAGAGAACATCCTAGAAAGTTATTTCTTCTAGTCCAGAAATCAGGAATTAAATACCTGCTTCTGAAAAAGAGAGTTTTAAATGATATAGCCACAATAGTAATTATTAATCGATTGCTTATTAGGAAATGAATGTTACCAGACAGGAAGGAGACTCATTTTTGCACTTCAGAATCTTAGCTAGTATGGGCCGATAAAGTTTGAGATAAAAAATAAAGTTATATTGTAATTGTTTAGAAAGTAATGTTATATATTGTTACACAGCAACATTTTTGTATTGCAAAGTTTCTTTATCAATTTGGTTAAGTCACAGGCTAATGTAATGCCAGTGGATGCAAGAATATTTGGATAACAGTTGAGCAGAGAGGAGGTGTATTGCTTTTAATGTAACGTATAAACCACCCATAGTTTTGCTGATGATAGAACTACTGCACATCTGTATATATATATTTTTTTCTGTGTAAAAACTCAATATTAATTCTAGCCTGAAGAGCCAGAAGTGTGTTTCAAGGAAGGAACATAGCTGTGAAATAGGAAATAATTTCATTTTATTAAGACAACAACAAAAGCAACTAAATGCCTTTGCCTTCTTCTATCCAAACTGTAAGAGAGAAAGAAACAGATTTTGGAACTTAGATTCTCTCTTCTCTGAAAGCGTAACTCCTGTTAACGTTCATGGTCATTATTAACATACTGCTGGGATCTCTATACCTGTAAGTATTGTTATTTGTATATGACTGTGAAGAATGTGGCATTTAAACCTTTTACAGAGTGCATCACATTAATCATGTACGGCTGACATAATGGCACCTGAATCATACATGCTATTATTGTCTTTTTTTTTTTGGCTTGTAAAAGGAAAATCTGCTAATCTAGGAAATGCACAACCTTTACATTGTAGCTAAAGCAAGTTCTTTCTGTGCAGGAGTCCCCATATGTTATGATGAAGAAAAATCATGAAATGCTTGAAGGAAATGATCGATACGAGGGCTATTGCGTGGACCTAGCTACAGAAATTGCTAAGCACTGTGGATTCAAATATAAGCTCACAATTGTTGGGGATGGCAAGTATGGGGCCAGGGATGCAGACACGAAAATATGGAATGGGATGGTTGGAGAGCTTGTTTATGGGGTAAGAATATCTATTATAATAAAACAATTCAAAAATGCTGGGATTTGTGGGATTTGGCTTAGTTCTCTTCATGAAGTAGAGGAAAATTATTTGGTTCCTCTGATAAAGAATTAGTAAGTTGTCTTAGAATAAAAAAAAAATAATGAAAAAAAAAAAGTAAGGCACAGAATTGGATTTTAAATGTAAATGAAGTTGGGAGGGAAATGAGTACGTATTTCACCCTCCTTATGAGGCAAAAGGCCTTCCTAACGCTTTTAAATGTCATATACTTTTAAAAGGGCATATTGCCATAAATTGGGAAGCTTAGAATATGTCAACCATATGGTTGGTTGCGTGTGTTTCAGTAAGAAGAGTCTCAACTAAAAATTTCTGAAATTTTCAATATGAC
Organism: Lagopus leucura; assembly: GCF_019238085.1. Lineage (NCBI taxonomy): Eukaryota > Metazoa > Chordata > Aves > Galliformes > Phasianidae > Lagopus > Lagopus leucura. Next base: position 1,561,051 of record NW_024962264.1, read on the forward strand.
ATTTTCAGGGAAAAGAATGTTAGCCATGTCTGCTGTCCTGTTTTCTTTTATGAGAAATACAATGGAAACTAAACTATGATCATTATATTAGTTATTATTTTCTTTTTTTTTTTTTTTTTTTTTCCTTTACAGAAAGCTGATATTGCAATTGCTCCATTAACTATAACATTGGTGAGAGAAGAGGTGATTGACTTCTCAAAGCCCTTTATGAGCCTGGGGATATCAATAATGATCAAGAAACCTCAGAAGTCCAAGCCAGGAGTGTTTTCATTTCTTGATCCATTAGCATATGAAATCTGGATGTGCATTGTTTTTGCCTACATTGGGGTCAGTGTAGTTTTATTCCTGGTCAGCAGATTTAGTCCGTACGAGTGGCACACAGAGGAATTTGAAGATGGAAGAGAGACACAGACTAATGAATCAACTAATGAGTTTGGGATATTTAATAGTCTCTGGTTTTCCCTGGGTGCCTTTATGCAGCAAGGATGCGATATTTCGCCAAGGTTGGTTACTCGCCTTTTTCAACTTTGTGCATTTTTGGTCTCAGCCAGCGGAGGTTCATGGTACATATATTTTCACTTGAAAGAAATGCATTATTGTGTTTCTTTTTCCTCAAAAATCACAGAAGTCCTTGAAATAAAGGCCGTTTTCTGACACGAGGTGGTGTTCAGAACTGTCTTAATGTCAGCCGTACGTTTGCCAAGTGAAGTTATATGTACCATGGAGAGACTGGAAAATGCATAAGGTTCAAATCATTCCATGCCTTCTTGGAGGGGTACCGTGTTTTTGCTGCATATTCCCATTTTACAGTTGGCAGTGCATTTGGTTCACAACAACTGTAATGGGAAAGAAGGGTAGAATGTCAGCCATGAACTACACAGCCAGCACTTTACCCCTAAAACTCACTACATGTCACAACAGTTATTAACTGTTTTTCCATAGGAGAGCTTTGAACTGAAATCGAAATCCCGTGGTTGCTCTAGTTTACTCTGAACAGCTGCAAAACATTGCTGCTTTTTTATGGCCTAGTTTTGTGAAAGTCACAAAGGAAATTGCTGAAATGAATTTGAAAGTCTAGTTTATAAATGCTTTATTCCTCATGGATTTTCACCTACCCTATTAGGAACAACAGTGAAGCACTTAAGCTAATTCCTTTGCAGCTCATTAAATATTCTGTTTCCCTTGTGCTTAAGTGGTTCTAGCCTTGATTCAGCAGTGATGAGTAGGTAGATAAATACTACTTGCTGCTTGAAGGAACTGTAGTAAGAAGTGAAGTAGGGCAACTGGGTTTTAGGAAATTAAATCAGATCTTCCTAACTATAGCAAGCAAGTTAGCTTTCGTCTGAGTGTCCTCAATTAAGATGGAATAGGTCAAATTTTAGGCAGTCCAGTGATTGTTTTGCAATTAAAATCACTCAAATGGAGCATTTTTTATATCCCCAAAGACAACAGCAGATTTTCAAGTTCTGCAGAAATAACAGAGCACTTTCTGTGTGAGATATTTAGCAGTTTTATTTAACTTATTCAGAGAAGTATAGCAGCCTTTGTGATGAAAGATGTGATGGATTTGTCATGCAGCATGGCAAGAATTGTGTGCAAGAGATGAGACAATGAAGAGAGAACAACTTCGGGTCATGAGAAGCTGTCTTAATTTCAGTTCTTTAGGTTTTTATATTGATTATATACTTCACAAGTTTAGTTGTTAGCTATATAATTATTGCTACTGAATCATGACCATAGTAAAATGACATTTTTTTTCAATGTTCCTGGCTATTACAGCCTAACAGTTGTGCAAAGTTTGGTAACGTTGTAAAGATGATGTGATAATATGGTAAGTGGCCATCATAAAGATGCATGAATCTGAAGTTAATAAGGAGATTGACATGGCTGATTTAGTGCCACTGAAGTGTTCAGGAACACCTTATTTCATTGCAGACGTGTTTTGAGAAAGGTGTTTAGTTTCTATATCTGTTTATTGTAAAAACATGAAAGGGCTGCATACACCTCAATAATTTTTGTTCTGACATTAAGTCTAGACGTTACTGATCTGACATATGGGGAGTTTACACATGTGTGAGTTCAGGCTACCACATCATTGTCAAATTCAGAATTCTTTAAAAATACACATTAAAAAATGAAAGCTTTGTTTAACTGGAACAGACAGATGGGAAAATTTTGAATACAAATGGCCACCCTAAAAATTTAACTTACAAAAATGTAATGTGGGAGCGTAATTTCTGGACTGATCTTATCCTTGTTTTACAAGGTCAATAACAGTTCTTTGCTGACAGATCCTGGCTTTTGAATCTGATGAATTATCCTTTACAGTGGATGTTATCAGTACAGTATAAGATAGGATAAAATAAACAGTAAGTACACAGTCATAGATTTTTACCCTGCAGATAGATATTTATCATGGAATTTAATCTTTCAGTTCTAGAATCATTATGTTTTCAGGTTACCTCTATGTCAGAAGTGACAGAAAACATCTAAATGAATATATTTCATTTTAGAAGGAGCATGAAATAACTTCTTTTCTGTGGTCCTTTTAAATAATGTATACTGGACCATATCTAACTTGATTTTCATGTTTTGGAGTGGATCAGTGAGTTTGTGGTAGGTGGAGCGTTGGCAAAGATAATTTTTGAGGCTTTTTCCAGCGTTAATGATTCTATGATTTTTCATGTCTCAGTTATCAGAAATCTTTTCCACATTATTTGTCCAGAATTGTTTCAATTTATTTTTCTTCCCAGTTTAATAAATCAGCTTTACGTGATTGTTGTGTTTAAAATCAAAGAACGTTTTCAAAAAGTATATGTAGAAAGATAAATAGGCCTATATATATATATATATTCTGTCAGAGTTAATTTGACATCCCATTCACAATACTGCAGGCCAGGTGAGTGATTTGTGATTTGTTTACTTAATAAATAGAGGAGACACAACATGACATACCTAACCTACTGCAGTGCCTAACACTAGGCTTTCAACTCTATGCACATTTCTGCCAAATAACTAAGTACATCTCCAAAGATTCTGTACTACTTCCTTCCTTTAATGTCTTGTTTGGAAACAAAGTGGTAATTTCGAACTTTAAAAGCTTGTTAAGAAATAAGTTTGACAATGAAGGCAGTATCAATAATCCTATCAACGTTTTAGTACTGAAAGCTGGTGAATTCCTCTAGTTGTGTTCACTATACTGTTCTGTATATTTTCTTGAATTCTCTTTTCTTCTTTCTTCTTGAGCAGGAGATGCAAAACAAAGATCCATAAGAGCCAGCCTGCTACAGTTAGAAACATCAGTTTACCATTGTTTAAAAAATACACTTTCTTTGCTGTTTTATCTGTATTATCAGTTTGCCTGTGTCACGTCTAGTCCTCAGCATGTTAAATGTTTGTATCTTTCAAAAGTTGTGTGCACTTCTTGGTTTACGGATATTCCCTGGGCCAGTTTTTATTGCAAATAATGCTATTTGTTTCTTAGTGTAGGTAGGCTGTAGCAGCATAAGCCGTTGTTTTGTAAAAATCAGCCTTTGAATGTCTCACAAAAACAAGCAGTCTGAAGAGACTCAATTTTTAAGCGCATACTGATTTATCTGAAAGGTCTGTTTTACTGGTTTTGCTTGATTCTTTTTGTGTCACACAAATTCACATCGGGGGGAACGATAAGCTTGTGTGTTAATGTAGCAATTTGAGATGAGCAGTCTCATTTCAGGGCACTCAGAACACTGAAGAAGCGGATCTCTAAATTCTCCCTAAAGTAGACTGGAGTTCTGATTCCAGCAGGGTCCAGGCGATGTAGTGGAGTGTGCGATGGTCACCCTGTGCTATTAGCATGTACAACTGCACTGCAGAGTAACTTGAAATGCCTCCCAGTAGCATAATGCATCATTTGCATAAAACTGATAACATGCGTTCCTTTTTAGGACTTTCATTTCACTTTACAAATCCATTTCATACTTGTTATTAGATCCCTGTCTGGGCGCATTGTTGGAGGTGTGTGGTGGTTCTTTACCCTCATCATAATCTCATCCTACACGGCTAACTTAGCTGCCTTCCTGACGGTTGAGAGGATGGTGTCTCCCATTGAAAGTGCAGAGGATCTTTCCAAGCAAACAGAAATTGCATATGGGACATTAGATTCTGGCTCCACTAAAGAGTTTTTTAGGGTAAGAATTTCTACTTTTTAGTTTTTTGTTTTGCTGCAACTTAGGTCTTCACTCGTGTAAATGTTTTCTCCCTAGGCATTATTAAAAGATTGCTATAAAAATGTGATGTGTGCAATTTAACTTGAAGATATGTGTTTTAGTTTATTAATTATCAGAACACTTTATTATCTGTATGTTAACCCAGGGGCCATGGTATAAGTAATGCAAGGTAAAAGTGACTGCAAGGAATTACCAGAAAATATTCCACTGTAAAGAAAAAAAACAAGACATGTTCATAAAATGGAGTCGATATTGTTTCTGTAGGCCCTAAGACAGTAGCTAACAGTTTTAAATAAGACTAATAGTGGTGCTATATTTTAGGTAGTCATGCAGTGAATAGGAATGTGAGAAGGTGCACAGCCATGATTTATTAAATATTACCTATTTTTCAAGCTTGCAGAGGGGAAGTGGATTACAGCCCTGTTTGCTACTGTTGAAAATGCGTGCCTGCCTTTGAAATCAGATGTTATTTGTATTTGCATTGCAGTAATGCTTTCTGTCAGTCTTCTACCTCACCACGTTACAGCTTTTAAAGAACATAAGACTTAGTAAGTTCTGCTGCTGATTGCAATCCTGCTGATCTAAACCAAAACTAAGATCAGATTTGTAAGCTGGTAAAAGAAAGATCGTTCCATGCTAAAAGTATTAGAAGCGTTTAGAAGGATACAAATATATTTCTGTTTGAGAGTGTAAAGCTTATAACAATTGTGGCTATTCAAATTCTTCTGAACAGTTTCTCCTCAGAGATCCTCAGACTTGTGTGATATGTTTACATGATGAGGTATTTGTGCTCCTAGCGTCGCATTCACTGATGTAGGTTGAGATACTCTCTGTGGCGGTCACTTACAAGAATTAGAAGGTTTGAATCCATATACATTTTCCCAAGTACTCTTTTACACAGCTGTGGGCTTTGTGAGGGTGTGTTCTTTGTGTTTTGTTAAGATAGCTTTGGATCAGTAAGAAGTTAGTATGGTCTCTGGAAATTTCTTTTCAGCAACTTATGCACTTCATGTGATGCAGCTGCTAAGTCCGATGATTCTATCTACTATATGCTCCAAATCACATCAGCTTGCCCAGTTATTTTTCAATAAATAGTTGTCAGAATTTCTTTCTGAAACCTGAAACTCGTGTTTTAGGATTGGAACTCTGTGAAAAGCAGTCTTTAGCACTAAGGAGACTAAAATTTCACCTGGAATCTTGTAACTGAATTGCATTGGGTGTGTGATTTTCTTATGACCTGACTTTAGAAGTCAGACTTTTTGAGCAGCTGGAAACTAGTTAAGTATTTAGCAGAAAGCTAATTAAGGGTCTTTGTTACTGTCATGAATTGCTTTGTTTTTCCCACAATTAGTCTGCATCCTCTTCAAGAAGTGATATTATCTTCCAGTATGCTTTCTAATGGTGGAATGTACACTGTACCTAAATATTCACTAGTTAGAGCCCTCGTTTCTCAGCACAAAAAGTAGGAGTTACTGTATAGCAGTGATAAGAATAGTAAGCAGAATTTGTCTTAATGCTAAAGCATGTTTTGTAATAATCATAGAATAATAGAATAGAATAAGGGACTCAAAAGTATCATCGAGTCCAACTCCTGGCTTCAAACAGGACCACCCCAAAATCAGACCGTATGTCTCAGAGCTGGGCAGCACGTCTTTTCACTTGTGTAAAAAGCTGAGGCAGTTGGGCTATATGCCTAGCAGCAGGTGGGTTCAATGAGTAATGAAGGATGCCAGAAATGAGAGAGGAAAATTTGTTATTGGATGACGGTAGCCAGCTACCTGCTGAGGTATGTGAGGTGAAGTTCGTCAGCCATTCGAACTACAGAAGAAATAATTGCTGACTTCAGACATTTTATCTGAGATTTTTTTTTAATTTGTGATGAGAATCCAAGATCTGCCAATGATAAAAGTGCTAATTTGATCAAACTTATACCATACAGACTGAGATTGAAATGGTAATAACTTCTGTAATCTAGCTTCTAGATTCACTTTTGAAAAACCTTACTTCCTTTGCTTATTCCTTTGCATGCATTTTCCCACAGCTGCTTTTAAAATACAGGCATCCTTCTGTCAAATGGTATCTTTCTGCCAACCATAAAAGTGAAATATCATATAAACCATAAATCAGTTCATGGTTTCAAACCTGGAGCTCTTCAGGTCAAAGTAAATTTTTTCACAGCGTTGCAGCAACTAAGAAATGAATGTGTCACTGCTAGATCTGAATGAATTATTTAGGCAACAATTTACTTCAAGGCATTCATTGTCTTTCTTCAGTTTTTCTTTTTCACCCTGGAATATCCACAGGATGCTTACAGTATCTCTGAATGTATTTGTTGTTCTAACTTTCAGAGTTTCATTGGCAAGCATTTTTATTTTCTGAATGAATCATCAGCGCTAGATGAATCCAAACAATATTCACTCTCCTTTAAAGTGCACTGAGTATATTCAGTGACTGTTCTTCCAGGTTCTTCCATCATGACTTTCACTTACAGAGGATAGTATGTATCTCATCTGACTCCAGTTTTGTGGGAGTTATTCTTCTAGACAACGCTATTTTTCTGTTCTTCTCTGTGAAGAAAGTATGTCTAAAGAATAAAAGACTTAATTTGTGTTCCCTGGTGTTTTTAAGATGGGGTGAGTCACCATTGGGGTATATTTGTTTTTTGTCATTTTCCAGGCAGAAATTCTCAGCAATAAGCTAAATGGTTAAACTTAAATGGAAGATTATATTCTGAATGGCTGAATATATATATATGTAAATGGGTCAAAATCTTTGTCCAGCTTCTGTAAATGCTTAAATAACATGAACTAGCAGAGGTTAACTAGTAGTTGTGCTAACCTGGGCAAGCTGGAAATGTCACATTAGCTTGTTAACTGTTTTGTTTCAGGATACCAGTCACTGAGTCATCTACTCGAGTAGTGTTGGCTAGCCCTAAAACATAACAGAGGATGAAGCAGGAATTGTAGTCCAGTGTTCCCACTGCTTCTTTAGGAGAGTGAGCAGAAACATGGTACATCCTGCAGAGGTGCAGATGATTTTAACAGTATTAAAAAGAAATACAGTAAAAATGTGCAGGAAAATATTATTGCATAACAATAATATTACAGATATATGAATTTGCTTCAATAGCAGATCAGTTACGTCTCTTGACGTGGAATAATTTTGCTCAGGATATCTCAAAGTTGCTACTAGTGGGACTGCAAGTACAATACAGGTTTTCAGAGTTCTTTTACTGAGCTGGGATGTTTCTCAGTTCTGTCGTTCAGTGGTGGCTCTCTCTCTTACAGATATTGCTTTTAGAGTTTCTAGTGCAAATGAAAGCCTAAATAAAGATATACAGTGCATTATGGTTGCATTTTTCTCTTCTGGGTTTACAGCCTGAAGTCATGGGTGAAGAAATTGTGTGTGGCTGTGCTTTTCCAGAAAAGCATTGTTTTTCTCAAATTAGAGGTAGACTGTAACAGTGGCAACATGACTGCAAGCGTAGGTTGAAAGATGCAAGGATCATTTCAGTTCTTTTGTACAAGCACATCATCTTTACAGCTGTAAGACAGTAGGTGCTGCTTGGTGGAGAGCTAAATGGTGGGACAGCTGAATTTCATTGCTCTGGTAGGTACTGTCAACACTTATCTACAGTCACATGGTATTCTTATTGCTAGTGATCTCTCTGCAGCAACTCTAAATATACTTGATATTAATTCTGTTAGCCAAGATATTTGATTTGAGGGGTAGAAGTCATCATAACCCAAGAAGGCAGGCTACTGCTCCCCTATTGCTGCTCAAATTAATTTTAAAGAATTGTGTGTATGTGTTAAATTCCTGAGTTTGCTGCGCTGAATGTCCTGAGCTACAATAATGGAAAAAAGAAACAGAGTGCAGCTGTGTAAGTATGCAATCTGAATATTCAGCAGCACGTTTCTATTATTTTCATCTGCTTAGAGATTTATGGAAAATGGGTGTGAAAGTGATACAGACAGACACAAGTCTAATCCCTTGTAAATTTCAGTCATGTTTTTGCTGTTTGCCCAGCACTGCTCATCAAAAATATGTACAAGTGTGGTCAACAAATGAAATCAATTGTTCTGCCTTCTTTTCACTTTAAAAGAAGGATTGCAACTTGTTCTGTAAGGTCAGAAGACATCTCAGAAATTAAAAGTGACATGCAGAGCAATAACTAGACTATTTTATACTCTCTATGTCTGCAGTGGTTTTTACTTTGAAACTTTTCATACGTGTGTGACATGTACAGGAGAATCTGTTTCATTATGCATTGATGACCTTTAAAAGTAGATCTTCTGCCAAAGCTGAAGCAAGGAGAGTTGCTCCACAAGGAAAGCATTCTTTAGCTTTCACTGAACAGAGCAAGCAGGAGTCGAGAGTTCCTCAATGGAAAGTTAGGCATGGAAAATCTGGAAGTACAATAGTTTGTTCTTCATAGTGAGAAGCCAGCAGCAAACATTGGAGGAGCTGACAGATCCCCTGAGTCATTTCTCCTGAAAAAGGAAATCTGGCTAAAGATCTTTTCTGAAGATCTTTAACACAGCCCGGTGCATCTAAATTTATAAATACTTTGAAATATTTCTTTACTTAAAAAAGTATTTAAATTGATGATTATATTATAAAACATCATTACACAAAAAGAGAAAAAGCATACAGCAAGCAATCTTTGAGTCTCAGTTTGTCTTTGCACTCAAGATGTCATTCAAGCTTCTAAAAAATACTAGGAAATCTCTAAAATCAGGGAGAAGAAACAGTGATTTAAAGAAATAAATAAATGAAATTGTTAACTGGAAATACTTCAGCTTGTTTTGTTTGTTTGTTTGAGAGGCAGAAGAATTGCACAGAGCATGTGCTCCAGATTTAAATTTTGATGAGCTCAAGGGATGTTCAAGGGACGATGGAGACTAGAGGCTGTTATCATGGACTGTGCTCTGCACCTTAAGCAGCAGAGACCATAGGACTGAATTTCGTGTATCCCTGAAAGAAATGCAGTTAGAAAACACTGCTTTGACTTTTGGAGTTTTGGCAGAAGGAAGAGATACTGAGATAACGGAAAGACTGCCGTTCACATCCAATAGCAAACAAGTGGAGACGTGGTTATACTTTTTTTTCCTGGTCTAGAGAGTTCAACTGATTCATTTTCAAAGTTCTTACATCTGGGCAAAATACTTAAAAGTAGATTTAGGGCATTCTGAAATTTTACTTTAAAATAACAAATGCAGTAATGAATATTTTTCTTTTTTCTCAAGGCATCTCCCTTTGTTATTTTCTGGAAACATTTATTTCTGCATTACCTGAAATCCTGATGGTTTTTTTTGCAGACACCTCTGCTAGCCTATAGTGACCAAAATGCTGTGGTGCTTCAGAAGCTGTTTCTATAGTACCCAGTTTTAATTTTAATTACTATTTGCATTACATGTATTGTGAAGAAAATGTTTAACAGAGTTTTCATTTCTTACTGGTAAGGGCAAATTGTGTCTGGTGAAAGAAATGTGTTATTCCTTGATCTTCTCTTTTTATCAAGTGCTTTTTAGATGTTTTAACCCAGGTATGCTTTCAAGTAGATAATTCTGTGCTGGGTGCAGTGAATTTCCTGAACCATTGTTTGGAGATTCTCCACTGGTGTGAAAGGAGTTGCACTACCCCTAGGATGATCTACTGATCATCCCATAATGTCACAATCTAACATGATGTGATTGTTAGAAATTTATTTTCTAACCTGAGTGTTTTATGAGTAATTCTTCCTTAGTTGTTACAATACATTTTGATCACAGTGACTGATTCTTCTTCCTTTGCTGTTGTTTTTCTCCATTTGAACAACTTCCATTTTCTTGCACATCTTCTTATTGGTCCTAAGATGCTGAGCAATGCTTCCAACCTAAAAAGTTCCATTTCATTTACGTCATTCTAGTGATCAGAATTTTCCACTCCTCTTATATAACAATTCCTGTTGTTTGGCTTGATATGTTTTGATCAACCAATTTCCTTTCTTACAAATGCAACTCATTTCTATCTTCAAATATTTTCATTCTGAAATGAGATGAGGCTGTGTGTGCCATGCTGTACTTCAGGCCAAAAGGGCTGTAGTTGTTTTTAATGACTCTTCATTCTTCTTAAATACCTTTAGTATGTTAGATAGATTCTAGACTACAGTAATAGCATCTGTGGTTCACTAAGGAATCAGTTTCTTGATAGTGTTTTGTGTTTAATGATGTAGTTTCTTCTTCCCTGACCCGTCCCATATATAGGCACAATAAGTTTTTTGTTCTGCATCTATCTCATTTTGATCACTTCTGCATTCTCCATCATATTACGTATTATTTCTTTAATTTGATCTCATTTGAAAAAGTAAAAAATAATAAGATAGGAATTTAGATTATGATTCTATACCTAGATTTTTCTTTGACCGTCTTCCAACCACGCAGCAGATACGCTTTCCTTTCTCCTACTCTCTTCACTCACGAAGCTGGAAAATCTGCTGCTGTTTGCTGTTTCTGCAGTTTGTACTACATACTGTTTCCTTTATGTTATCAGATTTCCTCCGATCAAATCAAGATCCTACTTACAAATTTGCATTTGTAGTACATCGGTGTAACAAAGCTGTAGTAGTAGATACTGCAGCGTGGCAGTAGTACAGCTGCCTCAACATCAGGAGGTTTGTTGTGATGAAGGTAATCTTAGGAGCAGGCAGATAACCTTAGGAGATTTTTCTTGTGACTTCAAAGAACACATTTCTGCGGGTCATCTTTCTAGAAATTAGTTTGTTTAGCATTTATCTGAGCTTTTAATTAAAAGATATTTAAATGGCCCGCCTTGACTTTTTGAATGTGCTGAATGGAGAGGAATTTAGATTCCTGTGAATTTAGATTCGTTAGAAATTGAATTTACCCTAGTAAAATGACTTGGAGGAGAAATCCTTTTGGCAAGTGTTTCAACAGTGATTAAATGTGCTTGAAGCTGCATTGCTAACATACCTTCATAAGAAAAGCCAGCTTGAACACTTAACTCTCTAAATCACGTGAATATGATGATGACATGAGGTCTTTGTCTTGCACATTCATATGCTGTCTTTTCATATGTGGATTCATAGCACAAATTGTTTTAAGTAGGCTTTTGAGGAATACATTCTTGAGATAGAATTTATTGTCTTCTTATTAAGACCAAATGTGTTAAAGATACTTTATACTTTATGTATAAATACTTTATGTATTTCAGTTTAAGTTATGGAAACTGGAAAGCTTGTAAAACTGCATCTTAAAAGCATTCCATTGATTTTACCCATTATTAGTAAAATTATCTATTTTCATTTTTATTCACTTTCAATACCAGTATAAACAAGGTTAAGTATTCTAAAATACTTAATTTGAGTTAATTAAAAAGCCTGAAAAAAATAGTTTTGGCCTTTTTTGGTGCAGTGGGAGAGAGCAACTGGGAGGAAAGGAAGGGGGAATGTATCAAGTGGTTTAGTGTGTAAATTGGCAAGACTTGTTTCTAGCTGAAGTTTCTAGCTGTTGATGACCCTTTTGATTTGTGTCCTTCAGTATAGAATGTCAACAAGATCTTAACACAAACCGTAATTGAGAATTAAAGTTCTGCACCTGCAGTACAAAGATCATCATGTATTAGAATGTCTGTGGTGTGGGGAGCTATTTCTATCAGTGACACGCTAATTGCAGCATCCCATTTTAAGAATATTAGGTCTTTGAATGACAAAATGGAAAAGTTATCTGATGACCTACAAAATACACAGTTAATTAATTTGATAAAGCTTTCCATAATTTAATTTCCTAATGAGTTTCTTAATGGAGGCAGTACTTTACATCTAAATGGGATGTGTACTCTAATAATTTTGATAGTCATGATGCGCAGTGGTGACACGATAATAAAAAAAAATTGTAGCTGTTTGGATGCTTTTATATTTTTGTAGAAATGGTAAGTTAAGAAAAAAGTGCATTATGAATATGTGTCTTGTGCTTACACGTTGCTAATGATTGTAATAATGAAGCTGCTATCAGCTTTTAACATTTCATCTATGTACTTGAGTGCCACGCTTCAATAGCAGTAAACCACATCAATTAGTGTAGTCAAATAATGAAGTAATTGACTTGGTACACGTGTGTTTTTTAATGAAGCACTGCTGATCTTCTATTTTACTGATGCCAGATAAAAACATATTTTAGGAAGAGGCATGAAAGCCCAGTTTGCACCCTGCATTTGCAAGAATTCTGTTTCTTCATGTTGTAATCCACCATTGCTAATGAATGTGTACTCTTGCAAGTGCGGTTTAAAGAGAGGAGAATCATTTCTATAGGAGTAATATGTGTGCATCTATAGCACTGACCAAGTTTAAGTAATCTCTTGCTGCTGCTTTCTCAAAGTATTTTTGATTTTGGATTGGTGAATAGGTGAAGCATGCATACTCATTTATCAGATAATTCTAGCCTTTTGAATTCACTTGTATGTAAGTACGAAGTATTAGGTAAAGGTCTCTTTGGACACTGGCTTTATTTTTACATGCTTTAGGTACAGCTTTTCATATAGAAGGCAAATTTTAGATGAAAAAAAAAAAGTTGAAGGAAATTACTGCTAGTAAGTACTCTGCAGCAGGAACAAGGAGTATTTGAGACATTTATGATTTTTGTTCTTACTGAATGTGAAGGAAGAACAATGACACATCCCTTGACTTGGTAGGGGTCAAGGCAATGAGCGGTATGAACTCTAGCGTGGTGTTTCTTTCAGTGTTCGTGATTGAAGAAGACTGTACAGTCATGAAGAAAATCTGAGCGTTATTTTCTGGTGATGCCTGCATTACGTGTTTTTATTTCTGTGGTTGCTCAGGTGTCATTTTACCTTCAGTGATGTGGCAAGGAGCCTGTGAGCCATCTAGTGGGAAGTTTCTTTGTAACACTTGACCACTTGAGAAATCTTTTTCTTAGGCCTTTTCCCATTCGGACATCCAGCACCCGCCACTCTGTCTGTAATGCAACTGCCTTCTTCCTTCGCTTTTATCTGCTGTGATCAGATCTCTGTCAAGTGATGGTGGGAGATGGGGAGCTGTGTTTTACTAAGAATGATGGAAGGAGAAGAGACTTACCTGGATGTCCGTAACTTTTATATATACATATATAAAACCTGTAAAAGGTTATTGAAATAAATCTGGAAGCAGTGCAGTTAAGGAAGCAAAGGCAGTTAAGTCTGTTTTAGAAGCTGGTCCTGATAGCAGCCTAACTTGAACGAAGAATGTGTATTTATTTAGTACTTCAGTGTTTTTTCAGTGAGGAAATTATGTTTTAAATGTCTGCATAACCTTTTCTGTTCTGCAACACAAGATTTGAATGCCTTATAATGAAAATTGTGATGACAGGCACTTGGGTGCCTTTGATATTTTCTCTTTTGAGTTGAGCTAAAACCTTTGAGATGGATCTAAGCTAGTCCAAATTTGTTTTCCATTTTACAGAGTAAATCTATGATAATTCATTAGAAATGACTGTAATCATTTTGATATCGCTGCTGGAAGCTAGATGTCCCTTGCATGCTAAAAAGTGGTGGGTCCTATGTAGGGAGCTGGATGTTTGCTGCAAAATATATGTTGACTTGTGAAGCAAATGGGGTGGAGCATCTGGGTTCAATTAAGAGGGTAGATTTAGAGAGTGAGAACTCAGAGAAGACTGATCTCCTCCGTATGAGGTTAGAAACATCTTAGTCCAACCCTGAGTGGCCTATGAATGGAGAAGAGTGAGCACCTTGAAGAGCTAAACTCTGGTAGGTTTGCTTTTGGGAAATTGAGCAACACAGGGAGTAGATGCTATGTATCTATGCTATGTATCACTTTGCTATACATGCAGTTAGAGTTTACACTTTATACTTTCTGATGATGGTAGAGGAGTTGGTCAGATATTAAATAGCCTGACTTGGATATCAGCTTGGCATACTACTCACCATCTCAGAGGCATTTATCTGCCTTTCTGTGTATCAGGTAAGTTACAGGCAAAGGGTAATGCTGGATTGTTACTGACAGCTTGTAGTACAGAGTGACAGTTTACACTGTTAACTGGCTTTTCAAAGATGGTGCCTTATAACATTTTTCAGGTT
>NW_024962264.1:1580350-1664389 GCF_019238085.1 Lagopus leucura
AGACTTGGCTTTAAGTGTTTGTTTTCGTTTGCTGGAGGAATTGCGAGATCTGATTCTCTTCTCACTTACTGTACAGTAAGTCGAGAGTAACCTCATTGAAGTCAATGGAGTTACAGTGCTGCCAGCTTGATGTAAGCAAGAAGAGAATCAGGCCCTCTGTCTCAAAGACTGGATTTCTGTAATGTATCGTTTTATTTTTCTTTCTCTTTCTTAAGATGACCTTGAATGATGCCATGAGGAGCAAGGCAAGGCTGTCAATTTCAGGAAGTACTGGAGAAAATGGACGTGTTATGGCTCCAGAATTTCCAAAAGCAGTGCATGCAGTACCTTACGTGAGTCCTGGCATGAGAATGAATGTCAGTGTGACTGATCTCTCGTGATTGATAAGAACCTTTTGAGTGCCTTACACAATGGTTTTCTTGTGCGTTTATTGTCAAAGTGGTGAGAGGCATCCAGTATCTTGAAGACTTTTCTTTCAGCCAAGAATTCTTACATTTGTGGAGTTCATCTTGGATTGTAATGAATGATTAATTCAAAACACAACACCATTTTCTACACAACTTCAAGATGAAGCTTGACTGACATGCACAGCTAACATGGAAGTACTGTATTCTAACTGAAGTCGTTGTACAGGCAACACACCAGTTTCTGCAGCCACCGTTGTTAGTCCCTTGGTTCATATTGACTTAAGCACACTTGACATCAATTGCATCAAGATGTGACATGTTTTATAAGAAAAAAAAGAAAAAGAAACATTTAAAAATGAAAAAAAAAAAATATTTTTAGGTATTTTCACAAACAAAAACTGGCTTTTAAATAAATTTGCTTCCATAATGGTTACGTACGACAGATAAAACGAAACAAAGGAATCTAGACTGCGGGGAAGTGGAATATCGAAACAAGGCTTAAGGCATCAGTTCCATATTTTTCAAAGCCAAATATGTAATGTTAAGAAGAGAAGAAATAATAATTAAGAGGTTCAAATCTTGTAATTTAGTATTGTTATTAAAATTTTGCTGTATATCCTATTCTTTAACATTTGGTGTTAATATCAAATTACTTGGCAATGCTTGACATTTGAAATAAACTTTTTTCTATGGTTTTATTTGCAAGCGTTCCATTAATTTTACTAGCTACAGTTAGATTATGAAGAGTCTAGAATGTAAAAGGACACTGTCAAGGTTGGGTTGATGCTTTAGATTTCGACAGTGTCGCTATTCCCAGCTCATCTGAATCAGCTCAGCTTTTTTTTTTATCTGTGGATGAACCGAAGCTGTGATGCTCAAATACGCATTTTGAACTCTGAGGAACGAGGTTGCTCTGGGTTGGAGTGGTTCTTCATACCAGCACATGAGGAGTCAGACAGGTGCTGATTCAGAATCCAGCTCCTCTTAACTCTGACTGAGTGCAGGGACTTATGATCCAAAGAGTTGGTTCAGATCTATCTGTACTTTTGTACATTTTTGTTAATAAGTATCTGTACAGACAGAGGAGACTATTGGTAAAAAAATAAATTGATAAATTGTGAGCACCAAAAGAGCATTAAGTATTTTTTTTAAGTACAAAACAAAATTGTGTCTTGAAGGAAGCAGTTTTCAAACTCTGAAAAGGTAATCGTAAGCAGCAGCTAGTAAAGTTCTTTGTTAAGAGAAAAATAAAAACCTTGGCAATGTCTTTTTAAATTGAGAATGATGGCAGCAGATTAGATGCAAGCCTGTAGTGATAAGAAAACATAAAAACTGTCAAGAATCTTAACCAGAAGTATCCTTTGCAATCTGGAGTTACCGTGCATTTTTAATTATATGCATTTAAGGACGATAGCTGTGTTTACAAAGCAAAAAGGAATCTTGAGAGGGATGCAATAACATTAATTCAAATGCTAATGCAGATTGAAGTAACAGAACATTTCTCTGGCTTTCCCTGTAGTAAAATAACCATCCATTTGGTTGAAAAGCTTACAATTTTCTGCATTGTGGATACATTGCCTCATGCAGTCTCAATAAATCTGTATTTTATTCTGGATTTACTTAAGTAAGATTTGATACATGACTTGCAGTTTTATTTTGAATCCGTTCCTTAGGCTTAAGTAAAATATTGCTTGAATGCTACAGAAGGCAGAGCATTTCTCTGAAACGAAATCCCTTCTTGTGGTACAAGCTCTGAACCTGTTCCTTTGAGCACAGTGTATACAAAAAGAGGTATATGCAGTGTTTTCTATATATGAGACAAAGCTACCAGTAACTTCCCTGTGATTGAACTCAACTATCTCTGGATGCGTCTGTAGCCCATGTGTGCTCTGTGCATTAGTCCTCATCAGGTATGTTGGAGAATGCACTCTGATTTTTAACGTTCAATGCTAGAATGACCAAACTAAAATAATATTCATGTGGTAATCTAAACTTCCTGAAAAAGAATAATAATAAAAAAATAGAACTGCATTACCATATACAGTGGAAAGCTATTTATTGTACCTCTGGGCTTATTCCTCTAAAAACCGTAGCGTACAAAGTCTTTGTCAAGCCTGACCTGATTGTATATAACTGAAATAATGTAAAGTTATATTTTCATGTTTTTATAATTAACCACATGATGGGAATACATACTGTAAGAATCTTTCAATGGCAGGTAATATGGGTTGGGTAATACACAGCTCGGTTAAAAAGCAGTAATCATAGTTTAATATCCATGTTACAGTACATCAGTATATTGCTATATAAAGTATGTCTGTGTGCATTTAAGTGAAAAGTAGTCCAGAGTGATGAAAGCTGTCCAAGGGTTTTTTATTCATTTTATATGAGAACTGTTATGGAGCAACCAAAATGTTTATGAATTCAATTTACTTGTGTAAATTTGGAAATGTCTTTACTGTAGCTTTTTGTTTACAGTACAGTATCTTATTTTCTGCTTTGTTAAATGAGTAACAGTACAAAGCCGGACATACACTTTCTAAGACATGAACGTTCCTGTTTTTTCATGTATACCTATCTGACAGAAAATGCTTCTGATTTTATTTTTCAATCTGACACATGATGGCTTTTCTGGAGTGTTGTACAAACTTCGATCATACATAAAAAAAATCTTCTTAAAAAAGGCAAAAGACTTTTTATGTCTGTTTAGTATTCTTGAAATTTGGTTAATTATTTATCATAAATGTATTTCCTCAAGGTTTTACATATGGCAAACCTATTTTTCTCCACATACACGAGTTTTCTCGATGTGTTTGCAAAGAGAAGACACATCTTCCCCCGGATCATCCTGTCAGTCATGGGTTCACATCACTAAATTGAGAAATGTACATTTCTTGCCAGTAATATAATTCTATTTCTGGAATGTAACCTTCTTGGTCGTACTTACGATGTCAGTGCAATAGGTTGACATGCTAGTAAGTTAAATAGTTATTCAAGAGCTCTACTTAAATATTGTCAGCTATTGCTTGGATCAGTAACTTCTCACTTCCACTGATTGTAGTCTAAGCTGAGCACTGAGAAAAATGGCTAGTATTTCAGTTATACTTTAGTAGTATTGCTGCCATAAATCCAGATCTGTGGGAAGTTGGCTCTCACAACAAAGAAACAGAAGACTTGTGATGTGAAAGGCTCAACTGTTTTTAATGTCTTCCACAGTTTAACTGCGTCACGTCTGGGAGTATCGGCCTTCTCTTTGGCTGATAGATTTGAACAGCAGTGCACAGATCAATGATTTGAAAATACAAATGTGATTTCCTCTGTCTTTTGGTACAGCTAGTTATTTGAAAATAGTTTTCACCAGCAAAATAGTCGTCAGCAGCTATTCTAGGCAATACCTGTAGGGGCCAATTAGACCTGTTTCACACTGCGTTCTCATTGATTATTAAATTGTTTCATTTCTGTCCTGTTGGATTTTAAAAATTTGTTGAGAAAGACTTATCATGACCAAATTATTTGGGGAAATTATATCCAGCACTTAGGATAAAAATTCAGTGTGTGACTTAAGCGTGTACTTAACTTCAAGCATTTTCTTCAGTATCAGTTTGTTTTTTATACCTTCTTAGGAGCTAAAAAAGGAGGCTACTGCATGCCCATGTATGCAGTAATAGAATCAGAGAATTGTATGTAACAGAGACATTTACATGACAAATTTTATTCAGTACTATGAGTTTTCCTGAAGTTTCAGTCTGGCTACTCCTAATCCTCTCAACTTTGGACTGTGTAAAATTCCATGGTAAAACTACCCTACATTTTTTTTTCTTTCTTTCTGCCTTGAATGTTATTTTTCCTCTCGCCTTGAAGGCATAGAATCAAAAACTATGTCTACATCTAATATCTGGGGGTCTGCAGGACCTTGAAGTGATGACAGAGATTCTCAATTCCTGTGGACATTGAGTTAGTTTGAAGGCATGAAGTAAAAGTATTTGTAGCACCTCTTTGTAAAAATTTCCCCAATCTAGTGAATATCGCTTTGATAATCACTTCAGATTCAGTTGTTTAGTGTTTTAACACACCATTTATTGCATTTTTTTCTTTGGAAAACAAACAAACAAACAAACCAGAACAGCACTTTGAAGTTGGATTTTTTTAAACAAGGCCAAAAATTAGAAGATAATAAGGTAAAATACAGAAATTCTGAGAGTTCTCACTCACCTGTGGCTCTTATGTGTCGTGAGGTCTTCCCTCTTTGTTAGGATGTTCCACGATGTGTTTGCTTTCTTTAGCTCCTGTGTCACCACGTGCAGTTACTTCTAACTCACTCTCTGCATTCTTTTTGCTGTTGATTTTGTGGTTTTTTTTCAATCTTGGTAGGCAGATGATGCATAATATTGACTATACGTATTTCAGTTGATTTATCAGTCGTTCAGAAGTTTTTTATAGCTGACTGCGTGTGTCTCTAGTAAAGAAGCAGCGATGATGCTGTGGTTGTTGGACTGGATGTTGTGTTGAGGGACGTGGTTTAGTGGGAGCTATTGGGAATAGGTGAACGGTTGGACTGGATGAGCTTTTAGGTCTTTTCCAACCTTGGTGATTCTATGATTCTGTGATAAATGTGGGAAGGATTTCTTGGATCATCTAGGTTAAACCCATAGTTGAAGAGATATCATCCACTGCACCATGCTTGTATCAGTCTCCTTTGTACATCTCTTACTGGTAATGAATACGAAAATTCAGCCACCTCTGTAGACATTTCAGTGCTTTATTTACCTGAATGCTAAGCAAACACTTTGTACCTGAAGGAAAAACATGGTCTCAGTTAATTCCACAGAGCTGTCCAGTGAATGGCTTTCTAACGTTTGCCCAAAGTTCCTCCTCACCATACACTTGTAACTCTCACTTAAAAGGAGGGGATTATTGCTGCGTGCTGTCAGCATTGGAAAAAAAAAAAACAAGTTTCTACTTGGTTTGTCATTGCTTTTAACAAATAGTGACTTTCAAAGACTGCCTTCGGTGTTAGTTATTCCCACTAGGATTCCTGTTATAACTGTGATTGAAGTACACATTTAAATTGAAATAGGATTTACTTGCTTTAGAGTTTCCAAACCTAATCTTGAAAACACACTCATATGTAAAGGGCTGCTAAACTTCAGTGCCTATGCCAACCAATTGAAATTGTGTTTAGTCATTGCCCATCTGGAGGTGGGGGAGATGCTGGGAAGAAATGGGTTCCGCATGGACCCTGTGTGCCTTGGACAGTGTGGGACCTCGTGCCTTCTCATGCACTGGTGGGAAGCAGGTTGGCACAGCTGAGATAGGAGTCAAGTGGTGGTTTCGTGTCATTTCTTCTGCCCCTCCTCCATTCTAAGAGGCAAAGCAGCATCCAGACGAGACAGGAAAGGACTTAGTCCTGTTTTCAGAAGGTAGAAAATATAGTCGGAATTAGTTCTTTCTCTTTTAAAAACACACTTTCAGTAAGATTTTGAAATGAAATTCTGTTTTGGTTTACTATGAACCATTTTTAAAACTGGAAAATAAAACCCGTTTCCAGAGTCTCATTTGCTGCCAGCAGTGCATACGTGACATAGCTTCTTAGAAGGGTCCTTCTTGTACGTCCTCCATAGGAGCAACATAAGTGTTTAGTTAAAAAATATAGTTGGGAGTTTTTACGTGGCAACCTTTTCACCCAGTTTTCGAGTTGTGTTGTTGCTGCCAGTCCTCCAGCACTGCGTTCTCTGAGTGGAGAGGAAATCTGAAAGCGTTCAGCTTACAGCTTTCGCTTGATAGTATGCTTTACCAACACAACAGAATTGTTCAGTGGTTGCCTTCCATATTTAAATCTCAAGCACGTGTTGGGTTACCTCATATTCCTGAAGAGTGTATCAATGTGAATATGCTATGTTTTGGAAGGAGTAGGTATTTTTTATGCCGTTGTATTGACTGAAGATGCAATGATACAAAGTACCTTAATGATTTTAATCAGGTGCTTGCTTCTACATATTGTTGTTATTTTTGATGATTTCACAACATTTCTGGAAGAATATTTCAGTAGTATTTCAGAATACAGCAGTCACAGCTGATAGAATTTAGCTGTAGTGGGAGCTAACCATTCCGTTTAATGTGTTAGCAAGTGGAGTTGCTGCTGCATGACAAAGAAGGTGGATGATCCAGTATATGCATATAAATACATTTCCAAACACAGCTATGAAAATGCAGTAGTTAAACTGCTGCCAAGTTTGATAAAGGCAAGATTTCAACCTTAGATGTATACCTAAAAAGAGATAAGTATAGCAATAATTCATAGCAGGGCCAGTAGCATGGCAAAGGTTTATAATCAAGTGCCTTACCTTTAGCATGAAGAGATTTGGGATTTCATGTCTGTAAGACAGTATGTTAGTCTCATGAGGGCTCCATCAACAACAAGTTCTTTAACTTAAGAAGATTTTTTGCTCCAACTTAGAGGATTAGGCTGTAGAACATTTCTGTAAGAGAAGTGAGTGTGTCCCTTACTGATTTTGGCCTGCACGAAAAGGCACATTGCCTTTAACTTCATGAGCAGGGATGATGGATTTATGTGTGTGTATATGCGTGTATATGCATGTTTTTTTTCTGTTTACAGTGTCTTGCCTATTTAAAAATGCATGATTAGAGAGGCTCAGGTTTAGTTAAATCTAATGGACATGAACAAATGAAACATACCTCTTTGTAAGCTACTACTAGGTTTTTCTGAACAAAACTCTCTAAAGGAAGTCGATGCCTCCAGAAAAAAGAATGCTGGGCATGGGTGTTACACTACCTACTTTGAGCACTGTGCAATAATACACGCTGCTGTGGTGCTGTGGCAGAATTCTGTCCACGTTTTGTATTATTTTATACTGGCAAAGACAAAGCACTATAAACTGTAGGAAATCACTGTCACAAAGCAAGCTTGGCAGCCAATTTTCAGAAAATTTCTGCTTAGTGGTTGCATCTGTGACATTGTGTTCTTGAAGCCTGCACCATCTGAATGTAAAAATAAAACATGAGATTAAGGTTTTTTTTAAGCCAGTATCTTTATTAGAGAGCAGAACTTTACTCAACGTGACTGTGCTTATCTGAAGCACTTGTTTTCCACAGGAACAGTTGGCATTCTTTCTCACTCTGTGTTCTTTCTCACTCTAGGGACACTAACGGTGTGCTGCTGATGTAGTTTTCTGGTGTCATAGATCCACAGTTAGATGTGAGAGGGGCTTATGAGTTTTGCTTAGTCCACCTCGTAAGCTACTTTCAAAAGGAGTTCTTCATAGTTTTCTACTTGTAATTTACTTTCTGACCCCTTACAGAGATTTTTAGTACATCGAGGAACGCTGAGCATCCTTGTGTAGGCTGCTTGCTGTTTTGAGATGTTGCCCAGATCCCTCAGTGGTGATGAGCTGGTGAAAAGGCTGCATCTTGCTGTGTGGAATAGACTAAAGGAGGCAGCGTAAGAGAATGCAAAACAAACACATACGTGACTAAGATGGGGTTTCCAAGCTGTGATTTGAAAAGGTGGTATTTATTAAGAAATCCCATGGAACCTTTGTTCTCGTTTGAGTTAGAAAGTTAGAAGATGAGCAGTACACTTCTGTGGTGGGCCTGAAACTCAGAATGCGTTACAGTGAGTGCAGACATTGAATGTGGCCTTTTATATTTAATGCTTACTCCCATCTGCCTTCCATGTATCAGCTATTTTAAGCTTTGTGAAACTTGTGAGCCAGATTACTGATAACCTGATATATGTGTACTGATACACTGATAAAGTCCAGTTACATTCTGGCTGCCCGCATTAAATCATCTTCAAATCTGGGAGTAAAACAGACCAAATGAGGAGTGAGTTTGTTTTCAACTGGCTTGCTTGTGTTTTGAAGCCAGCATTTCAGCAGATAATTAGAGTAATTATTTCATTTATTGCTTTTGATGTTCTTTGGATCTTTAAAAGCTTTTCAATAAAACTGATTAAATGACCGTGTTTACCATGGAGATACGTGGATTATCAGTCAAGTCAGGTTTTTATTTTGTCTTTTTTTAAGACTCTGAAAATATAGAATGCTTCAAGCCATAGCAGAGAAGGAAGATACTAGGAATTGTTGCAAGAGAATTTGGGTGAGATTTTGTTTGCATGACTTAGGTTTAAACCAGCTTTATCTTTTTACTTGTATATTTTTGCTACAGGGTGGATTTTTCTGTTTTTTGTTTTTGAGAAAAGGCAGATCAGTCTTTTCTCTGTAATTATTCTCAATCATGCTCTGACCTCAGTGGCTGTTGTTGGTGTAGCTACCTGGGTATGTACCAAGGGGCAGTGTAACCATGTTGGAGTGCGTAGATGATAGAACTACCTGATACAAGAACAGATGTTTCCTAATTTCATTTCTATGTGAATAGGTCTGTTCCCTTTTTTGTAGAGTGGCTTTTTTTTATTCATTATTTTTCGGGATACAGCTGCAGACATGGAGGCTGGTGGAGAAAATAAAGTCAATGCGTTACTTCTCAAAAGAACGGTGCAGAATGTGACAAAACACTCCTGAAGAATCTCTGCAGAAAGGTATTTGAAGAAAATGCCTTTTAAAATATAAAAACAACTTGCTTCTGATGATCCTTTAATGAGAAGGGAAATTGAGTGGCTTGAAATTGTCTTCCTATGAGCAGAAAACGCTGTTGTGAAGGCCAAGAGTCTGTGTACAGACATGCTTTAGAGAATCAGCCCTAAGTGACTGAATTCTGTACAAAAATGTAGGTACTGATATTGAGCATGCAATGAAATGCAGAAAGGAAGTTTTTGGATAAAGCAGATTAGCTTCATCCATTGCCTTTCAGTCACATCATCAAACGTAGCATTACGAGGGTTTTAATTATTATAGTTATTACTATTTTTGGATCAGTACCTGTGACTTAATGTTCTTTCTCTTCCTGAAGAAGAATCCCATCACCATTGCATAGCATTTGTAACTTCCACTATGAACAAATCTACAGTAGATGTCCTCGTCAAAAGTGACATTGAATTGAGTGAATTTGTGTTTTATTTCATCTTCTAAAGAATTAATCCCGTACAGAAGTCCTGCTCTCAGAGTGCCTGCAGAATATTGGTTGCGGTAATAGAAGTCTTGATTAGTCTAGCAAATAAAATAAGTAAAATCTAAGAAAAGTCTGATGCAAAGAAGTGCCACTGAATCATTCAGAATTCTTTCCCCACCTGCTCATTTCAAACCATTTCAGCGTATCTTCCGAGTTGGGTAAAGAACAAGAAGATACTGTTAGCTTTTTTTATCTTTCCCCTTCTCTCCCAGTTGGAAATCTGGCTTAGAAACAGGACAGTATTGTTACTCGATTTTAATGTTAATTTTGGTCCGTTATTGTCTTTGTGACTGGAACATCTTGCACTCAGGTTTTGTCCCTCTTAGGAACAAAAAGATGTGTGTGGGACACCACAGGTATCTTGTTGAAACGCTCTGCAGACGCTGTCATTTTTATGTATAGACACCTGACCATTTCTTGCCGTAAGTTATTAGAAATAATTTAATATTCATGGCACTCTAAAGTGAAGGCTGAAGCATGCAAGCTAGTGTTCGAATACTGAGGATAAGAGATGATAGTGAACAAAGAGATAGGGTGAATAATTGTGAGACAGGGCAGGCCAGTTGTGTTGATGTAAACATACTCTGTTTTGTCTTTAATGCTAGGGCGCTCATCTTCGATCCTAAATTGTTTTCACATTTCGATAGCATTTGAGTTCTGAAATCGAGTAAATCAATCTGCGACACTTAGATGTACGGAAATCAGCTCTCAAATTTCTTGCCATGACTGAGCTCAGCAGCTTCTATGTTGTCTACAAGGTGGATTGCCCTCTGTGTTGTTTTACGTGTTAGTGATTGTTATAAATGATAATAAGAACCATAAAATTTTATATTTCCATATTAAAAAACCTTTCCAGTTCCATTTGTCTGTGTGCTCGTGTTCAATCAGTCATGTAAAGTGTCTTATTTCAGATGCATTCAATTGTAGTCAGGCCTGTAATTTCCGTGTTTATTTGCAGACTTTATTAAATAAATTATGTAGCATTCACTAATCATGGAGTTAATCATTCTCTTGTTCCTTCAAGTTGCTTCAGACTTGAGACTTGGTTTAATGACGATATCCCTTAGAAGAGTTCTTGATAGAAAATTTTGGACAGTGAACTGCCATTCCTCTTGATGAAAGATCTCTACCCACCTATTTAACCTCAATTTCACTTTGGTGATTTACAAACTCCAAAACCCACGTATGCTGCATTATATTCTGCATCAATTTCACCTCAGAAGCACATCTGATCTGATCTCTAAATGAGCAAAATAACGTATTGTTATATTAAGAATTTTTTTTTCCCCATTGGTTTACAATTTTTAGATCTGCACAAAAAAAGAAAACAACTTGTTATTCTTAACCACCATTACCAATTTTCTTTAAAGTGTACTTCTGCACGAGTAAGTTGCATGCCAGGATGGATGACTGTCACTTTTGTGTAATAGATTCCCATGAAAACAAGCCCTTTTTTGAAGTGAGAAATATCCTGGCACTGAGTTCAAGAGATTTCCTGCTTCCAGACACTGCAGTTTTAAAGGCAGAGCGATCTGTGTAGGATTCAACAGATTGTAAAAAACAGTGAAAGAAGGATGAGGGCTGAACCATTGCTTACCACAAAGTAAAGTGCTTGTGTTTAGGGCTGAGAATGGTAAGATACAAACTCAGGACCATTCCCGTATCCATTTGTCTATCCATTTCTCTGTTTCATTTTTCTCTGCAGGTTCCATAGGAAAGAATTGAAGAGGTGGTCACTAATCTTCTTATGCTGGCAAAAAACCCTCAATTCAGGTGCAAGACATGGTGCACGAAAGCAGATTGGGTTGGCAAGGACAGCCTGCATAGTATTTACTGTGAGCTATCTTCTCATCTTTTGAAAGTTCGCTGCGCCTGGTATCTAAAGCAAACAGTGGAAATCTCTTATAAACCATTTATCAGATTTGTCCTCCACATGCCTTTGTCAATTAAGATTTCCAGAGTGATTTCCAAATCTCATCAAAAGGTGTCTAAGAGGAAGAATCTCGCACTGCCGTGAGCGTGTTTAAGACATGCTGCTGGCAGGGTGCTCTGTGCTTCCAATGGCTGGCAGCACACCCTGAACAGCAATCTTGTGATACAGCTTGGGACTGGTTTTTCACCATCATTGGGAAATGAAACAGAAGGGGTCAGAAAGAGGAAAAACAGTTTAAATTCACTGAAGTTAGGACTTATCTAGCATTCAGAAGCACCAGCCTGCCCAAAACAAAAAGGCATTAATGTTTGTAAGTAATGAGCCAGGCATGCTCGCAATCAATTCAGAATAGTAGTTTAGGAGTGAGTTCCCCAAGGAGCATCCTCATTCAGCATTTCACGTTGCATCATTTTTGGGGTCTAGGAAAGTTTGCTGTAATGGAGGGAAGTTATTCTATGCTTGTTACCTTGAGCACATGGGAATATTCATGGGCATTTAGTCTAGCAGTATGGATATCACCTGCAGGAAGTCATTAGAGTGAATGGAAGAGTGCAAAGTCTTAAATTTTGAGGAGATCTTTCGACAATCAAGTTGCACCTGGCTGAAATCTTTCATGAAAACCTTTGGTCCAGTCCTCAGTAGTATAATATTCACATTAGGAGATGCATCTGAACAAATGAAAAGATTACCAGAGATACCTGAAGGACTTGAAATATGAAGTATTTTCAACAGAAGTCAGAATGATTAAAAGCAGATAAAGGAAAACAACCATTTTTCTCACAAGTGAAAATGAGGAATTGCCATGCAATGGTGATTAATACTGGTTTAGTTGTAATTCAAAAAGTCCTTGCGTATTTTGGTTCAATTTTGACAAGGAAGTCTAGTGAATTAAGTTGCAGAAGGCTTCTTCCACAAAGGAGCTGCAGGGTAGGAAGGAAGGTGGATGAAGAAGTAGCATTACACAAGGGAATATTACAATGGAATAGGAAGTCCAAAACTGATTTTCAAAGATCAGCATGAGGATGAACTGTGTTCTATTGTGTGAGCTTTACACAAGCAGAGGAAAAATCTTGGTGAAATTGGCTTAATGGTGCAAAGCTAAGATAAAAACGAGGATGAAACGGTGAAACACAGGATGTACTTGAGGATTGGAGTTACAGAAAGAAATCTTGGATAACATAAAACGAAAGGCACTTGAGACCCGTGGAATAAAAATATAACACAACAGCAGATTAAAGGTAGGGGAACACACTGTTCTGCTTCCAGTGCCAGTGGGTAGACCACGCACACCATGTAATTTAGCTGGAATACCCTTGTGGCCTCCAGCAGCTTGTGGTTCAGTTGTGTTCTTACTTTCTCCCATAGACACAGATGGTATTTTTGCATTTTTTATCCTTCCCTTATCAACCTATCTAATCACTTTGAACTCAACTCAACCTTTGGCAATCACAAGATCCCTTGTCAGAAATTGTTGTGGTTTAACTAAACATTATGTAACGAATCACTCTTTTTCTTTTTTGCCTTTAATATGTTCCCTGGTAATTTCTTTTGTTGCATCCTAGTATGAAATGCAGTTAGCATTCTTTCTCATTGATCCCTGCTCTGAACTGAGAAGCTTGTCAGCTGTCATTTTGAAAGAAACTCAGAAAGCTGACCCTCTTCCACATAACAAAGTGGAAGAGGAGCTTTCTCCCAGGAGTGAGTTGCTTAGATCTGAAAAGAAATGGTGGCTCCAGAAAAATAGGTGAGAAAATTGGCAAGGCATAAATTTGGGATGGAATGTGAAAATTTCCAGTTGCAGAGCAGCAGCTCATCTCGGCAGTTTGGTCTGAGGGCTGTGGTGAGGTTATGGAACCCTGATTTTACAGCAGACATCTCCCTCAGTGGAATGTTGAATGCTGATCATCTCAGACAGTGGATCAGAGGTAAAATATATGCTCTTAGGTCACCCTATGAGCAAAGTCTCGCTCTGTCATGTATGAGAGCTGGTGATGGGATCCAGCTCCCTAGGATGTTCCTTCCCACCATATGCTCCTATGTTGTCTGGCTGCATAGGAAGTCTTTCTTCTCACCCAGATTGACACTCCCACGTGGCCACCTAGATTTATCTACTTATGTATGCCAGTCATTTCGAAGAAAGACAGGAAGGCACATTGTGCCCTTGTGTCTGCTGGATCCATTATTAAAAGTGATTTCAAACAAACAAACACAAAAAACTTGCTTTGAGCACAGGAAACCTTGGTTTCACCCTTTCTATTATATGAGAAAGTTTATGAAAAATTGCTTTAACATCCAGCATGGGAAACTTACATCTCTAATGCTACAGTATTTTTTCAGAGATGAAATGTCTCCTACAAAGCCAGATCCATTTTGTAGCGTACAGTTAACCAACACTGAATAAGGATTGGTGCAAGAAGGATTCTGACTTAAGAGATGCCAGGGTCAAACCCATCCCAATTCTTCTAAGGGCAGATGAGAAAACTCTTCATGTTCTCAGCAAAAGAAGGATAGAAACAAGAGCCTGCCTCTCATATGGACATCTTGTAGTGTCAGGCTTCAGGTTTTACTCCGTAGGATTTGTCCAAGAGGGAGTTAAGCTCTCCACAGGAATTGGAGCAGCTGCATTAGGGGCAGATATCCTGTCACTGTGGATTATTCTCCAGATTGCTCTGGGGCTCTGATCTTTTCATTGCCCAACTGCATCCATGTTTGTTTGTTTCTGATTTCTGTCTGTAACAAGCCAGATATTTCCCCCAGAGAAAGCACAGGCCCTGTTTAAGAGATAGCTTGGCTCTACTGTTCATTTTGACAGGCATTGTAGATGCAGCATGGTTATCTTGTGCGGTTATATGTTTAGGCTGCTCTGAAAGGAGGTGTCCTTGAAGTGTTTAAATGTGAATCAGGCTTTAATTCCTAGTTCAGGCTTCCAAGATGGGATGGGTGTACACCAAAGAGTTGGGGTCGTGCAGATAAGGCTACTGTGGAGAAGGATGGAACGTAACTCAGGTCTCCTACCAGCTGCTCCTGGGGGAACTATGTTGGCTTTGCCTGCAGTTCCTAAGCAACTGAACTTGGCAATGATATTCGGAGAAGGATCTTCTTATAGTGAGCACCAAGAGAATGGAAATTTCTCCAAAAGTGTGATTATCAGCTTAGATTTAAGCCGAAAGTTTTGGAATTTGGTTCAATTAGGATTCGCCTATTTTGTTCCGTGTCCAGAGCACAAAAAGTTGAAGTTCCCAGATGCTTAGAAAAAAACTAGATGGCTTCTGGGAGGTGTGACAGCTGATTGCCAAAAGGTTGTGAGGCTTTAAGTCTTTGATGTAGGCACTGCCTACAGATGTAGCTGAGAGTTTGTCCTAATGAATTCTTTGAAACTGCCATGAGTTCAGTAAGTCACAAGTGAGGTATGAGCAGCCTTTCTCTTCGTACTGAAGTCTGTGAGGATAACCTTGCTAGGGGCTCACAGTCTGCATGCTTTTTTCTGACTAGACAGACTGTACCTGATGTGCTGATGGAGAATCTTGCAGAATAGGAAGAAAGAAGTCTGGGAAGAATTATCTTAAATAAAATATCCGATGCCAGGCATGTGATTTGGCATTGCAGATGTTTGATGGTCTCCATTCTTCAGCTCTAAACCTGAAATCTTGCATTTCAGATTTTAAAAAAAGAAAGAAAGAAAGAAAGAAAGAAAGAAAATGTATAAATACTAAAGCTGCTCAACCTTGATTACTGGTAGTTTATTCTAAAGAGTTGCTGCTGCCAAAATGCTTAACTGGCAAAGGGAATCTTAGATGTCCCATTATCCTATTGCCAAGAAAGACATGATTTTGAAAGCTCTACAGCGTGAACCTAGAGGCTGTCGCTGTCAATCTGTTCTGGCATTTGCTGAAGAATGAGGAGAATCAGTGCTTCTTTGAAGAAACAGTGCTTCAGTCTTCTCTGGATGTGCACCAAATAGATTTTAACGGTGGTTTTTGTTTACGTAACATCAGTGAGGATCTCGGTTTTGCTTTATGTTGCAGGCTGTACTAATTTTAAAGAAAACAACTGCGTTCACAACATGTGTTTGTACTTAAAAGCACACCTATGAAAAATCGTAAAGTAGTGCTGCTAAAGCAGGAAGTACAAATGAAGACTTGAGGACTGGCCCTGCTCTGCAAAGAAAACACACTAGCTTTTCTAGAGGAATAAGCCAGCTTTTTTAGAATTATTAATCATCTCTGTCCTAAGGACATATTCAGTGAGAAGCATAACATCATACTGGATATGTAGGCGAAAAACGCATTTCATTTTGCTGGTGATTCATAATCAAGTTGCAGTGGCATAGAAATAGATCCATGAATTCCTCAGATTGCTGACATTTAGCAAATTATTATGAATTCTAATTTGCTTCCTTGTTGGACTATGAGTCAGTCAAGAGTAGGTGACAGGAAAAAAGTTTCTGAAGTGTTTCATTTACCCAGTGAAACAAATGGGAATGAGACCCAATTCCTGCATTCAGAAAGGAAACAAACCAGAAACAGACAACAACAAAACGGAAGGAAGTACAGTTGAGGTAAAAACAGGTCCCATCCAGATTTCCCAGATTAGCTCATAAAACACACCTATAAAAGAAATTAGATTTGGCAATGAACTTAGAGTCTGAAGTTAGAAAATAACTGTGCTATAAAAATCTACATTTCTCTGTCAAGAAGACTCATGGATCTCAAGGCCATAGGGAACTTCTGTTTACTTACTCTTAACTCCTTCATGTCAGAAAACCATCTTTGGAGATTTCCATAGTGAACCAGCTCAGCATGCTGCTTAAAGAAATATCCTCTCTTGACTAAAAGATTTTTTGGAGCAGAAAACTTCACATCGTTTGCTGTAATCTCCTCTGAGAGTTTATTAACTTCATTTTTAAAACACCTAATACACTGCAACCTAATCCTTGCTTGAGCACTGACTCTTTTGCCTCTTGAATAGTCAAGATGGCGGGTTGAAAAGTCTGCTCCAACAAGATTTTTTCCTTTCATGGATCATGACTTGCTTGCATTTTTCATTTCACTTGAGGTGCTGTAGACTTCCAGTTAGTCTTTTCACTGGGCAGAGCAGTCATTTTCAAAGTTGCTCCTGCACTTCCCATTTTACTATGTTTTGTCAACGTTGCTCCTAAAATTGTTTTAGGCATAGATAATGTTGTTTCTCTGTTCTTGTTCAACATGAACATCAGCCACCTTGTTTCTTAGATCTTCTTCATGTTCGAGGTATGACGCCGATTAACAAAACTAATACGTGTTGGATGCCTGATATTTCTCCATACTTTTATAAGGAGATTACAGAAAAATCAAACAAACCTCAGCCTACTCCATTTCCCTAATTCTCTAACAAATCATTTCATTAAAAATCTGTTCAAGATGAAGAGGTTGTCTCAATGGCTTATTCCCATGTCTGAGTTCTGTGGAAAAAAAAAACAACAAACTTAATCATTCTCTGATTTATTACAAAGATAATTAATCATTCCTTTCAGAATTTGAATGCTAGCTGAAAAAGTCATATTTTTCTTGACAATTTATTTTCACAGAATCACAGAATCACAGAATTGTAGGGGTTGGAAGGGACCTCCAGAGATCATCGAGTCCAACCCCCCTGCCAAAGCAGGTTCCCTACAGTAGGTCGCACAGGTCGGCATCCAGGCAGGTCTTGAACATCTCCAGAGAAGGAGACTCCCCCACCTCCCTGGGCAGCCTGTTCCAGTTCCATTTTGAGACAGTAGCACTGGTAGCTCCTCATAAACTTGCCATACATGTGTAAATTATCAAAGCCAGCAAAGTTGGTTCTAATACTGTGTACTCAATGCAGAGCAGCCAAAACTGAAATTCTCTGTCATTTTTAATATCATCCAAGTAAATCTACTAACTAGCCAACTGCACATCTCTTTAGGAGCATTCTAATTCATGTACTGTAATTAGGCTTGAATACAAAATATTGATTTTGCAGTAATTACATTTGTGTGACCATTAAGATAATGTTTCAGGAAGTCTGCCTAGATTCAGCATGAGGTTCCACATAATGAAATGTTTGCTCTACTGCTGGGTAGAAATGCTTTTAAATAAAACTTAGTCAGTACTCAAGATAATATTGATTTGTTTGATCATGCCTTCTGATTTGTTTGTTTTGGGACATTCTACCAAAATGGAAATATTTTCCAGGGGTTGATCACAGATCAGTCTTTTGGCTGTGTTTTGAGAGCATCCAGGGAAAGGATGGCGTATGAGACGAAAATGCAACATTTAAAGACCACCGATTGATATTGGAAATTCTCATTAGCTACAGAACTAAATCTACTGCAAATAATATTTCTGCTAAGCAAGTTTGTAACTTCTCTGTTAACCTTAAATATTACACACTTAATCAGTGCACACACACCGGGAGAGGATGACATCCTGTGATTCCTGGATAAAAAATTATCTTACTATTTGGCTGCTCTTAATTTATTTTCAGAATTTCACATCTCAACATGTGTGTAAATATTTATTTTATATATGTTTATGTATACACACTAGAGGCAGATCATTTTATGGTAGCTGCAAGTATATGCAAGTAACAGAGCCCAGGCATAGAAGAACATTTAACATGCTTTTAATCTAAATGAATTGGTGATTGACTTTATTTCAAAGTTCTATTACTTTTAAAGGGGAGCTAGCCAGAAAATGACTCAGCAGTATCTAGAACAATTATTTATTTAAAGATTTTCATAGCAAATCATTCAGAGCTAACAAAAACACAATTAAACCACACCTTCAAGCAGGAATACTTGTAGTTAACTAATCCAAGTGGTCTGCATGTAATCTGTATCTATGTGTTTCATAGGATTTGATGAGTTGCCTTGTGCAAGGACTTTGACGTTGCCTCCCACCACACCTTTATCTCCAAACTGGAGACGTGGATTTGATGGTGGTCCACCCAATGGATAAGGAATTGGTTGAAAGGCTGCAGACAAAGAGTGGTAGTCAATGGCTCTGTGTCCAGGTGGAGGCTGGTAACAAGCGGCGTCCCCCAGGGATCCCCCAGCAGGAAATGGCTTGAAATTGAGGGAGGGAAGATACAGGTTGGATGTCAGAGGGAAGTTCTTTACAGAGAGAGTGGTGAGGTGCTGGAACAGCTGCCCAGAGAAGCTGTGGATGCCCCATCCATCCCTGGAGGTGTGCAAGGCCAGGTTGGATGGGGCCCTGGGCAGCCTGGGCTGGTGTTAAATGTGGAGGTTGGTGGCCCTGCATGTGGCAGGGGGGTTGGAGATTCATGATCCTTGAGATGTCTTCCAACTCAAGCCATTCTATGATTCTATGATTCTGTGATAGCAAGGTAAACATTCTGTGCCTTCCAGAAGAGAAAAAAATATCAGATTTGGTTTTGAATTTGAAGTGTGGTATTTGAACTAGAGCCAGACATGTCAGACCATGTAAGACACGCTATTACAGGTAAGATAGAGGAAATGTTCCTTGGAGAGGTGAGAGTATACTCTTTATGTTACTTCAGTCAGAAGTAATTTGAGTACACGCTGTCCTTTTTGCAGCCCTGAAGCAGAACTCAAGCTGTCTGTTTGCTGCACTGCAACAGAACAGAAATTCAGGAAGACACACACATTCGTATGCAAACACACACATACAAAAATACATACATTTGTGTGTGTGTATTTATATGTATGTGATAGTGAAAATCTTGATCTGCTTCTACTTTGCTCCAAATTAGAAAAGCTGGAAAGATTAACTAAATGTGCATGTATTTATAGTTCAGCACACCTGGGCAACCACAGTCTCCTTGCTGAAGGAGTCTCCAGCAAGAGAGTTATAGCATGCCTACATTATTTATGTCTTCCACAGCAGGAACGAATTGAGGAACTATAAACCTCTGGCTAGTGCCACATATCTCTCACATATTAATATAGTCTGCTGTGTTTAAACATATCTATTGTGCATGTAGCATGGGAAATAAACAGGAGAAGAAAGAAACTCTGGAGCAATTGGGAAAGTACAACCTAATTGCTGTCACAGAAAAATGGTGGGATGAATCTCGCAATTGGAATACTCTGACTGGGGACTACAGGCTTTTCAGAAGGGAGAAACAGGGTAGGAGGTGTTGCCCTTTATGTTAGGAAGTGGATAGATTGCAAAGAGCTGTATCTGAGAAACAGCCATGATCAAGTTGAGAGCTTGTGGGTGAAAATCAAGGATCAGCCCAGTAAAAGGCATCTAGTGGTTGGGGTCTGCTACAGGCCACCTGAACAGGGGGAGCCTGTTGATGAAGCCTCCTTTCTTCAGCTGTGGGAGGTGTCGTGTTCTAGGGCTCTTGTCCTGATAGGGGATTTCAACCACCTGGATATCTGCTGGGATAGAGGCACAGCAAGTGGCAGACAATCCAGGAGATTGCTGGAGTCTGTGGAGGACAACTTCCTAGTCCAGGTAAGGGAAGGACCAATACGAGGTGAATACTGGACCTGGTGCTCAATAATGCATTACAGAGGTTAAGATTGGAGGCTGCCTGGGCTGTAGTGACCATGGTATGGTCACTACACCATAGCCTCAACTCTCTGCCTGGAAAGATCATGGAGCAGATCCTCCTAGTTACCATGTTAAGCATACAAGACAGAGAGGTGATCTGAGACAGCCAGCATGGCTTCACCAAGGGCAGATCTTGTCTGACCAATCTGGTGGCCTTCTATGATGGAGTGAGGCATCAGTGGATGTGGGAAGGGCAGTGGATTTCTGCAAAGTCTTTGATACGGTCCCTCAGCACATCCTTCTCTCTGAATTGGAGAGGTGTGGATTTGAAGGTGGACTGTTGGATGGATGAGGAATTGGCTGGATGCAGCCACAGGGCTGTGATCAATGGTTCTGTGTCAGGTGGAGGCCGGTCACAAGCGGTGTCCCTCAGGGGTCAGTCTTGGGACCGGTGCTCTTCAGCATCTTCATCAATGACAGATGATGGCATTGAGTGCAGCCTCAGCAAGTTTGCAGATGGCCCCAAGCTGAGCGGTGCAGTCGATGCATTGCAGGGAAGGGAAGCATCCAGAGGGACCTGGGCAGGATGGAGAAGTGGCCATGTGAACCTAATGAGGTTCAACGAGGCCAAGTGCAGGGTGCTGCACTGGGTCGGGGCAATCCCAGGTATTGATACAGACTGGGGGAAGATCTCCTTGAGAGCAGCCCTGCGCAGAAGGACTTGGGGTCCTGGTGGACGAGAAGCTGGCCATGAGGCAGCAGTGTGCGCCTGCAGCCCGGAAGGCCAGCTGTGTTGTGGGCTGCATGAAAAAGGGGCGGCCAGCAGGAGAGGGAGGTGATCGTCCCCCTCTGCTCGGCTCTTGTGAGGCCCCATCTGCAGCGCTGCGTCCAGGCCTGGGGCCCCCAGCACAGGAAGGACGTGGAGCTCTGGGAGCGGGGCCAGAGGAGGTGAGGCACTGGCACAGGTTGCCCAAGGAGGCTGTGGATGCCCCATCCCTGCAGGCATTCAAGGCCAGGCTGGATGTGGCTCTGGGCAGCCTGGGCTGCTGGTTGGTGACCTGCACACAGCAGGGGGTTGGAACTGGATGAGCGTTGTGGTCCTTTTCAACGCAGGCCATTCCATGATTCTATGATTCTATGATTCTATTGTCCACCAGCATGTTGCCCACACTGGATGTTCGTTAGCTATAGAACTTTCAGAAGAGAAAAAATATTCCTGTGTTTGTATGATTTAAGCCAATCTGCCCTGTCCCTCCATCCATTCAGTTTTGATGGCTTTTAGCATGTCTTAACATTTGAAGCAGCAGGTGAAATATTCTTTTAAAATAAGACACATAATTGCACATGATGTCACTGAATTGTCTTGAAATATGTAGTTATCTATATAAAAAGTATTACATATATATAATTTTTAGAAAATATTAAATATTATGCATATTTCCAGAAGTAACTGAGCAGCACTTAGTTAACCACACTGAAATATAGATTTCTAAAAATTGATTGTGAGTATGCCAATAATGGGAGCAATTTACTGGAAGAGATGACTTCATCGCAATAAGGAGTACGTATTTTACAAATAAGCTTCCACATTCAAAAGGATTCAAATAGTCCTAGTTTTTTTTTATTGCTTCGCATTATGTCTCAGCTTGAACCTTTGCCTTCAGATGAATCTCATCTGAGATCCTCCTGAACAGCAAAAACGAGAAGGGAAGATTATCTAAAATTCACTTTGAGAAATCCTAAAAAGCTCCCTTCCTTCTCTTTTTCTGTGTATTAGATTACACTGTCCCTGTTCTCCTTTTGCCTTGATAGTCTTGCAGTGTGAGGGACAGCAATTTAAATTTGTTTGGAGCATATTAGAATTAATTCTACAGAAAAAAAGCCTTGAGTAGAATACTCCATACAAGGCACTGGTTCTGTTTTACACAGCATATTGCTCAGAGGACTGCTGGCTAGTCTACTACCAGCTAGCAAGTAGACTATTTTGTGACTGTTCTGCATGCAGATGATACTTCTATATTTATCAGCAGCAAAAGCGGTATCGCACATAGAAAATTGTGCATACTTCTTTTTGAAATATCTTCTAAATATTGGACAAGATCTTGGATTGCACAAGTGCCCAGATGCCATCGTTATCGAATTGTTATATTTTGCATCTTTTTTCACTTGGCTGACATGGAAGAGTTGAGACAAAACTGCACAGGGAAACCTCCCACGAACACCCCCTTCTGGGTGGTGAAACCAGAGACTGGATGCAGAGCAAAGGGAGCAAGCTCTTTAGGGGCTGCTGTAAGGCAGGCACTACACTCATCTGCAAATGGAGGAAGTTTGGGTCATGCACCGAGCTGACTATACGTGAGTGTTCGGGATTGATTGTATTTGTGAAACAATTAACTGTTCTCTGAGAGGGCGGCACTGTGGACGGCGTATCACTTTCAGTGCTAGATGGAGGGCTCAATCTCTGACTGGAGCGTGGCTGGCTGAACTTCTCACTCACTGGGCTATTGCAGCCTGCTTCTGCTCTCCTTAATTTGCATGCACTTTCACTGAACAAGCTATTAAGAAAATGAGAGGAAGAGGGGAGAGTAAATTGCTTGTAAGAGAAAGGCCGAATCATCAGTTGAGAGAGGCCAAAGAGAATGCTTATCAAATGCAATTTACTTCATAATCTAATTTTCAGACAAACCTCAAAACATACTCAAACTATTCTGACAAGAATGTTGCCATGTAAGAACAGCAAAAGTAAGATGTCAGAGAAAGGCAAGGTAGATGTTAAAAACCCTAGGAGAGCATTGTCTGACAGCTTTCTAGCTTGGAAAAATAACGAATTATCCTTCTCAGAGTATCAGTGTCACAAATACAGAGACAGACATCAGTTAAAATTCAGGTTTGGAACTCCAGGCATTACACAGGTGAAACCCTCTGATGTGCAGAACAGGAGCATACGTGACACTGGTCAAGGCCTACGTTGGCCAAGGACTACCCACCAAGGCTGTCAGAAGGGAGAGAGCTGTGCGTGTCATTGTCCCACAGCTGCTCACCACTGGGGACTGCAGCAGTTTGGGAGAGCTAACCCTGCAAAGGATATTCTTGCTGTGTCCCCCTGGCTGTGACTGGCAGCGCAGCCAGAAGAGGGGACAGACTTCCAGGTTTGGCCACCCATGGTGCTCCATCAGGTCTTGTCCCACCTGGCTCTTCTTGCCTCCATGGCTGATGTACACTCAGACCAGGAACCTTCCCTTTGTCTCACCACAGTAACTCACACTTGATAGGAAAACAAAATACACTGAATTTAACTGATGAATGGTTTCAGGGGTTTTGGAGTGTCCTGTTTCACTAGGGAATCATGAAGAGTGTCAGACTATCAAAGGTCACCTTAGCATTTAATCTAAATCAGAATGAGTTTTACCTTTACAAAAACAATGACCACTGCCACTGAAAATCCACTAATCTGCTTTTCACTCAGTGAGAATGCACAGGTGCTCCTGGAACTGTAAAGTTTGTGCTGAAATGCGTCTGAGAAGATACACAAGCAGCTGGCTGTCACTACCTTTTATGTTAATCTGTACTGCAGAGAGTACAAAAGCTGCTAGCATCCCCTGGTACCCCAGAGAGATGCTGACTCTCCCTCTCAGCCTATTTACAAGTAAGTGCCTGATTTCCCTAGGCATACTTGGCTGAAGAATATGGCCCTCTCAGCCATCTCTTCTCCATGACTGCAGATTCTGAGTGGGGAGGAGTGTTTCCCAGCCAGACCTCAGGCTGTCAGCAAGCGCAGATAACACCTAACTTTGCCTGTGTCTGTGCCTGATCTGGTGGTTGGCAACCTTGCACATAGCAGGGGGTTGGAACTAGATGGTCATTGTGGTCCTTTTCAACCCAGGCCACTCTATGATTCTATGGACGCATATACATTGCTGCCCCATTGCTGCTTTTCATGAGTAATTCACAAGGTTTTTGGCATCTTTCCAATACCAATTAGGGAAAGGAGACGATAAGGGCAGATAGAGTCAACAAGGAAGGGCTGCTTCTTATGTTTGCCATGAGCTGACTAGATATTTAAAAGCATGTCATAAAGAAGTGGCAAATTGCACATCAGGATTTCAATTTAGATCAGTTCTGGAGTCAAAATATGTGTAGGGCCTTGTACTGGGTATGTGCTGCATGGTAAAAGCAGAAGGACAGCTTGTGCTCTGAAGGAGCCTCCAATCCTTGGGCCAGGAGTCACCTGGAGAAAGAACCAGCTGGGTTGACAGAGTGGTGTGGTGAAATGCAATCTGAAGAAGACGTGGAACAGCTGGCCTAAATTGACTACTTTTCTTTGATAGCAGCAGCCAGTTACTAATGGTGACAATCAAGGCCCACGTGGTTTCAAAACTCAAAAAATCTTTTCCTGAATCCTTATGAGCAGAAGAGAACTGTGCATTAACCTTTTGTTGCATTAAGAGCTCATCAAACCCAGACAGCTCTTAATAGCTTTTCCTGATGAACAAATACCCACTGTCCAAAGTCAGCAGAGGTGAAGGTGGTAGCACAGCTAACTCAGGGTGCCTTTGGTTTATGAACCAGAAGAACTCACAAGGTATGTGATTTTTTTGCCTTTTAGTATTTGACGTTTTTAAGAATTATTTTTCTTCTGCACCATTAACTCATTAGCTTGAAATATGTCACCATGATAGGAAAGACTTGCATGGAAACATTCATTAAGGTAGTGTTAATACAATGTCGGGAACGGTAATGTTACAAATTTAGTGTGACACAAGTACTCTTACTGATTCTGTAAAAGCCAGAGGAGAGTGTTATCCTAAGTGGATATTATTATAATTTATATACCAGATCATGTAACAAATCTTATTCTTGCAGCAAATGCTACGCATGAAACAAATTGAACTGTTAAGCTATCTGACTAGCAGCTGATCAGATCAAACACAGTGA
This sequence comes from Lagopus leucura, assembly GCF_019238085.1. Taxonomy (NCBI): domain Eukaryota; kingdom Metazoa; phylum Chordata; class Aves; order Galliformes; family Phasianidae; genus Lagopus; species Lagopus leucura. Next base: position 1,605,196 of record NW_024962264.1, read on the forward strand.
CCTGGCAACAGATGGAGGCAACACGTAACCTTGTTTGGTGCAAGGGCTGCTCCCGAAACTGGCAGAAAATGGTGGTTACCCACTCATCTCTAGGTGGGCCCCTGATATGACCCTGTGACTGACTCTCTTTTCCACATGTTGTGTGAGACCAAGTTATTGCCAACAAGCGAATCAGGCTTGTATGGGAAGCTGGGGAAAGAGTTTTGGGACTCAGCAGATCAGTTTGATGGCTGAACTTGATGATCTTGAAGGTCTTATCCAACCTAAGTAGAGTCAGTGAATCAATGAATCTATGACTGTGTAAACACCAAAACTGGGATTTAAATGGGTTGATGGATGTTTAGTGTTAAGACAGATCAAGGTGGGCTGGCAAAAGCAAGATTGAGAAAGGAGAGAGAAAAGAGAAGAGGCCTTAGTTCCTTGTTGACATAGGATGTTCAGTTCTCTTTCCTGACCAAGCCCTGGCCTTCCTTTACTGTTGCAGACTAGTTTATGTTTCTGTTAAAACCTATTCCTAGTGTCTGTGCAAGCATGCTCCCTCTTCTGAGTCTGTGTGAGTGTGAAGTGTGGCTGTCTGGTGCCATGGCTTGTGGTGGCAATGGTGGGACAGCCCTAGGCTGTACAGATTTCACACTGGCAGCATTTTAAGATCAACTATAATTCTAAAGTCTGTAATTTCTAACACATTATCACATTTAAGGATAAATGCAGAAAAAATATAGTATTTTGCTTTATATTTAAATGATTATGGATACTTACATCAATAGAAAGGGAAAATGCAGATTAGGATGATGAGTGGCAATCTTAGGGCTGTGTGTAGGCCAAGTATTTGCCCCAGGTGTCTTCACTCACTCAGAACAGCATTAAAATATGGCCTTTTGGAGCCCAGAGGAAATGCATCTCATATGATTAAGGAGCATTTCTTACTAGAGATGCACAAAAGTGCTGGACAAAATTGCTTGCCAGAAGCAATTTCAACCCCTTTTTTCCCCAGCCTTTAAACAGTTGCCTTTACAATGTCAGTATTCACGTTTGCCATGTACACACAGATTGCCATGCCCCTACCCACACTGACATGTATGCTGAGAAATCTGCCAGCTGCTAGCCAAAAAACACCTCTGGTGTGTTTATGCTTCTGTAGAGGGCTGTGTGCGTCACAGTTTAGGCAGGTAACGTGGTCCATCCTCTCAGCTCAAAGCAGTATATATTTTTTTCTCTATAAAGACATAGAAATATTTCTTTAAGATTTCCAGTTGAATATCCTTCTTGGCACACTCATTTATACTCCCCTTAAAGGGCACATTATTAGAGAAACTTCTGCTAAACAGAATCTATGCAGCCTATTACCAGGGCACCTAAACTATCACAAAGCCAAAATAAAACCAACAAGAAGATAGCAACTGCTTATTGAGAAAATTACACATGATCTGGCTTTATAAACTTTGTTTGTCAACAGATTTTTTTTAAAGCATTGAGTCTTTTTCTATCTAAGGCCACAGCCAGAGAATATTGCCTTGTGATCTCCAGCTACACAAGAGCAAATTGCATTCTTTCAGCTTCCCTGCATAAAGAGAGTACAGATTTTTAGACAGCAATCCAAATTACTAAGCCATTAATAGCAGATGAGGTAGATGGTATTAAATAGCAGCACATAAACTAGATTGCTTCTCTTTTCTTCCTGAAGCATTAAAATTTTCCAGGACATGTTTTTTTTTTTGGGGGGGGGAGGGGGGAGGCAGAACATTTTGTCTCATTTTACAAATGTGGTATGAAATGACAAGAGAAAAAGCGCTCCCCCACTCCTCCTCCCCAGCTCTCCAAGGAGGAGACTCATCTTTGCACATACAAGGAAAACAGCCACCCACACACTGGAGCCCTTCAAGCAGAAAGCACCTGACAGGAATTTAAAAGTAGGTTTTCAATGGCAAAGTTGGCAGAAATCTACATGAAAGTAGTTTTTAAGGGAAGGGTATTATGTGATATGAATTAGATGAACACATGGAGCTGCTCTTTTTATTTTTTTTTTTTTTAGCTGTAGAGTCTAAAATTAGATTTTTGTTATCGTGATCAAATAGTTCATTTGAACTGTTGTGCCTGCAGATGAGGAATAACAACAATAAAATATAGGGGAACGTTATATTTTAATTAAAAAAATCTCGAATTCTTTAGAAATGTGTGCTAGCTGCTCGAGTTTTCATAAACTCCACTATACACTGAGACAGCAGTGTGCACGGAGCATCTGAATGTAAATGTCAAATAAGTCAGTAAGCAAATATGGAAATAGCAAGTTGTTTACTTGATTTTTAAGGTTGCTTTATTAAAGTAGATGAAGTATTTGCAGTTTTGCTTTTGGGGGAAAAAAAAAAAAAAGGCATTTTGATAAGAAGTATACTAAATTCTTCCAAGGGGTTTTCAGCTCTTCATACGGACATCTAAAAAGCGTTGCATTTCTTATCCTTTAGACCATATGGTTACATTAAGTACTTGCTTCTGACTGAGTTAATTCTTCTGTAATTAAAGAGGAAGGAAGCAGTTACTGCCATTTAAGACCTCTCTTAAATTTTGCATTGCCATAACAATACATAGCCTGAATTTAAGCAGCTTTCTTGGTTTTTGTTTTTCTCTTTGCTCGTTATACAACTGAAGCTAAGACTCTGTACCTATTTTGTTTTCTCTCTGGTGCAAAGGGCAAATTTTTAAATGGCTTGCTGATTTGCAAGCTACAGATAACTGAATCAGGTGGCTAATTTCACTCTGGCTTTTTTGTTGGACTTGATTTGAATCTTCCACATGTCAATGGCACAACCATTGAAATGAAGTCCCTTTCCTTGCAGACAGCTTCCTCCAATTTGCATCATTTGTTATTAAAACAAAAGCTTGGCTTCTGCATTGCTCCATTGGTGGTGAACCTTTTCTTCAACAGCACTGTCACAAAGCTGTTTTGTACCTAATATCTGAGGACAACTGAGATCTTTTTGCCTATTGCCTCTCATATAAGTTAGCCTAGAAGCTGCTGCGTTAAGTCTGAAATTCAAATTGCTCTGCACACCCCCAGGGGCCAGACTTTCTGATGTCCTGAACATCTGCAACAAGCCACTGGTATCTGCAGGTGTAATCAGTCTGGCTTCTCACCCATTAATTAGGGAAGCATAGTTTGCTCAACTATTAATATACAGAATAGCAATTTAACAAGCTCCTCATCCTCCTGGCACCCATAGAAAACCATTACTCCCAACTACCAGCTTCTTTTTATCTCTACCAGTGTTAATCATAGATGTGAAGTACAGTGAAAAGTGGATTCATTTCTAAGATAAACTATCTGTACTGTCCTTAACCATGCCTTTCTGAGTCACCACCACATGGACATCTCTGCCTCTAACTGCAACAAGGCCCCTCTTGGCTTCACAGAGGAGAAATATACTTGGAGAAATCAGACAAGCAGGTTTTGGTGGTGTCACTAGCTGGAAGTCCTTGCAGCAATATGGATTTGTTAGTTTGTACCTGAAGCCGGATGGAATCATAGAATTGCAGAACCACTAATGTTGGAAAAGACCTCTAAGATCATCCAGTCCAACCATCCACCATCATCAGCATTCCTCCACTTAAGCATGTCCCTTCCTACAACACCTAAATGCTTCTTGAACACCTCCAGGAATGGAGACTCCAATGGAGATGGAAACAATATATTTACTGTTCAAAGCCTGTAAGCCTTGTTTTGGGCTGTTCCATGAAAATGCAGGAGCTGTTGTTTGGCATATGCCAGTATCTTTGAAATGATGGATCCATCACTGGATAAATGTCAAAACCTTGTAGTTTCCTGTGGTCATTTGATACCTGTACCCCCTTCAGACTGATCAGGGTGCTCTGGCCAATGCCAGGTGCAACAGCAGAGGGACCAGTGTGATGGAAAGAGGAGAAAAAAAAAGAAGAAAAAAAAAAGTTCACCCATCTCCAAGAATAGGCTCTCAGTAGAAAATCCACAGAGGAGGGATCTCCAACAAGAGATTCTTCCACAGTGGCAGTCAGCCCTTAAGTGTGGTCTAACGGAGGTGAAACCAGGCTCCCCTTTCCAGTAACTCAGGTGAATTGCCTTCACTTGTGCTCCCAGGGCTGACCAGGTCTTGTCTCCAGGTACTCAATCAGTGGTTCACACCATGACTCAACAGTTCCCACACACCAGGATACAAATTTTTTATGAATGAGACAAAAGGAAGTGTGAGGATGAAGTAACTGGTAATCACTGTAAAGGGTTATATCTGGTGTCCTAGTGGTGTGTCAGTGTGGATTATTAAGGCAGAGATAAAAAATTATGGGAAGAATTAAGGGAAAACAAAAACAGTAGTTGATGAGCTAGCCAGTCATTCTGAAAGTTACATCCCAAAGCCTAATTTCAGGATACGCTCTTGCATACCTCAGACTTCATAGCTTCTGCTGGCCCCATTTCTGTCAGCACACAACAGCAGTGAAGGACAGCTGCTGCAGCTGCTGCAGTGTGAATTCTTGGATCTGTCACTCATACAGGTTTTTGCTGTAAGCATTTCTAAGCTTGTGGTAGGTTTCATCTGAGAACACAGCGAGAAATAACTCTCTCTGTTTGAATGTAAAACATACGTCTGAGAGTGCTGTGAAAAGTCAAATGTTTCAGCTAGTCACAAAAAAACAACAGGTAGTGCAGATGAGTGAATTTGATAAATGCCTGCACTGCATGACTTTGTTGCCCAGACACGGGTAGTGCAAAGGCTGTAAATTATTCAGTTCTCTAAGATTTTTGAAGCTTTTGTAAGAGATAACCAACTGTAGGGATGGCTCTGCTTTTTGCAGCAAATAGGAGACATGCTCAGCTCTCCTGGTCTGTGCTGCTCCTGGTGTCCCACAGATCCTTATCAGAAATGCACTTCTTACACCAGCTGCACATACAACAAAGGTGTGCTTAAAATGAGGATTAGGTGAAACTATTGTTTCCTCAGCAGTGTTTGATAGGACAGGAGGGTATGGCCTCAAGTTGTGCTGGAGAGGTTCATGTTGGATGTAAGGAAAAACTTGTTTTCAGAGAAAGTGCTAAGGAACTGAAATGGGCTGTGCAGGGAGGTTCTGGAGTTGCTGTCCCTGGGGGTATTCAAGAAACCTGTGGATGTGTGAGGGACCTGGTCATTGGGAAATAGTGGTGATTGGTAAGTGTATGGTTGGACTAGATTATCTTAGAGATGATCCAACCTTAGAGATTTTTCCAACCTTAATGATTCTGTGATTCTATGTGCAGCACACCACACAAACTGGTTCAGTCAAATACCTCTTCCTCATTCTCATCCTCAAAAGTATGCATGTTATATAGCATCATCTTTCAGGTTTTTTGTATGGTTCCTAGCTCATAATGGGACCTCAGCATCAAACAGAGCCTCAGTGTGTTTCAGTTTTGAGATGCATAATCCTAGTGATATTGCTCTGAATTTCTGTTACGTTGAGCAGAGAAGAAAGGTGCTTGAGAAGCTGGTGTGTAAGATGCGTGACACTGAGCTCCCATGTCTTTTGTGTGTCCAACTCCTACAACACTCTGAGGTTCCTGAAAGTGAATTCATCATCATCTTTTTTCCATGCCACTGAGCACCAGAACAACGCCGGCTGTGTAGTCCCTCCCACTCTAACACACTGCTGCACCACCAGCAGGTTTTGACAATAAAATCCCTGCTCCTGTTTCTTGAAAGCAATGGAGACATTTCTCGTCTCCAAGAAGCACTGCCTCTACTTGGTGGGGTAGAATTTTGGAGGAAAGATAAAAGGATTGAGTGGAACTCAATGAAAAATAGGAGAATTGCTCTTTATAGCTGTTTTAAATCTTATCCTGTGGACTTTCCAAATAATGTATGCAATGAATGGCTTGCAAATGTGAATAGATCTTAGAAGATGTGCATTTTAACTTTCTGATGTCATAAAACTCTAATCTCAGGAAACTTTCTACTGAACTACAGGGACTCCTCTCATTTTAAATCTCTTTCAGAAATGAGTTATGGATTGCACTGCAGCAGATTACCTGTCAGAGTAAAATCTTGCAACTCTGTGATGGTACACACATTTCCTTTTATGACTTTATAAAATGCCCTGTAAACAAACATTATGAATATGTAACCAATATCTGAGGTCTTAGCTCATAAACAACTCCATGCAGCCACAGGACAGGTTCCAGTGTATTTGACTTCTTGTAAAGGAGGATAAGTCAGTTGGTGCTGATTGGGAATGAGGCAAATTGCCAGGAGAAGTTAGTATTTTTTTAATCTCTGCCTGCCATTTGTCATTGGGCCAAGACGAAAATTTCCAACACTGCATGAACTTTGTGGCTCTATTTAAGTATTTGGCACTCCCACAGCGTAGCAATTTCAATCACCTACTCATTTTGAGGGTTGTTCTACATTTTTTCCTGTTTTTAGAAAGGTTACTAAGGAGAAGAAGATAAGTTGTCAAGCGTTTTTTGTTTTTTTTTTTTAAATCACTCTGACTGCAGACCTAAGTATGACACTACAAAGACATTCTTCATTGTGTACTGCATATGGCTGGCATGGTGTTAACTTTTCCCAGAGCAGCCCATATATTGCTAGAACTTTGTTGATACCAATACTATGTCTCTTGCTGAGCAGTGCTTGCACAGCACCAAGGCTCCCCCAGAGCCAGGAGGCTCATGGTGGGCAAGAGGTGTGGAGGGGACACCACAGGAGCAGCTAACCTAAACCCATCAAAGAGATATTCCGTACTGTATGGTGTCACACTCAGCAATAAAAGCAGTGAAATGATAAGGGGAGGCTCTTGGCATGAAATGTCTGTCCTCCCAAACAGCCACTATGCACACTGATGTCCCAAGACGTGGCTGAACATCACATGCTAACGAAGAGTAGAGGAAAAATGGACAATTGTTTTCACTCTCTTGGCTTCCATGCAGCCTTGGCTTGTTTTTAACTCTTTCTTTCACCTTTGGTTGAATTATCGGCGTCTCAGTTCATGGTACTTTTTTCCATCCTATTTTCTCACCCTTCTTCCTTTGAGGTAGTGGTGGAGTTTAGTTGCCCATCAGAGTGGAACCACCACAGATTGATGTTATGACATCATGAGCTTGTTCATTTTATTTCACTTCTGTGTTCTGATGTAAGTGAAATAAGGCAGCCATGAAACTTAGCAGAGGGAAATCTGTACTCTATATGGATTCAGAAGTTACCTGTAATTCTTGTGATGTGGCCACTCTTCCTTTTAATTCATGTAGATCTAGAAAAATAGACCTGAAATATTTTTTAGCTAATCTCATCAGGAATGAGCTGAAAAGTCTGATTTTCGAGGAGATAAAATTTCAGATAAAAGCACCCTGAGCCAAACTAGATGTGGTGGAGAGCACACGGAGAGGAAATAATTCTTCTGGGAAGACAGAGATGCAATAAGTGATATTGCCACCCCTCAATATCAAATTGCTTGATAGAAGATGAGATTGAAGAGTAGCTAGAAAATTTGAATAAGGTTTTATCTACTACAAAAAAAATTACCTGTATCTTTTCAAGAGCCTGGCTGCTAAATTTAAGAAAATCAAACACAAGACAAATTCCATGATTTCCCCCCCCCCCCCCATGTGTATATATATATATGTAGCTTTAAAATCACTTACTTTCCTACATGACTTACTAACAGAAAGCCATGAAATAAAGGGAAAGCAAAAAACAGAAGTGTGATAAAACATCATGGTAAAACTAATGTCAAAATGATTTTAAACACGCTCAGGGCTGCAAAATGTCTCTGCAGCTGTGTAGGAGATTATTCTTTTGCACCCCTGTCTCTAAGCTTGCTGAGGACACAGATGGACACATCTAGGCAATTTCTGGTCAAAGATGGCAAAATCTTTTGTCTGAAGATTTGCAGTCCAGGGGCAAGGAGAGAGATAAGCCACAGCTTAATGGCCGGGAAGCAGTCTTTTGTGTGGCTTACCTTGAGGAAGATGCCAGCTAAGGGGTAATGCACATGGCTCTTCCCCAAGCACTCTTCTCACTCTTTCAGCTTTCTCAGTTTTCCCTCCTCTATTCTTCTGTGATCACTCCTGCATGTACTACAGTAGTTGCTTCTCTGGCTGTTCAGCGAGGTCTCACATGGCTCTGTCTGGGATCTCTTTGTACATTTTATTTCGTCATCTCCTCAATTGCTCATCTCAGCTACTGCCTCTAGGAGTGTGAATCATAAATCTTCCTCTCCTATCTTGTCACTGGAGCAACAACTCACCGTAACGGCTGTTATATCAGAGGTCTTTCTTTTTTCCATCCACATTTCTCATTATTAACTCCTTCCTCATTCATTAGTCATCAGTCAGGACTACAGATTATTTGACATTCTTCACATCATAGATGTGAGTACAGGTCCTTACATACCTATAAATTCTGTGGATACCTTTTTGTGTACTGTTGCTAGGATGGTATCTTATTTTATTCTCACATCCAGATAAACTAGCCAGGCAATTATTAACCTTTTTATCAAGGAGTGTAGTGATGAGACAAGGTCTAACAGTTTTAAACTAAAAGGGGGTAGGTTTAGATTAGATATTAGGAAGAAATTCTCTACTGTAAAAATGAAGAGGCCATGGCACTGCTGCCCAGAAAGCTGTGGGTGCCCCATCCATAGTGGCACTCAAAGCCAGGGTAGATGAGGTCCTAGGCAGCCTGAGCTGGTGGGGGCAGCCTTGATGGCAGAGGTTTAGAGCCAGATGGTATTTAAAGTCCCTTCCAACTCAAGGTGTTCTATGATTCTATGATTCCTTTCTCTTTTGTAAATAAAGCATTGGACTGCCCTGTTTTACTGAGAATTTTTTGAAAAATTAGATCACTTCAAATGTAAGAAACGTGTTCCTCTACAATGCCCTCAACAGTCTGTTCTCCTCTTATTAGATATTACTGCCTTTCACTGAAGAATGATAGCATTTTCAGTTGTTTACTTTTCTGTGATACTTGATATTTTCCTTCCATGGAGGGAGGGCAAGGCAGGGGTGGGGAATCACCTTGTCATAATTCATCAAGCTATCTCATCATGACTCAAACATTCTGCCTGTTCTTGATGCGTAGTGAAAACTTAACAACAGACATGCTGAGTTCACTGCCTCTTGATCTTGTCCCATGTGCATTATATGTCTTACACCTCATCTTCTACTAGAATGCAAGTTGGCTAGCAATAATAACACATCTCTTTTTTTGAGAAGCGGCTGCTCCTGTGGTTTGGTCTTTGCTCACTAAGGGTCTTTTGACTATGCAAATAAAAGAGAAATCAATTAAAAGGAGCAGTTTAGAGGTTTTTATTCCTCAGCAGGTCATCCTCAGCTGAGAGGAACAAATCACCATCTCAGCAATCCTCAGCTGAGAGGAACAAATTGGGTTTGTTCCTCATCTTTTCATGGTACTGTACTGTTCTAGTCTCTTGCATAGGGATAATACACTGCATTTCCTGTCCTCCCAAAGCACCTTAATAGCTTCCAACATTGAAAAAATAAATAATGCACAACTGCGTGATCATAAGATTTTATTCAGTGTTCCTCCTGCTACTAAATCTGGTTTAAACCTAGGATGAATATATAGTTTATTAGCAAATATACAGAATCAATTAGTTACCATAGCAAACACTACTATTTGATTGCTTTCAGCTAACCTCATATTTTCTCATTAGGGTTTGCATTGGTTTTCATTTCCTTACCAGTCAAATGCTCCTCTGATACATAATACCATCAGGTTACTGATTATTAAAAAATGGAACTAAAGCTTTTCCAGTATGTTTTCATAGTGGTAATTCTTGAAAATCATTGAAGATTGGACTAAGATCAGACATTTCAAGGTAAAGCCAATTTTAATGGCACTTCTTTATAAGTTGCAAGAGATACTCAGGAAGGAAGTTGCTTTCTTTTTAAACTAATGTGCTCTTTCTGAACCCACTCACATCTTAGTGTAATTTAAAAAAAAAAGTCTGTGCATTAACATCCTCTATTAAATTTGATTTGGACCATTTAAGAAGGGCGTAAGAAGTAGGTTATTTTACTGTAGGTGATAATCACATTTAAAATCTTGAGCGCAAGGCAACATAAAGTTAAATATATTGTCTCAAGAGGCTAAAAGTACTTCTGAAAATGTCAGTTTGTGGATTTCTATCCGTCTATAGAAAGGGAAAGCAGACATTCCAACCAACTGAAAATGTTTCAGGGAATAATGATTTTCAAGAAAAGCCATTCAGTGAAAAGGCAACAATCTGAAAGCAGTGACACCAAATGGAAATACACACGAGAATGTATGAATTCCTTTGTAAATTAGTCAACTTTTTCAACCCAGTGACACCATTAACAGTTGTTTTTATCATTACTGTCTTAATTTGCAATGTGAAAATACTGTAAGGAGATTGAGATAGATTTCTTCTTACAGAGAAGATTCAAACCATACTGACTTTCTTTAAAAAACAAACAAACAAAAAACACATTTTAAAGTGTTGTAAGAAACTAATGAGAACGTTTTCAAGATGGATTCTTTATTGGTTGGAGAACACAATTTGTGGCTGGTTCTTCATGAACTCCCCTTTTAACATACTAAATTTTTTAGATGTTGTAGATTATAACATCTCCAATTCATCACGTTACCAGCTATTGAAATGTTAGCTTTGACTCTTATCTCATTAATTTTATCCACCTTCAGAACTGAAATACTAGACACAATTTTGTTGCCAAGTTGTTACCAGTACTACAAAATGCTCCTGAGTGTTTTGAGCTTCTGAAATCTTAGTTGATGATGAATATTTTCATTTCAGGAGATAAATTTCTAATATCTTGCAACTCACTTGATGAGTTTTGTTGCATAATTCTGAAATACTGTTCTGAAATGTTTCTGAAGAAATTTTGACATGTTTTGTTCTAAGAGTTGACATTTTTTCTCTGACAGCTGAAACATGAAAGGAGGCTGAGGACATGTTGTGAAAAATACTGTGGCAAAGATGTGCTCTGTTTTTTGTTGTTGATGATGATTTTTTTTTTTTCTTTTTTTTTTTTTCTCAAAGCATTTGTTCTAATGGAGTTCTAATTTTGGGAGCTTGATTAACCAGGTTGAAACTGTGACGTTCTTCCAAAGAACTTAAAGAAATATCATAATTCAGAAGGTAGTAATTAGATTAAGCTAATTGGGTCACACAGTGTGGTAATTTATAGGGCCACTCTGTTTCAGATTTCAGATTATCTGATAATATAAAGTAATTGAATTCATTATAAACAGTGAGATTTTGGATATTTTCATGCTATACTATTGACATCACAGAGGAGAAAAAAACATTTTTTTTCATTGAAGATTTGTATCAGTATATTCCTCGTTATAATGCTTCATGTGTGTGAACTGTCTCATTTAAAAAACAAAAAACCACTTCTATCCATCTTGCACTATATATACTCTCACATTTTCTTTCATAAATAAATACCTCTTCCTATGTTAATATTTATGTAGCAAAGGGTATTCTAATAGGCAGATTTTAAAAAAGATGAAATCTTTTTAAAGAGAAAACACAGAAAACCATCATGGCTTCACCAAGGGCAAATCTTGCCTGACCAATCTGCTGGCCTTCTGTGACAGAGTGACAGCTTTGATGGATGGGGGAAGGGTGATGGATAGCCAGAGGAGGGCCACTAAGATGATCAGAGGGTTGGAGCACCTCTCCCATGAAGAAAGGTTGAGGGAACTGGGATTGTTTAGCTTGGAGAAGAGAAGGCTGCAGGGAGACCTCATAGTGGCCTTCCAGTGCTTGAAGGGAGCATACAAAATAGAAGGGGAACAATTGTTTATGAGGATGGGAAGTGATACAAGAGAAAATGGATTTAAACTGAGGCAGGGGAGGGTTAGGTTAGATATTAGGAGACAGTGGTGAGGTACTGAACCAGGTTGCCCAAGGAGGCTGTGGATGCCCCATCCCTGCAGGCATTCAAGGCCAGGCTGGATGTGGCTCTGGGCAGCCTGGTCTGCTGGTTGGTGATCCTGCACATAGCAGGGGGTTGGAACTGGATGAGCATTGTGGTCCTTTTCAACATATGACATTCCGTGATTCTATGATTTCACTCTTTACAAGTCAATCAGCTGAGGTTGAGTTTGTTGAGGTGTTCTTGAGTGTTTACTATCTTTTCCATTTAATTTCAGTTAGCTTGTAGAAGAAATCACTTGAGTTATTCACCCAATGGTTTATTTATTCAGATATGTTAGAAATTATATTTAAAAAATGGTTTCAAGTTAGCTTTTAAGATGTCTTCAATTTGAGCAGTTCACTGGATGAGTAGACATCTAGAAGTTGTCTGCAAATATAATACTACAATTCCCTCCCCTTATAGGAAGGAAAATCAGAAAAAGACTGGGATTGAGAGGTTTTGCTCTGCTTGGTAGTCGAAAACATAAGATCTGGCACAAAAGAGACTTGAAAGACCACCTACAGAAGAAAAAAAAACAACCACAGAAGAAGAATGTTAAGAGGTTGTTCTTCTCTTTGCAAACAAAAAAACAACTGTATAAAAATAAAGTGTTTGCTGTAGAGACAGGAACATCCAGCTAGGTAATGTGGCTCTAGCAGCAGCCACTTTCTAAATCAGCCTCAGAGAAGTCCTAAACATAGCTACTTAAGTGCATGTTATGTTTTATTAAACCACTTGCTCCTTCTCAGTTGTTAAGACCTCGGAGAGCTGATGGCGAATAGATTTTGTCCTACAGAAATATTTTCCTGAATTAAAAAAAAGAATAAACAGAAACTCATATCTGTTAGCTTTTCTCTCTCACTCCAGATGGAAACTAAGTGCTTTCTCTTTTTCTCCATCCACAATCAGACCTTAAATTAAAAGAGCAATGGTTTAGAAGTGTGTATTATTCTGTTAACGTCAGTGTCTCAAAGCTTGCTGGGGACACAGGTGGACTTGTTCAAGTCCAGGCAAGTCCTGGGCAGGGCTTGAGAAATCCTTTGTCTGGAGAACTTTGATGGACAAGTCCCGGGCAAGGGTTGTGAGATCCTTTGTGTGGGGGACGCAGATGGACAAGGCCAGGGGCAACGAAAGGGAGATGAGCTGCAGCTAAATGGCTGAGAAGCGCTCCTTTGTGTGGCCTTACCTCAGGATGATGGCCATCTCAGGGGGTATTCAATGACTCTTGCTCAAGGCCCATCCTTGTCACGTGGGCAGGAGAACAAGGAGGATAAAAGAGGAACCGAAAACCATGAGGAGAGCTGTTCTGGCAACAGATTCCTCATGAAGCAGAACAGAGGATTTCTGACAACAGGCTCCTCATGAAGTGAGGCCTGCATGCTGCCGAACTCTCCTGGGCTGCTGCCTGAGCGCTGCTGCTTCCTCAAGGATCGGCTCGGCGCCTGCCTCCGCTGCCTGCTTGCTGCCCAAGGCCGCCACGCTGCTGCTCCCCGCCCCCCGCTGCTTCTGCCTCGGACCTTCAAACGCCGTGCAACGGGACGCTGCTGGATCCTGTGGTGACTATCCCTGCTTTACGCAATTCTTGCTTCTTTCCCATCTTTTCTATCGCCCTTCTTCCCTTCCCCGTCTCCCTGATTAGGATTTGTAACAAACTGGTTGGACTAACGTATGAACCGTTGTTTCTTAATCTCCCGCCTGGTATACAGATGTTAAAAGAACCTCATCTCCCTCCTGTAAATTGGAGCGAGACAAAGCTATTCCAAAGCCAGTCTTTCGGTAGAATGGGATTATGATGGGATTAAGATAAACACTGGCTGCAGATGTGTATGTCTGGAAAATATAGTGCCTTGCTGTATGACATCCATGCACTGTTATCGTGAAGGAGACATGCTGCAAGGCCACGGCTGGCAGCTGTGAGAAAGTCCATCACTTATGGCAGAGATCTTCAGACCTGGGTTGGTATCGCCAGCAGCTGAAATTCCTGGAGGTGTAAACACTGTTGATATTGTCTAAGGAAAAAAAAAGAGACAGCTCAGGAAGACCTGAGAAATGTGTTCTTGCTCCTGCATCAGCATGCTAGGGATGGATACTAGTATACACACGTAGCTGGTTGTTCACTAGTAAGGTACCAATGGAAAAAAAAAAGACGGTTTAAAGACAGTTAATTCTGCTTACCACTGGGGAATCATACAGGGGATTCACTAGCCTGGCCACTGGGGGAAAACAACAGGTGTTTCTACTTCCAAGGGGCTCAAACAGGTCAGTACCCACCTGCACCCTGCCTGTGGACCCCCAGCACACATTGCAAATTGCATAGAGAAGAGCTGAGGTAAAATATCCTCCCTTAAATCAAGCTCATTTGTTTATATTTACTTGAACAGTGGCTCACTTAAATTCTTGAGCAAGGAGTCGTCAGGATATGAGGAGAAGATTCTGCTTCGTGGGCTGTTGCGGAAGTTTTTTGTGTCAGTGTGGTTCTTATTTTCTAGCTGAAAGCTGTAGTTAGGAGCAATGACTCAGGTGGTTTCTCTTGTGTCTGAGAGCAGCAATTACATTCCCTGTTCAGTTACGGTTAGTCTTTAGTGTGGGGGAAAACGTATATGGGTGGTTTAGGAGGCTGGCTGTGTTCCAGAGCAGGAGACACGGTAGGTTACCATTCCTACAGTAAGTGTATAAGCAAAATTGAAATCGCCATATTGTTAGCATTTATTTTCCATAATAGCTTCAGTTATCTTATATATAGAATTGTCTTTAAATTTATCTTCTAAGAGATAACGGTGGCTGATTATGTGAATGTTTACTTGAAGTTTCTCATTTATATGCTGTTGCGTTGGGTGTTTTTATTGATCTACATAGTGAGAAAGAGTAACTTAGTATGTATTTCACACATTCACTTTTCTGAAGTTAAATCGTCATGAGTTTGTAACTTAGAAACATGTTGATCTTGAGAAAGGAGAACTCTTCCATAATTTTTTCTTTGGAAAACTTTTTCTGTCATTGCTTTGTTGGGAGGACAGTAAAACAATTGTTACTGGAATCTTGGATTCAGAAGTAAATGGATGCTTTAATCTCCGTACATCTTTAGCACTGTGCATTTCCTGAGCCTCTGCTAAGAGGTGGTGATGGTATTTCCTGAACTTCTTACAAAATTTGATGTTGTTTTTAACACTTAAAAGCTACCATGTGGAAACTTCAAAGAAAGTAACATTTTTTAACAAAGGAACCTGAAATTTTATCTTAATTGATTTCAACTTTTTTCTCAGTGCAGGGGCAGACTACGGTTTGAAATAGATGGGTGATAACCTTTCTAAGTATAATTCTGTGTTATGAAGTCCATGTATGGTTCTAGCATCCAATTCATGTGAGAGTAATTAATGTGCTTCCAATTGTTCATTCCATCTGTTTCAAAAGAATAGTAGAGGTTCTACTTAAAGCAGTGTAGAGCTATATAAAAGCATTATTAGTGATTTAAAAACTAGGGGGGAAAAAAGAATCCAATGACAAAAAATGAATATTTTGAAGTGTCTGGCGTAAGGGAGAAAATGCACTATTATACAAACTTGTTTCCCAGAACAGAAAATGAGTTAAGGAAAATAGCATCGAATTAATTGAAGTTGAGCTACAGCTGAAAATTGAGTGGTTTTATAGAGCAGTTACCGAATGAAGTAGTGCATTAAAACTGCAGAGCAGCCATTTGTCTTAATGTTAGTGTGGCGTAATGAGTCTGTTCGTTTGTATATTGGTGTATATCTACCTGACAGTGGTAAATATAATCAAACAGGTGCTTTGTTTGCATTACCTTCTGAAGGCAACTTGATATATTCTGCAGGAAAGCTGTTGGCAGAGGGGTTAGCTGTGCATCTCAAAGCATTTTTACTCAGGCCTTTCAGCTGTAGCATTAGCTCCTCAGACCCGAACTACATTTCTGAGCAATGTATAAGGAGTTGCATGGTAAACAACATTGAGCAATAAAGAAGTGTTTATTGTTGCACAGCTTCTTAGATTTGGAGATGTGGCTAAGCTATAATGATAACTAGTCCTTTTTCTGGTAGGCGAATCAGTAGCCACAGCATATGACTGGTAGGAGATTGATTGGGTTGCTTCACAGATGTATTGGTAAAATACCATTAGTGACACCGAACCTCGTTAATCACAAGGCAGTTGTTCTGTTATGTCTAGTTTAAGTGCAGTGCAAAAAGATTTCTCAAGTATTCTTTTGTGATCAGTATTTCACAGTAGTACATAGTTAAAATATCCTCAACTGCTACACAAACATGTAAGTTTTGTCGAGCTGGTATCATTCCATGAAGAGAGAAACCAGCAGTACTAATTAGATGATAAGTAGTCTGGATGCTGGCAAGTTCTTTTCCAGTTAATCCTTCGTTTCCTGAAGGGAGAGGTTGGTAGAGAGTGCTAGTGCTGTAGTATGTTCTCCAAATCCCTTGGTATTAGAGCATTGGAGCGATAACAAAATATAGGTTCAGTGTGGTATGTTAAAGAACATTAGGACCTAAGGTCAAGGAGCTGCAAAATTCATTAGTCATGTTTTCTAGCAGAAAACCAAGGCTTTTTTATTAAAGCGCTTAATGGTACGTGAAGAAATAATTGCAGAATCCTTCTCTTGATTCACCAGGGGAAGTGGTTGCTGTTTTAAATGTGTATTCCATAAAAGACACCCCACAATTAAGTGTTTCCCCTATTCAAATTAGCGGATCAAACCCATGAAAAGGCTCTCCCCGTGCAAACAATGACAATAGCTGCTGCATTGTGTGCGTTTATTTTCAAATGAAAAACACTGTTGTCTTCTTAGCTAATAATCTCTGCCAATTTGGCCTGATTGATTTACTGCGCATCATTTGCCATTGCTGTCCAAATAATCTGTATTCATGCCAATAAAAGGCAGTGTCAACAAGTGCAACAATAGTGCACTTGTTTTTTCACTGCTCCAGAAAGAAAAGACGTCCTGGGTTCAGAGGGATCCTGAAAGAGATGCTGTTAATGAATGGCCTTCCCAGCTGTGCATGCTATGGCAAATGAAAAGTCTCCCGACGGGGTATTGCATAACAGTGTGTCAAATGTCCCTTTCTTCCCTCCTTGTTGGTTGTTGTTGACTTCAGTGCTGTGGTGTAGGATGCAGGCAGAGAATCAGCCCCGATAGGTCTAGTGAAGCCGAAAGGTTTTATCCCTGTAGGCAAAGTGACGCTAAAGAAATGCAGGATAATTTCCATCTTTTCTCAGCTCTAGTTCATCCAATCTAATGGGAGTAAGTCGTTATGCAAACTCCAGAGAGCAAAGAGAAAATTAAGTGCTGCGACCCTTCACTGATGCTTTTATTTTCCAACCTGGAATAGTAACTCCCTGAAATAGTAACCATGCTCCGAGTCCTACTCAAGGGCGTTCCACATTTCAGAGAAATCTGACTTTTCTTTCACTTCTTCCTCAGCCCTGGACCCCCCACAACAGGATCTGATTTGGCATCAGTCTCCAGTAGGCTATCCACGCCATCTGGAGAAGAGGCTTTCTGCAGAGTGAATGAAACAGCTGCAAGTGTTTTCTAGGGAGGGAAGTGAAAAATGTGGCATTAGAGGACTTGCAACCATTGGAGAGTTTCTCCAAGTATTAGGGGACTGATTTCACTCCCTCTCAAATGGAGGCAACGCCACTCATTGCACAAACATCTTTTTTATAACGTGGATTATTGGAGTCACTGGACTTCTCAACTAAGTCCTGAGACTTCATCCCAGAGCTACTGTATTTCTATAACTTTGTAACTTCTACAGAGTGCTATTTAAAACCTCCTTTGCAGTGGAGACCCTAATCAAGATCAGAGCAGTACTGAGATGCATCAGGGGTGACGTTATTTAGATTCAATAGCATGTATTGTAAGAAGCAAAGATGAGGATGTGCCAAATGGCATGTGGATGCAGGAACATTTTCTCAGTTGCTGGGAGACATTCATTTAAAAAAGAATAATAAAAAAAAGAATTCATTAGAAGTTTCTGGGTTTTTATTACAAAGAATCAAGAAGTAATACTTTGATGCTTAGCAAAATGAATACTAAGTTTTATTTTTTGGATGTCTTGATCTTTCACAGAAAGAAAAATGTCTGCTCAGGTTGTTGTAAAGACAAAAATGCAAAACAGAGACAGAAATCTGAATGGATTTGCAGATTTTATGTCTGCAGCTCAGAAGTTAGTTCAATTTGGTCGATATTAGATCACTTATTCTGCACTCTAAAGAGGGGTAACTAACTTCTGTTTCTTGGTTTGGTTGTTGTATTCATTTAGGAACAGTTATCCTTATTTTTGTTCTTGCTTCCCATTATGTCTTTTTCTTTCAAGTACTTTACTTTCTCAAAAAAAAAAAAAAAAAAAAAAAGAAAGAAAAAAGACCAAAACACTTGCATATTTTCTGTTCAGAAAAATAGCATGTTGGTTGCTGTTGCTGGGTTTTATTTATTTTTTTTTAATGAACAAAATATGACTTTGGAAATTGAAATTAAGTCACTCTTATGTTTCTACTCTTTGAAGAAATTTATGTGATATTTGAGGAATTAATGATGTTTAGAAAGTAATAGAAGGAATCAGTATAAGTGAATCACAATTAGGTAAGAAAATTAAGTCAATAAAAGTTCACGGTTGATTCCGCTCTAATAGTAATCTTGATCTTGACTATGACTTTTTTGATGATATTTGGCTTCAGTTAAAATTATCATATTAGTTATTTAGTTTGCTAGCAAGTTTTGGGTTCAGGAAGATTATCCACAGACCACTGATTGATTGATTACATGATCATAAGCTGTTCTGTCACAGTTTTCATCAGAAAACAAGTAGTGCAGTCCTTTGGTTCTTCATCAAAATAATTCATGCATATTGTTCTCATTCTGTTTCTAATGCACTATCTTATGAAGAGCTCTGAAATTTAGGAGTATTAAGTAGAGTTTATTCAAGTAGAGTTCTACCACTCACAAGAACTGGAAATCCTAAGAATACTTCAGACCCTGCTGCTATAGCAGCATGGATGGGTTTAGTAAGATAAACAAATGTAACACCTTGCGTGTAAAAGCAAAGCATTTACCTTTGATTGTTTATCTGAATTGTTCCTTTTTCAGTAATGTAGTAGAGATGAAATAAAACCTGGATGTTCATTGTGCATTTAGACAAAGGGTAAAATTAAGTTATTTCCAAAATATTTGTGTTTTTTTTTCTTTCTGGTCCAAAAGCTTTGTCAGTTCCCTGCCTCCCTCTTTGAACCAGCTCTTCAAAATTCTTTGTAGTTTTTTTTTTTCTCCTTGGCCCTTGGTTTCAGTTGCAGAAGTTTATGTTCACGTGCGTTGCAGTCATCCCCATTGTCCTCCATCTGAAAATTTTACTCTAAGAGCAAAAGTCCTATGTCCTTGGATTTATATATTTGTCGTATTAAAAAAAGTTGTATAAGGCTATTCCAGCATGCGTTGTATCACAAACTTCATTTTGCATTGTGCAATTTAGCCAATGCAAAAACAGTGTGGTTTTTTCTTCTCGCATGATAGAATCACTGGTACTCCCATAGCCACCTGCAACCTTACTTGCATTGCTGTCTGTGTGCAGCTCCTCTCCTCCTTGCTCTTCTTTCCTTCAAGCTAAGCAACCCTTTTGATCATTTCTCAGAAAGATGAACTTGGGCCCTTCTCATAGCAGCAGTTTACTTATTTTGCACATTGTATTCTCTGCATGTGTCTCGAAATTTGGCCTAAGCCAGGAAATGAGACCTCAGGAAGCAGTGGAATGTTGCTAATTGTTGCATGGACTCCTTGCCTTGTGCACAGCTATTTCAGCTTTTGTTTGCTAGGGCAGAAGTGATGAGATGTTTCTTGGTATGAAGTATGGATGGCTACTAGCTCTCACTAGCACACTCTCCCATTGTCATGGGTACCATGGGTGCACGTGGCAGCCATATCTGTTTCTAAAGCCATATGTCTGATGGACTTTAAGGATGGTCTTTCAAAAGTCCCTTCCAACCCAAACCACTCTGTAAGTAAGGGCTACTTTCTAAGACTTAACTACAAAGATTACTACAAAATGAGAGCTTCCGGTTTCTCTAAAACAAAAATCAGCAAAGTCTTCCTATGGTGCTCACAACCTTCTAATGGGATCCACAAAATATTGAGTCTTTTGTTTTTCATGTTCTGTGCAAATCTTATGGGGAGCAGCTGAAGGAACTGGGATTGTGTAGTCTGGAGAAAAGGAGGCGGTGGTAGATCTTATTGCTCTCTATGGTGACCATGGAAAGATGTGGCTGGGTTGGGGCTGGCCTTTTCTCCCAAGTAACACCAATAGGATGAGAGGTAGTGGCCTCAAGTTATTCCAAGGGTGGTTCTGGTTAGATAGTTGGAAAAACTTCCCCAAAAGAGTGATAATGCACTAGAACAGGTGTGATGGAGTTACCATCCTTGGAGTTGTTCCAGAAAAGTGTAGATGTGGCACCTGGGGACATGATTTGGTGGGTTATATTGGTAGTAGGTGGGCCGTTGGACTTGATGATCTTAGAGGTCGTTTCCAACCTGAATGATTCTATATCGGTTTCCAATTTAACTATTATTTCTGTCTGTTTTCTGTGATGCAAGTACGGTTCTTTGCTTTCAAGGAATTTCAAAGTCTGTCCCCTTCCAGTCATCTTCAGTGATGTTGTGTTGATTCTTGCCTCTGGCCATGCTTAGTTCTGGCCTCTACCCACTTGTTATTTTCCTTCTGCACTAGAACCTTTTCTTCCACTCCATGTACAGTAATATACTGATACATTCAGTAATTAAGTATGGAAGGAAATGTTGTATGACAAGTTGCTACCTTTACTTCTCCTGTCAAAGATCTTTGCCTAGAGGACTTAGCAAAACAGAAAGTGCTAAAACAACTGGCTACTAAAAATGGATATGTTTTCAATTTGTTCGTTCCATTCAGCTCTATCTCTGAAGCTACTCCTTTTTTTTCATATTAACAAAAATAGCTATGAGGAGAAGGATGTTTTCACTGAAGTTTTCATTTATGGCTATGCTGTTACAATGGCATAGGTGCTTGTGCTATTGTGCTACTGCTAATAGTAACAGTCGTACAGAAGTGAGCATAATTTCCAAAAGGCATCACATGCAAAAGCATCATCTGAGTCTCTAAAAGAGAAATGCAGTAAAGCTCTACTGGATGTGCTCTTTTATTGCATAACTTGACAAAATTCATTTTTAGCATTTTTATCCTAGCATTTGGTTAAAATTTGGGTTGCTGACTTACAAAAGCTCAAAGGTTTATTTCAAGGTAATATTGATTAAATATATTTTCAGACAATTTTTTTCACAATTCAGTGAAAATAACTTGACATTCTTTTCTGATATTTCCTTGTTTAGAGCCACAAAAGAAACTGAAAACAATTTTAAGATTGCTTGCTTTAAAAAAAAAAAAAAAAAAGTCAAGGTTTGGAGCAATGCTGTTTTAGTGAAAACTGGATATTGGTCAATTCTTTCATGATTTGTGGTTGAATTGTGAAGTTCCTAGTATCCTTAAACTCAGTTATATGCTGGCTGGGAGTGCAAATCTTTGAACTCTGCCTTTACGTATAGTCTGTAGTGGTTGGGTATTTTTAACTGTTACTTTCTGCCTATGTTTGTAGAGAAAACTCCTCAAATATATGAGGGATAATTCAAGATCTTTTCATACGGCCCTGTGTCTACACTTTGTTCCAAGCATAAGCTTGGTAAAACAGCACGGTCTTTCATTCTTCACATCCCATAAATCATTTTGTTTCCTCATTACATCGACTGTAGTGTGCCAGTCCTTCTGAGTTATGTTGTTTATATGATGCTGACAGCAGGAGCTTGTTTGAAAACAGACGACTTTTCTTTAAATAGCAACCAAACTATAAAAGGAAGGGAGCAAAGATCATTACTTTAAGAGCACTTGAAACACCAGATTTTCAGTTTTATTTGCTTTGGATTAAAAATAAAAAACAGGTTTTCATCAACACAATGCTGTAAAATTTCCAGAAATTCATGCAGGTCATCATCTGTGAAATGCTTAGCATTCGGTAGATTCAACCTATGTTTGAATGAGGGCTCTTCAAGAAGGAAAGTCATTGCATTATTCTAATATGTCTCTGTATTTTTGGGTAGCAAGCTAAATATATGCAGTATGGGAGTGCTGCTGTGGAGGTATTCATCTGTCACAGGTGAATAGTGTAGTATAAGCCACATGTAGTTGTAGGTATGTGTTACACACTGCTCCATATACTGCTCCATACGTGCTAACATCCCTAGCCATAAATTTCTGTAGCCTTTACTTGTTTTGAAGGATAGATAGGAATTGTATTCTCATCTACGCTTACGTTTGCATTCCACCTTAACTTCAGGGTTCTGCTAAGCGCTGGCAGAGTAATACAGAGATTCCTTGCTTCCTCTCACCACCTCCCCCCCCAGTATGTGCTCCACTGCTTCTTAGCCACCTTAATGGCATGCTTTTTCTTTCACTACTCTCCAGTTCGCTTCCTAGTTGTTAATTTTCCCTAAGGCTATATACAGGTCTTTCTGTTTTTCTTTTTCCCAAATGGAAAAGGACATATGATTTGTTATTTAATTACTATTATTGATGTTTGAAATGAAGCTGGGCAATCTGTTACACCAGTTCTTATAGCTCGGCTTCCCCTCTATCACTCTTTTTCTTCTATATAATAAGGACGTAAAATACAAAGCTATGAATTGGTCTCTGTTTAGATATTAGCATGAAACAAAACTAATATTACTCTGAACTGTGTGCATGAATCAGGTACAGGTCTCTGATACTGTTGTTTAGCTCTAAAAGAAGAGCTATGTTAGAGGAAACATGGGAGAGGAAAAATAAAATGTGCCAATAAACTAAGAGCCTGGTACTTCCCATTTTGCACATCACTAAATTGTGGAGTAAATGTATCTAATAATTGTCATACGGTATGTTATAAAGTATTTGGATCAATATATTTCAAGCTGATTACCAGGCTTCATTAAGAAGACATCTTGAAATAATAAGCATTACTGAGTTGTCAAGTACTTGGTGTCTGAATGTCAGGTTCCCTAGAATTTTGATGACTTCAAAGTTGAAAAGCTCAGTAAATAATAGAAGTTTTGATTGAACATTTATTCCAACGCTATGTTGTGAAGTTGAGTAGTCCCTTTAGAAAGGAACTGATGGATTTGTCAGTGATGTTCCCTTTAAAATTACGTCTTGCTTTTGAAACAAATTACAAAAAAAAAAAAAGCAAGAGTGTTCTATATGTCCACTCTCTGGTGTTTTTCTTAAATAACAAACAGTTAAATATATAATAGATGCTATATTACGGTGCAGGACATTGACTCTCCCTACCACAACCATACATAAATTTAACTTGTGTGTATTTATACACATGTGTATGTATTCTGTCTGTCATGGCTGCAAATCTGCAAAAAACAACAAACACCATCTAGGAATTAAATAGTAAAAAATTCAGGGAATGTAACACAACATTTGTTTAGTAATAACTTGCCATCTAATAGGTATTAAATGTGTGATGTCTAACTTTGACTTCCAGCTACAGCTTTCTGAATAGAATGTAAGATGGGATTCCTTTGTCTTTTTTTTTTTCCCAGAGCGTTTCCAAACAAATTCCAAGTTTGAGCACATAGTTCTTGATTTAATTAATGTTTCATCTACGGCAGATCACATTCTTAATTCAATGTGATGTGTTATTCAGTCAGAATAGACCAGCCTTTTCATTTGCGTGTATTTGTGTTGAGGGACATGGTTTAGTGGGAGCTATTGGGAATAGGTGAACGGTTGGACTGGATGATCTTTTAGGTGTTTTCCAACCTTGGTGATTCTATGATTCACCCAAGTCAGTCAAATACAGTGCGCAAACGAGTAAGTACAAGTGAGAAGTAAGAGTATTTTATAAATTTACATAGAAAAGCCAACTTGTTCTTCAGTTGATGACTGTAGCATATATTTATGCATGCTGTCTATCCTGCTTTTTATTCCTGTAAGATGCAATTTCTTAGGTAAATGTTTGATTGAAGGCATAATACGTTCATGGCACAAAATCAAATAATATCAATGATGACATGCTGTTTGAATACCAAATTGTTGTTGTTAGTTCTTCAGGGTTATAAAAGTGCATTATAGTCCTTTAATCGAAGGAAAAAGGAAAGAAGATAAGAAGAACTGTTAGGTATAAGATGAACAAAAACAATTTCTGTCTTTGCCGTTTCAGTCAGGGCTATTCAAACGTGTCAGGAAGACTCTTGCAGTGCATTTTGCTTTCCTACTGCAAAAGGTTTTGTACTTCATATTGAAAGTACAGTGTCTTTCCGAAATAGAAGGGTGTGGAAGTAGGCAGAGAGCTGGGTTTGAGTTCTCCCAAGCAAATGCCAAAAGCAACGCTGAAATGAAACTCTTGGCTCTATTTAACAGCTTCGTGGGAGCAGAGCTCGTGGTTGAATGGGAAGATACATAGCTTAAAAATATTTTACAGCAGTAAAAACTATTTTCTTCATCCAAGGACAGGGTTGTTTAAGCCTTTTTTCCCCACAACAACTTTTCACCAACCAAATTAAAAACCCCACAAACTTTTTCTCACTATGACACTGTGACTTGTCCCAGGGTTTTCATCTGCATTTGTTTAGTTAGAAGAGAGGCTCATTTCTTTGTGTAAAAGAAGGACAAGATATAAAGTGCTGAATGAGTGTGTTTCAACTGGCATCCAGCTGTGGGGAGTGAGTACTTTAGAAGGCCTACTATGCATCTCATCCCGTTGTAGCTGACAGCAGTTCCTGAGACCATTTTCTCATCAAGATGGAAATCAGATAACAGTCAATCCTGTTAGTAGAAGGAGATTCATGCGAATGTCCCAAAGCTCTGGTGCCTGAACTGCTGTGGGAAGATCCAGGTCAGTATCAAATGATTTCTTCCACAAGGTGTGCAAAGATGTTACGTGGTCTTAAATGCAGAAATCTAGTGGATATGGATGAGGAATATTCTCACAGCACGTTGCTTTACTTACGACAACTATTTAGAATCATAGAATCATAGAATCACCAAGGTTGGAAAAGACCTAAAAGCTCATCCAGTCCAACCGTTCACCTATTCCCAATAGCTCCCACTAAACCATGTCCCTCAACACAACATCCAGCAATTAAAAAAAAATAGCACTTGTGCTATGAAGAGCTATTTAAAAGTATGAGTTATCACCTACGCTTTGACGCAGTATAAAACAAGAGGCTATTTCTAGCTATTTATAATACAGCTATAAAATTTTGCTCTTAGTGGCTTCTAAATATATATTTATACATGATCCATGTTAGATGGTCAACCTTGGATGGGTATTTGAAGTATTTCCAGTTTAACACGTTCAGCGTTTGCTATGCTTGATTATATTTCTTCTTACTGCTGATGCGGTTACTCTTGTCCTCATCACCATTGCCTTATGTCTGGACAAAACACTTGTCTATCTTGCCTGGACAAGATTTTTCTAATAACATGGACCAAGAGTGCCAGCTATGATTATCTCCCTAACCAGCTTGTCACCTCAGTACAGAATTAGGTAGGATGTCTGGAAATTGTACCTGATGGGATTTGGTGTCCACTGTAGTCTTTTATCTCATATCTGTAGTTTAAACTGTGCAGTCACCTGGGCCAGATGACACATCCTAAGCCCTGAATATTATTATTTTTATTATAGAAATACTACAATCTTTTTACTATATTATATAAAGGATATAAATATTTGCTGTCTGGATTGGGTGGAATAAATTCCAAGTAGCTGTATTATTTTAACTGATGATTATGTAACTTAGATGGTTTCTTAGTCAGGTTCTGCATTTTGGCCAAGAAAAGTACAGTTTTCTGAATTACTTTTTCTGATAAAATTAGGAAAGGGGTTTGAGCATTATTAGGGATTCAAATTTGAGTTGGCCTGAGTATGCAGTTCTCCACCACGGTCACGGAGGTGGGAAGCTAAAAATCAGAAGCGTTTCCTTGAACTTGCATTTTTCGATGTGCTGTGAGAAACTATAAGCAAACCTGATTACAGAGTCTCATCCACTTTGACTCTGACCATATGAATCCTTTGAAATCCTGAGGACCTTTATAGGTACAAGCAAGGGCAGACTTAGCTTTGTGCTATGGTCAGAAGTTCTGTTTTCATTCATCTTAATCCTACCTTCTCCTTTACCAACATTAGTCTTTGCAAGGAGCTCCAGGGCATTCACAGAGCCAACTGACTCCCTCATCAAGTATTAATCAAACCTTGTGTGCAGAGATATCCTTGAAAACCATTTTGTCCTCTGCTTAGATTCTGTACTTAACAGTGAAGTACATCTTAGATCATTTTTTCATACAGATCATGTGTCTTGTGTGATGGATCATGAAATCTTCTATATTCTCCACAAAAGTAGGAGGCATGGTTTGAATTCTGTCCTGCTTTGTTGTTTTTACAAAGTAGACCTGGCATTGCCATCATTGTGGTGCTTTTATTTCCTTTAGTATTTGTATAATGGTGCCACAAGTAGATTTTAGATATTACATATTAAAATATATGCTATTTATCATCTGCTTGAAGACATGAAAAGAACTGTCAAGATTTTAGTGATGACTTATGTGCCTAGCTGTGCGTGCTCTGTTTCACTTCATTTTATTGTTTATTGTCCTGTAAATTACTATTAGGGTGAATAGGTGAACAGTTGGACTGGATGATCTTTTAGGTCTTTTCCAACCTTGGTGATTCTATGATTCTATTCCTTTATTTTCTGATAATTCCACTCCCTGCTCTGTCTTCCACTAAAAACTTAAGTTAAAGGCTTTGCATATTCTTTATGTACAAATCCACTTGTGTGACTGCCATACAGAGAGCATCCTGTCTTAACAGAGAGATATATTTCTTATTTTATTGTACCTACCAGAGTGCAAGAAGCATTAGAAGAAACAAATACGTATGATGCTCTTGTTTGTAAAGAACGTGCATATTAACTCTTTCATTCCATAGGCAGAAACCACGTATCTTTAGTCACTGAGAGTACTTCATGTGGAAATGTTTTTTTCCTGGAGTACAGTGACACTTGTAGTGCTTTATGCTTTGACGCTCATCTAAATTACTTCTTGTAGTAGCTTGAAGTTAAAATGTTGACAGATACACAGCTGTCATTGAGACTAACATTACTGAAGTTGTTAAGTGCTTATTCCAGCTAAGCCCCTTACTTATGCTTGTATCTGTCTTAACAGATTTACTTTCCTAATGAGATTTAGGGCACTACTAGGAGTCCTCTACCCAGTCTGTTTTCATACTGAGCAGAATCTTTAAGAATGAGGATGGAGAAAAACAAAACCTCTCCTTTTTCGATTCCCTTCAGTCTTCCTTTCCATTGCACTTTATTTCATTTTTCCTTCCTCTTCATCACAGTGAGCACGTGCATAGTAAGTGGCTGGATGAGCTGGTGGAGTTTCCAGTTTACTCTGTTACTTCTGTCAGAAAGGTGAATGACAGCTATTTTTGTACACGTTGCCAAAAACTTGCCAGAATTTTGTGGAGGGCTGAATCCACATGAAGCATGGATCAGCTCATAGGTACAGGGCTGATCCCTGCCCTGTTTCCACTGCCTTCCAACACGAACCTCCAAAGCTGCAGTCTGACTCACCTCTGTTCACAAGCAAGGATTAGTTGAGGTTGCCCTTTCATAGTTTAAAAAAAAAAAAAGGCTGGTCTGAAACTCATCTGGACCTGTGTGTGTTACTGCTGCTTCAAAAACCAAGGGATTGTATGCCTACCTCATTCTAAAGCTCGTATGAGTAAAAATCCTTCCTCTCCATGTTATTCTGTTAGATTCAAATATTCAAAGTCATGCCTTCCGCTTCGCTTTCATAATCTAGACGAATGGAGGTTTTTCATCCTTTTGCAGAGGAAACAAATATGCTTGTGGTGAACAAAGTGAGGCTTGCTCCCTGCCTGTCAGAGCCCTGGGGACCATATTTGGTTACAGCAGACTCCCTAGGTAGCAGACAGAGCTGTAATGAATCCCACTGGATGGGAGGAGAGGCTGAATCAGTTCAAGCTGGAAATCAAGTGTGGATTTTTGACAGTGAGGGTAATTGCCTTTGGAAGTACTTAGCAAATAATACAGGTGCTTCCAAATTGTTAATGCTTCAACAATCAGTACTTGGTGGTTGTTTTTTATTACATTTTAATTAAACAGTAATTAAAGAAAGATCTATGGCTTGGAACCTAAAAGTTCCACCTGGGTTCAAAGTCTCTAACATACGAAGAGTGAACTGTTTTATTTTTTTAAGTCTGTTCACATAACAGCATTTGTTTTGCTCTTTTTTGCTGTTGCTCTTGAGAAAGTACACAGGAGACAGCCTAATGCCATGTAGTCACAAAGCAATTTCCCTCCTGGTGGAAGAAAACGTCTTCTCTGAAATGCAACTAGAAATACAAAGGAAAGAAAATCATTTTCTCTTGCTTAGGTTTATCTCCTTTCTTGTATTGTTAACCATTTCAAAAAGCTTCAAGCCGCTTCACTTGGCTTTCATGGAGTATTACAGGGACAGAAGCTAACAGCACGAGGCTACAGTCGTATGACTGAAAGCAGAGAACAAAATCCTGCTCTTCTTTTATACCAAGGTGAATCCAGAGCAACTATATCAGAATCAATACGCTTTTCTGTAGGTATTTTGGAAAAGAAACAAGAAGTGGGAAAAAGATCATTAGCATTTAAAAACAGAAACAAAACCCGTCAACCAACCAAGTAAACAAGTTTTTTGAAAATAACATTCAGGAATGCTCTCACATGTTTTTATTTCCCAGTCTCTTCCTTCAAAACAGCCCTGAGAAGCCAATTGTAGATTTACAGAATCCTGAAATTCTTTTGTGTCATGCGTCTGCTTTTGTCTTCTATCACACTGCCAGCTAACTCTGAGTGGCAAAAGAAGCCTATTACTTTGCAGTGTCACTTACAGCTCTCATTATAATTTCTTTTGTTCTTGTTCTGGCATTAATTTCTTTATGAAAAGCTGTCAGCAATTTTGAAGTGTTGTTCCACAGACTTGAAAAACCTGCTGTAAGGAGCAGATTGTGGTGTTTCCTACTCTACGCGCAGCTGAAATGGTAGCAGGCTTCCTCATGGCCAATTTTGCGATGGTTTCTGTTTGTAAACTTCCATCTATTCTGGAAGTTCAGAATGCCAAAAAGTGAAGGATAAGATTATAAGGTCAGTAGTATTCTGCACCTTGGGACCTGTGAAAGCTGTATCAATCACTCTGTTAATTTATATAACCTCTTCCCACTTCTCATTCAAGGATCCTAATCAAGGGAATAGACATAAGCTTCTACAAATCAATATTAATTTGTATGAAATTTGCTTCATCATTCTTTTCTTTTTTATTCCATAGTTGCTATCTAATAACAACTGGCACGAGTCTAATTATGCTGTAAATTAACATATGACATTACCTCTTAAAAACTATTTGCAAATCATAGTAAACTATGGTATTTTGCAGCATTTCAGCTTGACGCAGCAACTTCCGAATGCTGTTCCGTGAGCCCCTGTGGCTGAAAAAGAGAGGATGGTGAAAATGAGGCTAAAGCAATTACCCTGTGTACTTCAGCACAGTAACGAGTCCAGCTGATTTAAGGGCATGCTTTGTACAACTCCTTGTACCTGCGATAATCAGGAAACTGATGTTGTAAAATCATGTGCCCTTTCTTTCCGTGGCATTTTCTTTGAAGAATTTAAACATTGCCATGCTTTCTGACTTTTCATGTCATGCCTGAATTTTGGGCTTTTTATTTTACCCTGTAGAAGACTTCTTGCTCTCCCCAAATGATCGACTCACCATGATTCATGAAGAGAGACAGAGAGCCCTACCAGCACACCTCTGTGACTGTAGGGATTTCTTGAGCTCTTTGAAGTGAATCTGGTGACACAAACTTCTGTGACAGCACTGTTTCCTCATTCCAATGTGGTGAAAGAAGCCTGGGTTGGGCAGTTCGTATCGTAATTCCATCTTTCCTTTGGCAGAAAAATAGTGTCAGAAACATAGGATAGTAATTGTTTAAAGTTAAATGAGGAAAAAAAAATGCAGTTGAGAAAAGATTTATATAAGAGCTTGACATGATGAAAGCAGTTCTCTGAGGATTAAAGGTGTGGGTGTTGTGTGGGAATAGAAAACCTTTATTTTAAAATTGGTGATGCAGCGAACTATGAAGTCTGGGATAATTTTAGATAAACTCTGAAATTTCATCTGATCTTAAAAAGCTTGCCTCCCCAGATAAATGTGTAGCAATGCCCTTTCTTTACAGCTGCTGGAAGAAATTGGGAAGTATTGATGCTTTTATGCTTGCAATATTGTGTGATCATCACTGAGAATATACTGCTATTATTTCATTATTAAGGAATTTCTTGCAAAGTTACTGTTGTGTGAAAATCTGTCTTGCATTGCCTTTTTTTCTTTTTTTTTTTTTTCTTTTTTTTTTTTTCTCTCCAAAATGCTGAGCATACCTTTGGAATGAATATGCTAAAATATGCCAAGATGGAATTTGTCATATTTGACTTCTGATATTGAAAGGCTACATCAGGATTTGCAGCTTGGTTACAGAGGTGCTCTTCTGTCAGTATCTAGATGAAGAAACTGAAATACAGTTTTCTAATACTGTAACTAATTATTACTAATGGCAGCATAAATGCTTCTATTTGTCAATGCTACCTTGTCCAATCAAGCTAATATTTTATGTATAGGTTGTTAAACACTATATATATTAGTGATCCATGTTAGAAATTTCCTAATGAATTTAGCAAATCAGGTTTCAATTTGAATAGATTTTTCAAGATAAATTAAGAAAATCCTCTGACTGCTGTCAACCAAGGCTTTTATGAGTAACTCCAGCATTTCATTTTTCTAGTAATCTATTAATGATAAGACATATGAAAATATGTTCATGGGAAATCTGTTTTCCTACCAAGGGAGCAGATCAGTGGGGGAAAGGTGAATGTGGTTGGAGTTGCAAACATCACAGCTGCAGGGCAACTCAGGGGCTTGGTGTGTAACTTGGGTGTACTCCCAGTGGCAACATGCATGGACCAAAGCATACCCTTTTTGGGCTACTCTCTGATTTGACAATTAGTTGAGGTCTGCAGGTGGAGGAAGGTATCCTGACGTCGCCCTGGCATTTTTAGATTTGTATTAAAGTGGGCACCATTTGTTTCTCGACTGGTTGCCAGGATAACTTTCTTTTTTTTTTGCAGTGCAGGATAAAGGTTGATTAGAGGGAGAAAATATTCTGGAAAGGTTCCCTCAGTCCCAGCCACTTGGTTTTTTTACACAGCATTGAAAAATGAGGACAGAATAAAGGCCTTACCCTCTTCCACCTGTAGAACCAGTGCAATAAGTACCAGGTGTGATTCTGAGGGCATAGGTCTGAGAAAGTTGCGTGGTGAGATGTAATATCTGAGACTTTCTATGAAAGCAGACCCTATCAGAGCAGCAGTAGCTGGCCATTCTCTGTACTGGTTGTATGCTGAACTTTGCATCCACATTTTTCCAACCTTAGTGATTCTGTGATGCACATAATGAAAATTATTTACCTGGGGATGGGTTATTGTATTGAGGTCTACCTCTTGCTTCACCTACCACAGTTCTTTGTCGTTGTTTTATTTGCATGACTAAATCAGTTTTCACTGCATGCTTTATGAATGATTTAATCTCAGTATGGGCATAGAGAGCAGCAGAATTTGAAAAACACGTTCGTCAGTTGAATAGAAATTTCCCCATCCATACTCCACATTTACATTTGTTTATTTCCAGAGAAAACATGGCTACCACCATAGATGCTTACTTAAAAATGAAGGAAATAGAAATGCTCCTATTGCTCATTTTCTTCCGAGCTTTCTACTTCAAAGCTCTTTGAAATATTTCCTTAAAGACATGTTCAGCAGGAGAGCACACAGAGGTTAAAATATGTAGAAAAATCTATCTGTAGAAAAATCTGTTTTAAGAGAAGAAATATTTGCATAAAAATGAAAACAGCTTAGATGTTACCAATTGATGGTGGATCATTTCATTATGCAACGTACTTTATTGGATAGATGATACCAGTAAATCAAGGGTAATTTATCCCTCCTGTTTATTTCCCCCTTATAAATTTGTTGGTTGTTGGTTGCTTGGTTTTATTTGGGGGGTAGGAGGAGGAGTTGTAGCTTGTCTTTCTCATGCAGCAGACTTTTAATTTCCAAATGTGATTCTGTTGGAACATAAGTAATATTTGTAGCTTTTGTACCTTGGTGCTGCACTGAATGGAAATTATTTCACAGAACGGCTTTTATGAAAGTAAATGTATTGTTCAAATGCCATAGCTAGCTGATAGGTGATATTTTTATATTTCCCTCAATGGTTCATTTACCAGAAGTGAACAGTGTGGATGATAATAGCAAATGCCAATGCCTGCTAAAATTCCTTGAAACTTGATCTGCACTTTCAGAGGGCTTTCCCTCTTTACCAGACACTGAAGTATTGGAGCAACATTTGCAATCCCTCAGCATCCTCTTTCTGGAGAAGCACCAGCTGGAATAAAGAATGGATAATAGTTTCACAGCTGCATTTTTAAAAGTGCAAATTGTGGGCTATTGCCCTCTGCCTTCATGAATACACTCAGTCTTTCAGCATATGGTGTAAAATAATATTTTCCTTGTTCCTTTTGTTCCCCAGTATTTTAACAAAGTTGGTCTACCTGGTGGTATGCAGGTTATCAAGAAACCTTCACTGAGCAGTTAAATTTGTGAAGCTTGCAGTACTTGAAATAAAAAGCTGTAAGTAATTCTTTACAAGTAAATCTTCTGTTTGCATGGTACAGATAAACAGGCAGGTTTTCTGACTGGCTAGGAGCACACCTTCCACAAAACCCTGCATACTGAATTACCTGGTGTCCTGGGAGTTACAGAATACAGAAAAACAACCCATTGCTGCCATCCAGCCCAGAGTGATCCTAGCTGCTGCCTCATGGTACTGAGATGAACGGCTATGGCAATGTGAGATGCTCAAATTACATGTAGACTCTTCTTCATCTTGCCAAAAGAGGAGCAACTCCATTCTTCAAGGACCAGCACCTGGCAATATCAGTTCTCTCCCATGAGACTTCCAGGTTTGTAGGTGTCATTGAGAGACTACTTGCATGCACAGTCTTCCTGAGGTTTTATCTATAGGAGAGTGAAAGGAAGATTGCATTTTTCATCTTTGATTTCTCTCTTTGTACCAGGAAAACCTAAAAATGAAATCTACTAATTCCTGCATTTCTGTGCCACAGACATCAGCCCTAGGCATAGGCCATATTTGGGTCCTTTCCATTTTCAAGCTGACGCTGCCTCATTTCCATCATCAAACTTTGTTTGAAACATGTTGCCCACCCTGAGACAGTCGGGGTACACATAAAAGACAAGTTATGTGTTTATACTATGCTGAACAACCTTTGTATTTTTTGGTAGAGAAATAGTACTAAAGAACTGAAAAGGGGTGTTTGGTCACTGTTAGGGAAATTTCTGCTTCAGTAGGCTTACTCTATCATCTTTATCACCAAAAGAGACAGGGGAGAGTCTTCAGCTTTCTTTATTTGAATAGAGTCCATTGGAGCATACCCCTGTGGGGTCTCTGAAAGTATTGAGGGACACAGCCCCTCTCTTATCCCTCTACTCTGACGTTAGGGAGTCCTTTCCCCATTGACTGAGGTACTTGAGGTTCAGATTCTTCTCAATATGCCTGTCAGCCATCCCCCTTCCCCCCCCTTCATTTCCTTTATGTATAATTTGTAAGCTGGGTGCAGAGTTTGTTGTTCTGTCCAACTAGAACTATCTTTGTATAGTTTTTGTTCTGCCCAGCAAACAAGATCTGCATGCAGGTGCCAAGCTAGCATCTCCTGCCAGATACTTGCAAGATAAGTTTATTTAACCACATGCTTGTGACTGAAACTCTTCTTCTCAGCTTTGTCTTGTTTGGCATGGACAAAATCCCCTATCTTTCCTTTGTTCTTCCCAAATTTTATTTTTCAAGGACACCTTCTCCATGTTTTTCCTTCAGTGACTGATGCAGAAATTTCTTCATGTTTCACTGAAGGCCATGGACTTTGCATAGCACTGAAAATAGAGTTACAAGATTATATAATGTAACTGTGATGATAACATCTTCTTGTCCAACCTCGTGTATTAAGGCCTATCAGACAATGTTTAGTACTGCTCAGCTGCAGTATTTCCCCACCTGTTTGTCTCAGGAACCTTTTCAATTTGGTCTCTGTGCCTTTGTAAGGTCTTCTGGTTTGAGGAGAGAGCCACTGTCCTGTTCCTGCAGCCAGTTGTCCAGCTCTGCAATGGGCATCTCCCAGTGCTGCCCTCTGTAGTGCCTGTCTGCTTCACCCCTCTTCTGAACATCTCTCTGAACCTGATGAACATTCACACTCACATTCACACTTTAGTGCCCCTATAAAGCTTCCTCCCATTTTTACTGTCTTACACATTTTCTTCTTTCTACAGTCAATCTCCTAATGCTTGTTGCTACGTATTTTTGTTTGGCCTTTTTCTGTCCCATTCACTTTCTCTCTCTCCTTTTTCACATTCAAACTGCACCATAATAGAGCTAACAACTTAATTTCTCTGCGTTCAAGCTTGGTAACATATAAAACTGAAATAACAAACAGGCATTGACTTCTCTCAATGTGTATAATAAAACTTTTCATCCAGAGAGATTGAATATGGAACAAGACAAAGCCAGTATTCACTGAAACATGAAGCTGTAGTTACAGCAGCCATTACAACCCTTTTAAGCTCTGTTTAAAGAAAAATTACAGTAAATGAATATTTTAAAGAGGTGGAATTGGATGCCTAGGAAAAGCTGTTTGTTTTTCATTGGGAAGAAAAGTCTTTCAGTTACTATATGACTGAGGCATCCTAAAAAGACCAAGTTTTCTTTGCTCTCATCACTTGGGACCACTTGCAACCTGCTGGAGAAGGTCATCTGCACTGTTACCCATGGGAAGGTTGTTTTGAGGTAGGAACAGAATCAGGAGTGATTCAAAACATCTGTGTTTTTCTCAGCTACTGAAGACAGAAGTCTGGGGCGTAGTTATTTACCCTATTCCTAGGTACCAAATTGTGATCATGCTTGTGTTTCCCATTAAATCTGGAGTTATGGATTAATTTGCTGCTATTCAAGCTGTTCAGCCCCCTTGATGGAACCTTTGTATGCAGTGTTTGATTTGGGGGCAAGGAAGTGCTTCCAGTGGCTCTGCAGTTCTCAGGTAGGAGGAATCACAGAATCACAGAATCACCCGGGTTGGAAGGGACCCCAAGGATCATGTAGTTCCAACCCCCCTGCCCAGCAGGGCCACCAAACATACACGTTCAGGAACTGAGCAGTTCCTGTGCTAGGATGCTCCATGTTTTTGTGTTTAATAATGCATTTCCTTTATTATTATTTAAAAGCGCACCAACTGCTTTTAAAATGAATATTGCCACATTTTTATTAGGATGAAGACATGTTGCTGGACCTGAAGAAAAAGCACACGTGCAGAACATGATTGGCAATAAGCCTGTAAGCTCAAAATTCCAAATATAAAATCTCTTGCTTGGGTTGCTGTGGTCAACCATTTATTTATAATACTGTGATGAGGATGAAAGAGACTGCAAGGTCGAGTCACTTTATTTGCAGATGAGAAGCTTAAAAACAAACACTGTTTATGGGGAAGCACAATCTTGGTTATGTAGTTGTCTCATGGAAATATTCCTTCTGAAGATTCCTCCTCTAGAAGCTGACCTATACAAATAGGTGTATAGTTGCATAAGTTATTTGTATCTTCACCTAATCTGCGTATTTATTTAGCCTATAGGGGAAAAAGAAAAAGAGAAATCTGTTGTTTTTCATCCACCTTAGTGTTCTTGCAACCTTTGCCATGGTATGAGTACTGCTGCAATGTATTTTTCTGGGCTTTAAATATGGGACTGCCAGAGGAAACTTAAGCTGTTGTATGATGTAGCTGCATGTGCACAGAGCAATAACTCTTCCTAGTAGATGATGGTAATTTGTCATTTGTACTGGCCTCTAACTTATTTTTGAATGTAGCAAAACATTTTTCCCCAATTCTCATTAGTGTGAGAAAAGTGTGGCTAAAAAGGTATTTTTCAGAAAGCTTTCGCGATGCTTTGTTTTTCTCTATTTCCTTGTTTCCTTGTAGATTAGATTGAGGTTTTTATATGAATAAACAAACTCCAAATTTAAACTGAATTCAGAATTTAGCAAAAGCCATGAATTGAGAATTTAGTCCATAAAGCGGTATGATAGTGTCTGATTTTGAGCTCTAGAATGTGCCCTGAGGCACTGTGCTGCAGGGGCTTTTGCTTAAACATGATAAATTAAAGGGACTGATTTTTACCTTGTGTAAAAGTTTATTGGCCACTTAAGCTGATACTTTCGTGAATTTACTAAATACCTTTGTTTTTCCTTTAATTTTGCAAATGTTTCACACACATTCCACAGAAACAAGTATTTGTTGATGTCAAAGGCTTTTTTTTTTTTTGTCTAATTTCAAATTTAATCTCAGTAAGAAAAGAAATTTTGGGTGGTGCAGGCTTTGATCACTTGATGTCTCTTATAGGGACAGAAACCAAAACCCCTGATCCTTATCTCACAGAACACGAGATTGAATATTTTAATACAGACTTAACTTAGCATAACTTTTCTCCCAAGCCAAATCCATTGTTGAGACTGCCACTGAATTAAGTGTGTTAGGAGTTATTCAGCTGTGTGTGAAAGCCAGCTGAATGAGAAGGCTACCAGCAGATCAGCACACTGTTGGGTTCTCCTAGACAAAGCCTTTGGTGATGTTAGCTCATAATTTGTATTTCCACAGCGCCTTCCCAAAAGGGAATACTGAGAATGAACTCAGTGAGGAAACCTAAGCCAAGATAAGGAAAAATGTTGTTGCTTGTTGATACTCTATGTGGAGAGAGAGTACTGTGGGACTAAGAGAATTTTTCTGTCTTTCTCCTAGGTATTTATGTGTTGAGTCTGAAAGTTGGCTATGATCTAAAAGCTGTGATCTCCTTAAGCGTTCTTTAGAGTGTTGACTCGGGAGAGAGAAGATGAACAGCATAATCTGAAATGTTTTTAGTGAATATATAGTCTCAAGTCTATGTGACTTTACGTGGAGTTGTCATTGAAATAATAACCCAACACATCTGTAAAAAGAAGTGGGAAAAAAACACTGACACATAGCAGATCTGAAAGGAAGAATAATAGATTTAATTATGAATTTAGGAGAAGTTTAGGCAGGAAATAGCAATCTTGCAATGCTCCCAAGTTGAAAAATACTACTCATCTCCTATTCTTTTGAAATAAGAACTGGTTATAGATATTCTACTAACAGAATGCCGTTATGCAAAGAGGAGTCAATACAATTAGAAAATAATTTAGACAAAATAGCCACCAATCGTAAATGTGATGTTTGTTCCTTGTGAGAGGTGAATTAATCATTTCAGTACCTATTGCATGAGTTTCCCTCAGTCTAGCACAAAAGAGGTACGGATGTGGCTGGCAATTTGCATTTTGGTAGAGGTAATGTGATTTTATTTATCTATTTGGACTCTGCATTATGAAGTACACTTTTATCAGCTTTTTTTTTTTTTTTTAGCTTTACACAGCCAAATGTTGTGGGCAAATCTGTTATGGATTAGAATTCTATAAACATACTATTGGTTTTTATCCTAACGACTAAGTAAACAATAAAGTCAAGGAACAAGCTAGGAAAGTAATAAGGCTGCTTAAACCAGAGGTTTCATTAGAGATTGTTTGTGTATAAATAATGCATACATTTTTATACCAGCTTTGTCTAGCATACTATGGTATTTTTTTCCACTGAGGCAAAAATGAGCAAAGGTGACCTCAGAGGAGGATCAGCAAAATAAACAGATCAGAGAGTCGTGCTATCTTGCTTATTTTTTGACTTAGTGTTTTTGAAAGCTGCTCTGTTAGAGGAAATTCTTTCCACTCAGTTTGCTGCGTGAGGATGTTTAGTGGAGATGAAGTGGTCCTTGCAGAGTGTTAGCCCCTCTGAGGGCTCTTCAGCATCTGCTCTTCAAACGGTGTTACAATCAAATTAATTATATTGCCATATTTCTCTTCCCACAGACGGTAACAGCTTGATCCCTTCCCCGTGGACCATCATGGCTATTAGGGCT
The DNA here is from genome assembly GCF_019238085.1 of Lagopus leucura. Classification (NCBI taxonomy): domain Eukaryota; kingdom Metazoa; phylum Chordata; class Aves; order Galliformes; family Phasianidae; genus Lagopus; species Lagopus leucura. The sequence continues at coordinate 1,643,352 of NW_024962264.1, forward strand.
ATCTATCTCAGCAAGGTCCTTCCAGTGCTTTTTCCCAAACACTAACTGAAATGTGTGTACTGTGCACCATCTCCCCCAGCGTGACTCTGCTGTGGGGCCCATGTTTTAAGGCACCTGCCTGCCTCACAGCACTGCCTCTTTGGTCCTTGCAGGACAAAGATGGGGGATATGGAGGCAAATCAGATCAGAAAGGATCTCTAGGTTTTCCAGACTCTAAGGTATAATGGGTTGTCCATAAACTACCTGCCAAGTATACATTGAAAGTGAGGGCTTTACGTGAGACCCAAGCGGAGTGTAACAGCATGGAGTTGGGGAAGGGAGGTCAAACCAGAAGGATGGAAGGACGTGTGCTTATTTATAGCCAACATCTACTTGTCTGTTTTTTTCTTGGCCAGCCATCCAGTTCTGACTAATGCATTCGAAAAATACCTTGCCAGACAAGAGCAGCTTGAAGATGTGCCTGAGCTGTCACAAGTTAAATTCTCTTATGGTGGCTGTTGAGAGAATACTATGAGCTTCTCCTGAATGCAATTTCTGTTCATCCAGGCATGTTATAATAGAATGTTAAGATCTCATGTTTTAATGCCAAGTTGCTAAGCTGGCTTTAATCATGTGGAAACACCAGAATCTGTATTTCACTTTCTTGCATATTTGCAACTCCATTTTCAGTCAACGTAAATACATGCCCTGCAATTTTTAAATGGAGTGTATGCAACTGCAATCAGATATTCAACTCAAAAATCTGATCATGTCTCTCTACTGGACTTTTATAAGCCCTGTCTTAGCAGAGAGAATATCCCTTATTTCACAAGTTCATGACATTCCTTTTGGCAGTCCGCACCTTTGTGAATTACTGTTTTCAAGGATGAAACAGAAGAAAAATAAAATTTAGTGCAAAATCTCTGATGAACACCTTGAGAGATCACTAAGATCTGCAGCCACTGTCATTTGAACAGGACTGATGCCTTCATTTCATAAAAACAAGGTCAAAGGTCCCACTAATTTTTATGGTTTTGTTGCTGCTCTTGTTTTTATTCTTAAAAAAAAAAAAAAAAAAACTAAAAATTATTATTTTTTAAATCGATGTATATTAACCATACTATGTATTTTAAGAGGGCTGCTCCAAAAGTAACGTCTCCTATTTTATTAAGTTGCCTCATGACATCAGAGGCATGTGCTGGCACATGTAGCAGTAGAAGAACCTTCCCACCAGTATTCAATGAAATGTTGTTGCTGTGTGACAGATGGCAGCAGACGGGCAGTCTGACTGAGGGGTGGCTGAGATAGACGTGTGTGTGAAGTAAGGCTGTGCCACTGACTTCCTCCACGTGGAAATAAATGGTACCCATTGATATTGCTTGACTCTTGCTGGACGTTGATGGAGATCAAACAGCGTATGTGAGCTCAGTGTGGTGGTGGGTGGTGCATTTCAACAGTGGAGTCAGTGATGTGGAAGACAAGCCCTGTTTCAGACAGCCAGGCAGATTTTTGAATGCAGCGTGCAGAATGTCGTTCGTTGTTGGCAAAAATGTGTAGCTAATGGTGTGACTGCTGAAAAATAGTAGCTGAGAATTTGCTCTATCAAATAGTGTCGTTGTGCTCTTTGTAGCCGTTGTAGCTTCCATGGAAATAAATAGGAAGTGTTACTTTCAGAGCAACCTGTGTACCCTCAAAAGAAATGAAGAATGTGGTCCTCTTTCTGCGCTATCATTATGATGAAGCACAAGTGAAGTGTATGAGGAATTTCTGGAGTTCTTAAATGGGGAGTTAAATCCATGGTCAGACACATGCATAGGTATGAAAGACCATTTTTCAGGCCATTTGCATTACCAAATATTTTGACTTCATTTTAATCTTGCAAGCATATTATTTCATTAATGACCAAAAGCTTTTTCTTTCTGACTCTGTATGCGAAGTAGCTTTTTTTTTAAAAAAAAGAAGGAACAAACAAACTCCATATTTTGTAGACTAAAAATTCATAAAGCCAGTGAGTTTATGGCAGAAGGCATACCAGTACAAAGTGAATGACCTGTATCTGCCAGCATAATTTGAAAACATCACAACAAGAACTTGCCAATCTCTCCCTTTCTCATTCCTTCTTGAAACAGTGACTGGACGAGAGTAATAAACACTGTGTTCTATTCATAAAAGTGATTTAACTTCATCCTGAGGTCTGAATTGCTTCACTGTTCATTAGAGGAAAAAAAAATCAATCATTGGTTAGCCAAGCTGTGGTATTTCAGAGGCAAGTTAAATTTTGCATATCAGAGTAAGACCATTCCAGTTATTGATCTTTCATTTTAAAAATCAGTTATTTCCATCAAACTATAAAATATATATTTTCTTCTTAGATTGGACGCAGACCTCAAAAGAAACTTGTTAAAGCATATTTGCTTTCATTAAAGTTTGGCCTGAGTGGGAATGGTCAGAATATACTCATTCTTGTTCCTGGAGAAGTCAGAAAGAAATATTTTGTGTCCAAGCATAAAGGGACGTGAAATCTTATGAACTTAGGATTTAAGAAGAAAAATAGGGCGAAAGGTCCTTTTGAAATCAGTGGTCAAATCTTGTTAAAATAAAAGCTTGCAGCTGCTCAGATTAGTTAGCAGAGCAGTGTCTAAAGCATGAGTTTTATTGAATAAAAAACTGTTTTATATTCTCCAAATAAACCTAGAAGTGGAGCAGTAGTTAAAAGAAATTTTGCTTTTCATGTCCCAGTGCAAGCAGCTATGATTGAACATGTAAGACTGCACCAAGTTTTAGCTGCAGATTGTGAGAATTAGTTTTAACCACAGTTTTACTGCTTGACAAACCATGTGAGTCGTTCTGTTTTGCTCTTCCATCCTGTAAAGTGGGGATATGGGGATGTTAGTCAACTCACATTTACTGTCTGGAAATACTATGATGAATAGCAAATGTGTGAGTGGTTTGCAAACGTTATTGCTACTTAAGTGCTGTTATGTGTGATTACAGTATGATTCATTGAACCTCTAATAGGTAACTTGCTTCCCACTTGCATGCTCTGTAACCTACTAACAGGATATATCATAACCAAATGGAAATTTATACTTTTAAAGCTCTGTCTTGGGTGTTAAAACAATTTATTGTAAATGCATCTTGTTAGTCAGTAAATGCTTCTGGGTACCAGTTCAGCTGTAGTTCTCAAATAAAGCTTCATCCATGTCAGTGAATCAGCTGGATGAGACTTTAGTCCAAAACTGAATGAAATTAACTCAACTGTCTTAAAAACACTTGGACTTGATTTCAAACAGCTATATTTTTACCTTATATGACAGGTAGCTAAACTGTTTTTAAGGAGAGACCTCATTGGTGATTATAATTTTGGTTTCCCAAAGATCCCTATCAAGCTCTGCATCATAGATAAAAATATACGAGGAGATAGCTGCAGGCACTGTTTCAGGGGATACAGAGATGAATTATAAGAAGAAAAGACTTAGCTTGAGACTTGTCGTTTTTTCTCCCAGTTTCTCTGAGCATCTGCATGCATGGTTAGACATGAGGAAGAGCTTTTTCTCTCAGATGGTGGTGAGGCATGGAATGGCTGCACAGGGAGGTGGTGGAGTCGCCGTCCCTGGCAGTGTTCAAGAGGCGCCTGGATGAGGAGCTGTGAGATCTGGGTTAGTGCTTGTGGTAGCAGTGGTGATGGGAGGGTGGTTGGACTGGATGATCTTGGAGGTCCTTTCCAACCTTGTGATTCTATGATTCATACACAGCAGGCTGCAGTGGCAGAAGAAAGATGCCTAGGCTCATGCGCCCTTGAACCTCACGTGGCTTCATCTATTCTTCTCCATTTGGTGCGAGCGGGCTGTCCCAACTCAGGGTGCCATCACAGATCTGCAGAGCAATCCCTTCTTGAAAATGGGTATCCTGGTGCAGTCAGAGGGATTGTATTGTTCTGTAGGACCAAGGTTTTCAGACTTTTCAGTGCCCCATCTCTAAAACAACCTATTCTAGTGCCAGACCTGGAGGTCGGTGGCCCTGCCTTTGGCATTTTGAAACTTGAGGATCTTTGTGGTGCCTTTCAACTCAAGCCATTCTATGATTCTATTCTGTTTTTGACATGGAAATGCAAAATATGACTCTTGTTACTAGTGAGATGATGATCAGGGCTACCAGTAGATCCATTAGTGACAACAGTAATGTAACTACATTACTAACGTTTCAGGCCTTCAACTTAAAATGCAGATCTCTAACAGTGAAAAATAATTTTAAAAAAGCTTCTTGTCAATGCAGGCTGGCATGAAATTGCTTCTTTTCACTGCTAAAAAGCATTTGCATTTCAGTGCTCACTAACTCATTTTTTTTCATTTCCAATGCCCTCTAGTGTTAATTGAAGATCTTGTTACTAACTATAAATATGCAGGAAATGCCTACCAGGAGCCCAGAGCTTTTGAAATGAATGAAATTTCTTCCTAACTAGTTACTGATAACATTTGGGCTGCATTAGTAAGAGCAAGTCCTCCTGAAGTTAGTTGAAATTAATCCCACTTAGATGTAAAGATGACTCAGGAAGAGTGGGAGTAATTCTACATGTCAGGATTGAAAAAAAGGAACTGATGAGAGAAAACTGTATGCTGTAGATACAAATCTGTAGGAAAGATTTTGCAAAGATATAGAAGTGAATATCAGAACCTAAATTTTTGGTTTTTATTTTTTTTTTTTGCTGGCTTTCTGCTCCTGTCATTTCTGGCAATTTTATTCACAAAATTGGCTTATTTTGCCTCTCTCTCTTTTTTTTTTTTTTTTTTAACAATATATAACATTGACATTGCATTGGGAAAGAATTAAGTAAAATATCCAACTTATGCAATGTTTTGTATTGGTGGTGAAGCTTTTATTACTTTAATAGCTGCTATTCAGGCTAATAGGACCTAAAAAGCACATTAATTCCTTCTCAGAATAAGAGCACATGCATCTCACTATCATCAATAATAAATTCCTTGCGTAACACATTTTGTGGCCAAATACACGGCCTAGTTAGGAAACAAAAAAGAAATGGAACTGATTAGGTGGTAGGTTGGACTTGATGATCTTAAAGGTCTTTTTCAACCTTTATGATGTCATCATCCTGTGATTTTCCTTTTAAAGTTCAAACCCAAGAAGATTTTATTAAAAATGTTTTGATACTGAAACCCTGAATGAAACATCTCTGGAATATAGAAAGGGTACATGGGAGAAAAATTATGGCGATACAGATCTAGAGAAATTTGTGCAGGTGAAGGATAAGAGAATCACCGCTGGGATGGGAAGAGATTTGGGGGAAAGAAAGTATTCACTAAACACTTGTATGCAGTAAGACACAGAGAGCTCTGCTCTGTATTGCTGGTGGCAGTTGTGGCGGCAGAAAGAGGTTGGATATTCGCTGAGTAGCACTTTGCATTTTGCGTTATTCTCCCACATCCTCCAGCCACGCGGAGGTACTGACAAACAAAGCTTCCCAACACCGTTCTCCTAAGTGCTGTTATCCTGGTTTTATGAAGGAGGGGGAAAAAAAGGTATGAAAACTGAGATGCCTTGTGTCACTGTTTCTGTGGCAGTGCTGGAAACAATTTAGGTCTCTTCCCTCACTGCTAGCTGGGAAAAGCACAATACTGATGTATTTCCATGTATTGACAGTTAGAAATTGGCTCTGAAATCCGTTCCTTAAGAGAAGTGGCAGAAGGCAGAAGAAAAGTGGATTTCTCTTAGCTTCTTTTCACTAGTCACCAGGCTGCTTTATCTGAATTGCGTCGCCATTTTTGATCAAGAAAATGAATTCTGACTGCAGGGTAGCATTCCTCATTACTGGAAAGCAAAAGACTGCACTACATCAATGCTCCCTGTCTTACTGTTACACACGTTGGTGTGAAATTGGATTGATCAGTGTGATCGTGCAGATTTTCAAAGGTCATTTAAAGCTTCTGTGCTCAGCATCTTAATAATTTCTCTGCTGCTGGGACCCAATAGGCTGTGTCTGTTTCTTCCGAATTTCTTATGTTCTGTTACTTCTATGTGACTGCAGCCCGCTGTCATGAAACAGCAAATTGATTTTGCTCTTCTAAATCAAGAGTATTAAATAGTGACAGTCATCAAGTATTTACATAAAGGCTTTTCAGACTTCATTAATTTAAAATCACATTAGAGGTCTTCAGGGCAGGCTCAGTAGTTATTTTTTTTCAATTGTTTTTGTGTTGGTTTTTTTTTTTTCACTGTGCTTATTTCCACTAAAAATTCCCCAAGGGCGAGACTGTGTTCATGATGCATTTCAGACTTCGGCTCTTAAGCTCTGGTCTGCTTTCCTGTAAATATCCTGCCAGTGTCCCTGTTTGCTGTTGCTTTGCATGTAAACCAGATTGAACACAGGATATCCCCACGAAAATCATTGGCTCTTGGCATTTGAGGGTGGAGGAAACAGGCTGTGAGTGAGGAAAGAGGCTGGTATCACCTGGCCAGAGAGCTTCTAGAAGTGCTTCCCTACTTGGAGCAGCATCTCTTCAATTCAAACTAGGTATTTGTGTATTTATGGCCACATTTCTTGTGTGCAGCACTCAATATAAATGGTATTGTTAAAAGTAGAAGTGAAGAAAGAGACATTGGTTGCCATCCTTCAGCAGATGAATCCAGTTTTATAACGAGAAAAAAAAAAAAGCAATTTAAACAGTACTGAAATTACCTAAAACATCTGAATAGATGGTGCTCAGGCTTTTTCTCCTGCTAGAAATCATCATTAGGCAAATAATAGGCATGGATGTTCTGATGGAACAACCGACTATTGAAATCTCTAATTGAAAATGGAGCTGCAATTGAAACATTTCTGTCTGAAGTCCGAGTGAAGATGACAGGGCGCTGAGTAGATGATGCTGTTCATGTTCATTCAGCTTGTGAATGGAAGTGATATATCTGCATTTTCCACGTAAATCCTTTTCTTGGATCAGTAAGATGTTCTAGTGTGGCAGCTTAATAATTAGAACAGCACTGATTTTGCTGTGCAGCGTTATGTAGTGGTTTGACATTTCCTTGTAACTTTTTATCCCTTTTGATATGGATTTTATTGTGAATATACCCAGCATCTTCCTGGAAACTTTCCTGTAATGCTGAAGAGTAAAGCACAGATTCAACTTCCTTGACAGGTATCATTTGCAAGGTCTGTCTGAGTGCATTCTGAAGTATGGTCAAGCTCTATAGAGCGTCTGCCTCTATATTCTTTGTTTATGAATTACTGTCCTTCAGAATATCATGTCTTATAAACAGTGGAGTGCTTTGTATAGGATGATAGACAGACAAATGAATGGCTTGCTATTAATAGGCTGATCACTGAGACTGAAAAATTTACTTATGCAAATGATCAATCTTTTCCTCTCTGTGGAATTAATTATTAAGGAAGAAAACAGAGACTGAGACGTGAACTTTCAGCTGACGTGTGCCTCAAGGAGCCCTGGCGGACTCTGCCTGTCCTCCTGCAGCAGTTTTCTCCATCCTGACTCCCCGCTGTGCACTTCCCCCCCAAACCAAGTGGGGCTTCCCTCATGTTGCTCACTTCCAAGGCAGAGGCACCGTACCCTGAAAAGCATCCTGTGGGTTTTCTTTGAAACCAGATCCCACAGATTCCATGAACTGAATGTTTTGCTCAGCCAAGGGGTGGTGAGGACCTGCCTGCATGGCTAGGGAAACCTTTGAGCGCTTCACTCCAGCTTGGCCAGCACCGCGCCGGAAGGTGATGAGGGAGAAGAATCCAGCAGCGATGGTTCATTTGGGGTTAAATGAATTAAAAGTCGAGCCTTGGTTTGCTGGGCTGCTGCTAGGCAACAAGTAACTTTCTGCATTCGGAACTTCCCCACTAATTGATTCTTGACACCATTCTCGGTTGGTTTGTATAAATAGAGAGCTGTTGCTGGGAGGGGGAGCGGGAAGGTGGGAAGTGGGGTGGAAGGAGCTGAGGGTTGGAGGTACAGAGCATCCCTTCCCATCACAGGAGGGATGCAGTCCTCACAGGGGATGGCAACTACATTGATACAGGATTGATGAAGCAATACTGATGCAGAGAAACAAATCTGCTGGAGACACATGAGATATTGTCAGCCTTTCAACATATCCACCAAACGCACACTTCTGGCATCCATTTATTCCTCAGTTATTTGAAAGCAATCCACAGCAGGATAGGAACCATCCTTGTTACAGGACTAGTGTTTTGCTGACTGGCAGAATGCAGCACTAATGACGTGCACTGTGTGAGGCACTGGCAGCATGGGGAGCGGGGAGCTGGAGCAGGGGCACGCAGGGGCTCAAGATACTGAGAGAGCCAGGCTAATGGCAAGAAAAGGGAAGCTTGTCTGAAGGAAAACAGTGAGCCCAGCAAGTGTCTGTGTCAAAACCCCCTTTTCTAGATATTTTTTAACTGAAAAAGGAGGTCTTTATTATATTGGCTCTGTCCCCAGCCCTGGTAAGATTTCAGCCTGACTACTGGCTGCAAGACTGAGCTGTTTTAAGGACTGCTTCATGAATTAAACTATTGTTCCTTATAAATAAACTCTGATTTTTTTTTTCCTCATAAATTATTTATTTCCTATCTCTTTCTTCTGTTGCGGAGAAATGAAAGGCAGATAAGGAGGAGCAGAGAAAGAAAGAGAGTGAAAATGGGATGTTTCAAAAATGATAGGAAATTCCTGATTATTTTTTTACAGGAGTGAAAATGTGCCTTCATGATGCAGAGGTAATTGGCAGATGTTACATGTCTGTATCTAGCACGCACTTGCTAAATATCACTGGTACTCCCAGTAAACTTCCTTTTCAGTACGTTAAAAAAAAAACAACAGCATCTATATATATTATTTCTGAATCTTTCCACAAGTTCCTGAAGATGTTGAGAGAGATTTCTTTTTTCCTTCTTCATCATTCTCTCAAAAACGTTGTGTTGCAGTATTGTTGACTTTGTGCTGCTGGGGTCAGGTGCTTCTCTAAGCACTTGGGGGTGTGGAAGAGAGTATTTATATAAATACATCAATTCTTGAGCATTTCAGGTGCTTTTCAAATATGCTACTGCTGCATTTTTTTTATATATTTATTACATCAGTTAGTAGTGGCTAAATCTCTTTAAAGAGTAAATCAGACTGGATATTAGGAAAGAAATTCTAAAGAGTTTCTGATCACTGAAGACAGTGTTGAGGCACTGGAGCAGGCTGCCCAGGGAGGTGGTTGAATCACTGTCCCTGGAGGAGTTCAAGGAACATTTAGATGTTATACTGTGGGACATGGTTTAGTGGGAAATATTGGTGGTAGTTGGGTGGTTGCGCTGGATGACCTTGGAGGTCTTTTCCAACCTGAGTGATTCTATGATTCTATAATTGATTCAACATTTTCATTTTTCATTAGAATTGCAGATTGTCTATGTAAGGCATAAGCCAGAAGAGATGTGACTAGCATACGTTTATTTTTAAGTAAGCATACTGTGGCTCTCTTACCTTTTTTAAAATAGAAAAGCATTAGGGATGTACTTAGGCAAATTTAAGTCTTGAACTCTGCTGTTTGCAATTCCTTCTGGTGCAGCAAAAGTGAAATGCACTGCCCAAGAGAGTGAGATAGAGCAGAGAGAAAAATCAAACTGATATTATTCATCACTTTTTAAATTACATCCAGCTCTCTCTTGATTACTCTTGGAAAATAGGTGTGATCCCATTATATACATGGTTACAAGAAAAGTAGAATATGTTTTTTTTGTTTGTTTGTTTTCAGATACAGACCCGTTTTTTATCTCAGTAATTACTTGCACACAACATACTTTACATTACCTAGGTGCTAGCAATTGGATCAGTACACAAACTAGCCTCATGCACATACCAACACTGCTAGGTTCGCTCTAAGCTCTTCATATCTTCACAATATTTAGGATTCATTTTATATTACAGAGTTACTTTTGCAGGGATAGAGCACGAGTGAAAGCCATGCTGACTCTCTCCCAGGAAGCCTCAGAAGCCCTTCAGGGAGGTGAATGGAAATGAACTGAGCATTTGGTAAAAACAAATTAGAACTCATACAGGATGTATATGAATACCTTGATCATGCCAGAAAATTTACACATGCTTTAAAATGAAATTTTAATCTTGGACAAAAATAAGTCTTTGACTAGTCAAAGTAAAGAGGAGACTGCTGCAGTCGCCCATGATGTCTATGCATGCTGTGCTTTGGGAAAAAAATACAAGTTAATTGCTATATCAATTTTCTCTAATCATTCTTGTTGTTAGCAGTATCGTTAAATATCATTTCTGTTAGAGGAGCAACTATTCCCTTTATTGTTATTATTAAAGTATGTGTGCTTGGCAGTGAAAAGTTAAATGATTACTTCAATGCACTGGAGAAGTTTTATGTACACTTTTATATTAAATAGGAAATAATTATAATGATGACATGGAGTAACTTCTGCTTAATGAAGGAATTGTGATTGTCTGCCTTTGAAACCCTTACAAGGCAATCTTGGAATAGACAATAATATCTACTGGGTTCTAACCTCCCCATATAACATTATTTAGGACTGCTGCTGGCAAAGCAGTTATTTCTCTTTGCAAGCCAAGTCGCAGTGGAAATTCTGGCAGCAATCAAAGAAGAGCCTCCAAAAAGATCCATGTGAAATAAATAACGTTTTCTGTCTTTTTGTATCAACAAGAAATAGACTTTCAAACTGTTATTTTATTAATACTTTTACACTGCCACTTGTTCTTTTACATTTTGTCACTAAGGCAATGAAATTTATATGCTCCTTCTGCTTTAGGCCTGCATGGTCTAAGATAATACTTTTTAAACCCTAGAATGAAAAAAAAATTCATTGCCATTGGAGAGGCTTTTTTAATACATAAACATAAAATCCATATCTTTGATTTAGCTCTTCAAATATCTTTCAAATATTTTGTCTGATCTGCGTCAGAGATTTTGAAAAACAGCTAGAAAAACAAGCAGTTCAAACTATGAAGAAGTCCACTATGGGGTTAAAAATCACCTCCTTACTATATAGTGTCAACGTTTTCCAAAGCCTGTGGTGATGTGGATGCATTTTTGCCAGGCTGAGCTCTAACCATGTATCTGATCTCAGCTGCAGCTCAGCATCTTGTGGAAACTGGGCCAACAGTGTCTCAAGCTTGGGTGGTAAAGATGAGATGTCTAAAAAATGAGCACTTATTTTTAAAAGGTGGCCCAAATGTCAGGTTTTGTTCCAAGAGTGGAGTAAAAATATGATCCTAACAGATGTTACATGTTTTCCATACATCAGTGGTTTTAAAGCATTGTGAGATTTTTCAGAAGGCTCTGAATAAGCAGTAAGTAGGACTATAAACTAACCATATTTATTATATTACAGTTTTTACATTATGTTTTTCCCACTGTACAGCACAATAGAGTGAACACAGAACAGTAAAGAAACACAAAGTGTTGGCTGGTGTTCAATATTGCTTTAAAACTGGCAGCAGCATCTCTCTTGCCATGCCACCCATGAAGAGCAGCTTTGAGAGAATTATAGAATTGCTCAGGTTGGAAAAGACATTCAGGTCTTCATCAAGTCCAACCACAACCTGACCATCCTACCCTAACTCTAACAGCCCTCTGCTAAATCGTGTCCCTGAGCACCACATCCAAACGCTTCTTAAACACATCCAGGGATGGGGACTCAACTGCCTTCTTGGGGAGCCCATTCCAGTGCTTAACAACCCTTTCTGTAAAGAAATGTTTCCTCATATCCAACCTAAACCTCACCTGGTGCAACTTGAGGCCATTTGGCCTCATTTTTGGCCACACTTGAGGCCAAAAATGTTATCTTTACATTTTTTTCCTACCCCTCATGTTCCTCTTCCAATGCTTTTACGCAGGTTGTGATTGAGGTAAGACAAGGCCTACTGTTTGACTTGAAGAGAAACTCCCAGCCAGCTGCTGCCCAAAAATTAATTGAAGGGTTCTCTCTCTTGCAATTGTTCCCTTTAGGCCACTTTATTCTTTTTATCCCCATAGAACTACAGAAAGGAAACAGTATTATCATTTCTCCTAACAGAATCCCAATGCAAATACCACTGAAAACTGGTACCATAGGAAGACTATTCCCTAGACAATAATTACAGCAATATTACTAGAAAATATTGCCTCCTAGTTTGGCAGGGATGCTGAATAGTATTGCCTTTGGCTGAGGATACCATGAAGACAGAAAAGGAGTGTGTTCACAGAATGGCTGACTGACTTCAGATATCCAAAGGATGGCTGAAAGAAAGTAAGAGGTAATTAATCCCTTCTCTGTCTCCAGAGAGGGTAAAAAATGAAAAAAAAAAAAAAAAGTAATGCAGCAAGGGAGATTTAGATTAGACATTTAGGAAAAAACTCCAAAGGAAAATATATAATAACATCAGAACAAAGTGCCTGGGGATGTTGTAGAGTCACTGTCACTGGGGGATTAAAAGGAAGAGATAAACAGTTGTCATGCATGACATGGGGTATAGCTGCTCTTGCTTTGGGATAAAGGGGGTGGACCTGAGGGCTTCCTGAAGGTCCAGTCATGATACAGTATTCAGTGATGCTTAAATGAAAGCAAAAAAAATGTGATGGGTTTAAAATCTATTTCAAGGTATTCGAACCGAGGTCAAATGAAGTCTGGGTTTCTTACTTTAGTTTGGACTTTAAACGTCCCTAAATCATAAAACAAAACATTGATGCAAACACAGCACCTCCTGTCATCTACAGAGATTTAAAACATTAAATTCAGCACCACTTTTGGTGGATTGTGATTTTAATACAAGTTTTCTACATCTTAACAAATGAGACAAAACTTTTTAAGTTAAATACATGTGCTATACAGAGTGAATTCCTAACTATAAGTCAATAGGGCAGCTTGGTATAGTAGTTGGCAACCCTACCCAGGGTAAGAGGGTTGAAACTAGGTGATCTTTGAGGTCCTCTTCAACGCAGACCATTCTTTGATTCTATGATTCTATGATTCTGATTCTATGATTCTGTATCTGTCTGAGTTATAGACACAGTAAACTGGCGTGGCTATAATGATGTACAAAGACTGACCTATAAAACCTGGAGAAATCTGAAGATTGTTTTACGTTCTGTCAGTTACAGTCTCTCTCCGGTTACATTCTGCCTGGTTACCCTTTAAAGCTTTCTCAATTCCTTTGCATGGGGGACAAGGTGTGGCAGCATCTCTGTGAAGAGCCAGGTCCACTTTGGGGATCTTGCTGATACCTGCAGGTATCAGGTATGTAGGACAGCTGAAGTGTGGCAAGCAGGGCAGGTGACTCTGGAGGCTCGTGTTTGTCTGCATGTAGTCTATCAGTGACAGTCAAGTATCAGCTCACACCCCTCAAAACAAGCATGTCATCAGAGGCAGCATGTGCTTCTAGAGGTCAGTCTCCAGCTGTTTGTTAAGGTCTGAATTTTCTTCTCCGTGAGAAGAGGTGACTTCTGCACAGAGCATATTTTCTTCAAAACCCATGCAGTAAGCAGTAAATAAAATTATTTGCTAGCATTCTCTCAAATAGGAGGATGTTCACTATGTTTTTCATTTCCCTTGGTAACAAGGGAATACATGACAGCTCTCAGCTCTCTCTTTTTTTTTTGAATGCTGTGTGCACAAAAACTATCTCTGACCTTTGGTGTTTTATGGTAATTACAGTACAATTATTGCTTTTCCATTTACATACTCAAGAAAATTTCCTATGATCTCACCAAGACAGCCTTGGGGATAAGGAAAGGCCACGAAACTACTAGAAAACATACATGAACTGTTACAGATATCTGTTATCTGTCTCCTATCTTGGGTACACGTATAAAGAAAAATAGCTTTTTTTCACGTCACTGAAAAAATATTTAGAGTCTCCCTCAGTCTCTTTCTTAACAAATATCTGAAAAAAACCTTCATAAGCAGTGCCAGACTTGATATCTTAATTACAGCAGTAGTAGAACAACTCGAAGGATCTCTAACTGCAAGTGATAGAGTCTTTCTTTTGCCAAGAGGATAATGAGACAAATGGGGATTATTCAATTACGCTAACTTCATCCAAGCCTTGGCTTTTTTCCTCTGTGAGGAACACTGAAAAAGAAACAAGTAACGGAATAAATAGAAGACAGAAAGAAGGATGAATAGAAAGAAAAAAGCAAAGAAATAAGCTGAAGGAAAGAAAGGAGGGAGTGAGGGAGGAAGGGAGGAAGAAGAGGAGAGAGGGAGGGAAGAATGGAGAAAGGGAGGGAGAGAAGAGAAGAAAGTAGGAAGGAAGGAAAAAGAAAGAAAAGGCATGGTAGGAGAAAAGAAAGACAGAAAAGGCATAACAGGGAGATAAGAAGGTAGGAAGAGAAGAACAAGAAAAGAACAGGATGTAAAGGAAGGCCAAGGGAAAGAAGGAACTCATTTCTAGATCTTCCCTGGTGAAAAACAGAAAAGATTTTTTGTGCCATATGTAACACAGGAGGTAAAACAGAAGCTAATTCTTGAGGGCATTCAAAGTAGCAGTAGATTCTTTCATACATGAGCAAGGAAGTGTGTGTCGTAGTATCTTTTAAGAATACTCCTGAGAGTATAACATGTTTGAGTTTTTAGCAGCTGAAAGTTGTGCTGTCGGTGTGTAAAAGGAACGTTTTCTCAGGTGGTAAATCAGAGTATCAGCAACCATTTCAGCAAAGCTCTGCTCAGTAACGTTAGCTATGTACAAGCTTTTAGTGTGTAGTAATCGTTTTTCGAGGAGGTGTGGCAGAAAAAATTTCTGCCATGACTATAAATGACTGATTTCCAGCCTCAAATCTGGTTTAGATCATTCTCACAACAGACACACACACAGTAGCTCAAGGACATTTCCAGTTACACTGCATCATTGCAGAAGAGAATGAACACCAGCAAAGGGCTTCTTCAGAATAAATGCATTCCAAATATGAGACCATGAATATACATGATTTCAGAAGGAATTTTTTAGATTTGTCTAGGGCTGGAAGGTTATCTCTGGTATCTGGCACTTCCTTTGTGTCAGCTTTGCTCAAATTATTATTCCTAGCATCCATCTCCTCTGCATCATTTGAGTCTTTCCCAAATGTGTTTCTGCAAGCTGATATACTATGAAGACATCTCGATTTTACTATTTTTCTAGAAAGCTACCTCACTGAATATTTGTGGTGCATAGAATATATTGTGTTTTGGTAGATTCTAATGCTTGAGTCATTTCCAGGGTGATAGTACCTTAGCACACAAATCTCAGAAATAATTCAAGATACCTGGTAGCACCTGAACTTTATGAAATCCTGAAGTTATTTGGATAGAAAAAGCACAGTTGCTCATAAAATAACTGCAGAACAGCTTCTGTCCTGACAGTAATGCATAATGGTGAAAAAACTCTTTTTCTCATCATATATAAAGCAAAATATTATCACTATAGGGAATGCTGTTGCCGCATGCGAATTTTATGTTGTTACATGTCTATATTTCAATGAGGATATGTTTCTAGGTCATTTATAAAAAAGAGCAGTGCTTTGTGTATGTTTGTCTTTTTTACAGTAGATTAATAACAAACCTCTTTATGTTTTCATAGTCATTAATTAGCTCAGAAATGTAGCCTTGGCTTGGAAGTTAGGTAATATAACGGTGTTCATTTAAGCACTGCCAACGCTCAATGAAGCAAAACTTTCCAAGAGTCGATTGCTTTCAATGTAGCAGTTGTACTACTTTGAACATACAGTTCATTATCTTTTCAGGATGATTTCAGAAATTGTTATTGCATCAAAATAAAGTGCTGATGCTAACATTATGCTTTGATGCATGAAGCAGGCCTCAGATGACACATGAAGTTGGCCCTCAGGTTACTGTCTCCTATTGCTGTTTCAGGTAGGCAGAAACAGTATGGGAAGAACTTCCCTAAGGTCTGTGAAAAAGGACTTCAGAGCCTTGGAGTGACAGGTCAAGGGTTCAGGAGCACAAGTCGTGTTATCCTCTATCCCTGCAGTTACAGGGAATGATGAGGGGCTAAACATGATGGGCTGACGGATTAATACCTGGCTCCAAACCTGATGTGCCCAGCAGGGGTTTGGGTTTTTTGACCTTTGCTCAATTTACATGAGACCAGGCCTGTTGGTGAAGAGTAGGAGCAGTTTATCCCACCACTGGAAAGGGGTCTTACCATGGCAGTTGGGAAGGTTCACTGATAGAGCTTTAAATTAGGTACGAAGGGGTGAGGGTGTAACTGGGGTCATTGGAATGGAGCCTGTATGTAATGTGTCAGTGCTTGTTGGAAAGGGATGTGCTAGTAAGATCCCTGTCTTGTGCCCTGGTGAAGGGGGAGGACTGCTCAACTTTTTGTAGGAAGAACACAAGGGTTGGTATGACAACAACAAACACTCAATATTAGCAAATAGCATGCTGAGATAGCAAAGTGGTCCATGTGATAGCTATAAACCCCTTTACTGCCCTTCCAGTTTTTTACTCTGTGCCTATTTCCACAGAGAGAAAGAGTTGCTAGTGTTAGTAAACAGTGATTTTATCTGTTCATTTTTGGAATTAATACAGCAGGACATTACATAAATATCTAGAAGAAAGAACTGAAAAATAAAGAAATGCATTATTCTGCTATTTTACTTTAAAATGTTGATATCTTTTCTCCTTCTGTTAGCGGTAAGGGATATCTTTCAGTAATTTAGTACTGCTATTCAGCTGGTTTTTCCATTTGCAAGGTTTTCTTATTTCAAGGTGAACATGGCACACACTGTGCTTGCTGCAGATTCAGAGCAATCCTTTCCATCTGTACACCTCCTTCCCAAACCATCCTCATCATTTTTTCACGTGGAGGAAAAGCAGAAAAGGTGATTTTGCCTGCTAGAATATAAACATCTGTTTCCTTCAGACTTCCATAAATACTGAAATTAGAGGAAAACAGCACTTTGGTGGATCAAAGAGGTAAGATCTATAAACAGACATTAGATTGAGCTGTTGGATCAATCTAGTAAAAAAATGAGGTGAGGAACCTATTAAAAGTGTCTTCAAGCAGTCAAACAAATCCACCTGAGCTCACAGTGTGATGTGAATATGAAACAGGGATCAGCTTAATTGTACAGAGAGGCTTTTTTTGATCCACAGATGTCTTCCGAGCTTCTTTTCCTGCAGGCCATAAAAGAGGAGTAAGCAGTAGCATTCTCTCTGTAAGCATTCTCTCTATGCATAGCTCCTTGGGTACCAGTGTGACAGCAGGTGTAGTCTTCAGTCTAAAGAGCTGACTTGCCTCCAGCACAGCATTTGCACTATAAGAAATATTTTAGGATTAGGGGTAGGGTTAAGATTTTAGTTCAGTGTTTAGCTCCCTAAGAGAGATATTTATGCAGTAATGATGGGAATGCAAAATAATGTCAATGACAGTTTTTGAATTATGTTAAATTGACATGTCTAGCTATAAAAATGTACCTTTTTAATTATTCCATGGCGTGAATATTTTATAAAGCACAACTGGCTCTTGATAAACAGAAATATCTATTACTCAGTGGGAATACTTTAGGCTATGTGAATGACTTCTCTGAGTTCAATTCCAACTGTTTCGGTAAACACGTTTACAATATTTGAGGAATAAAATACCACTTTTGAGATAAGCTGACCCTAAAAAGGGAAAGCGCTTCACTGTCATGTTTGTGAATCATCGTATCCTGCAAGTGCTCTGTTTTTTTTAATTTGTCCTCAGGCATCACTGTGGTCACTGTTAGAGACAAGATATTGGATTAGAAGGGCATTGAATCTGATTCAACATTGCCTTACATACTTATGACGTTTTAACATCCCTAGCTTTGAAAGTCTGAAATGTAAAAAATGAAAAGAACATTTTTGAATGTAAATTTTTTTTTCCATTGCTTTTGAAACTTTGTCAAGAACTTTTTTTTAAAAAAAATTCTTGAGTATGCACATAATAAGAGATGATTATTCCCAGATATTTTATGTCACAACTAGAATTCTTACATCTTAATGGAATATAGAAAAAAAAATCTGTTTTATTTTATTACTTTCTCATTAACACAAGTTACTGTAGGACGGACTGCTTGATGGATTAAGAACTGGTTGGCTAGTTGCAGCCACAGGGCTGTGATCAATGGTTCTGTGTCAGGTGGAGGCCGGTCACAAGCGGTGTCCCTCAGGGGTCGGTCTTGGGACCGGTGCTCTTCAGCATCTTCATCAGTGACAGATGATGGCATCGAGTGCAGCCTCAGCAAGTTTGCAGATGGCCCCAAGCTGAGCGGTGCAGTCGATGCATTGGAGGGAAGGGAAGCATCCAGAGGGACCTGGGCAGGATGGAGAAGTGGCCACGTGAACCTAATGAGGTTCAACGAGGCCAAGTGCAGGGTGCTGCATTGGGTCGGGGCAACCCCAGGTATTGATACAGACTGGGGGAAGATCTCCTTGAGAGCAGCCCTGCGCAGAAGGACTTGGGGTCCTGGTGGACGAGAAGCTGGCCATGAGGCAGCAGTGTGCGCCTGCAGCCCGGAAGGCCAGCTGTGTTGTGGGCTGCATGGAAAAGGGGCGGCCAGCAGGAGAGGGAGGTGATCGTCCCCCTCTGCTCGGCTCTTGTGAGGCCCCATCTGCAGCGCTGCGTCCAGGCCTGGGGCCCCAGCACAGGAAGGACGTGGAGCTCTGGGAGCGGGGCCAGAGGAGGTGAGGCACTGGCACAGGTTGCCCAAGGAGGCTGTGGATGCCCCATCCCTGCAGGCATTCAAGGCCAGGCTGGATGTGGCTCTGGGCAGCCTGGTCTGCTGATTGGTGACCTGCACATAGCAGGGGCTGCAATTGGATGATAATTGAGGTCTTTTTTAACCCAGGCCATTCTATGATTTGTTCCTAAAATATTTCTTTATTATTTAACTCAATAATTACTCTTTGAACCATTCTACATCATTGTAGTTTCTCAGACTTCATTATGTATGGTAGAAATTAGCTGAGAATAAGGCCTTCCAGTTTAGTCTCGTCTTCAGAATAAGTCAGGATTACATTAATTTATGCAGTTTGTTGGTAGATGCAGTTCTAAATAAAAAATAGACATACTATGGTCCTCTTCCATAAAAATAACATTTTGCACATTCTCCCAGCTCGAAGACATGTTTTCTCCTGAAGTCCTTATGTATCTCTTAGTGTTGAAACCTCAGTTACCGTCAAATCACAGTATCATATAAATGGAACAATTCCAAAGCAAACTCCTTTTTGGCAGATGATTCCGGTGCCAGGCAAAGGCAATTTTGTCCATCGCAGGGATACTGTCACTGAAGATACTTTATGTCCAACACAATATAGTAGGAAACTTTTTACAGTTGCACTGTGACAGTAAAAACAAGTGATAATGACTTTTTAATAGAATGGAAATCCTGCTCCAAATACAGAAGCAGTGGAAAAGATTTGGGGTAAGAACACAGGGAACTGTGGGACCTGTAGGAGAAAGACAAGTTACATTTTGGGACTGACTTATCTTTTTATGTAGGACAAGAGCACTAGTTGTTTGAACTGAGCTCATGACCTTGGGATCCCCTGTTTCCATTTATGTGGGGCTGTCCATCTGCAAGGCAGAAGGGAAGCAAAGGAGGAGCAGCTCCTGCTCCTCTTCCCTGTGTTGCTCTCCCGTGCACAGCCCTGCTCACCGGGTTGCTGGTCTGGAATTGGTTTCTGTGGCCTTTGGGGTCTCGCTCTGCCAGCAACGCCTCGATGACCAAGGGACTGCAATCAGGTGGTGAGATGCCAGCACCTGCAGAGGGGTGAGGAGTCAGCAAAGCAGTGGGAAAGCTTTGGTGGAAGAACCGGACGATTGTGGGGGGATTCCTTGGACCTGAAGGAGCAAACAGATCCATTTTGGGGCTGACTAATCTTTCCTTATAGGACGTAAATACAAGTTGTTGGATATGACCTCAGGCTCTTGGTATCCCTTGTTTTCATTTGCTGCCATCTGCAAGGCAGAAGAAAGCAAAG
Organism: Lagopus leucura; assembly: GCF_019238085.1. Lineage (NCBI taxonomy): Eukaryota > Metazoa > Chordata > Aves > Galliformes > Phasianidae > Lagopus > Lagopus leucura. Next base: position 1,663,288 of record NW_024962264.1, read on the forward strand.
GAGGAGCAGGCTCCTGCTCCTCTTCCCCGTGCTGCTCTCCCCTGCACAGCCCTGCTCACCGGGTTGCTGGTCTGGAATTGGTTTCTGTGGCCATTGAGGGCTCCTTCTGCCAGCAACATCTCGATGATCAAGGGACTGGAATCAGGTGGTGTGTTGTCAGCACCTGCAGTGGGGTCAGGAGTCAGCAAAGCAGTGGGAAAGCTTGGTGTAAAAACAGGGTGATCTTGGGGGGATTCCTTGGACCTACAGGAGCAAGACAGGTTCCATTTCTGGGGCTGACTTATCTTTTTTTGTAGGACACGAACACCAGTTGTTGAATCTGATATGAGGCCCTTGGGATCACTTGTTTCCATTCGTGTTGGGCTGTCCATCTGCAAGGCAGAAGGGAAGCAAAGGGGGAGCAGCCTCCTGCTCCTCTTCCCCGTGCTGCTCTCTCCTGCACAGCCCTGCTCACCGGGTTGCTGGTCTGGAATTGGTTTCCATGGCCATTGGGTCTCATTCTGCCAGCAACGCCTCGATGACCAAGGGACTGCAATCAGGTGGTGAGATGCCAGCACCTGTTGTGGAGTCGGAAGTCAGCAAAGCAGTGGGAAAGGTTGGTGTAAAAATAGGGGGATCTTGGGGGGATTCCTTGGACCTGCAGGAGCAAACAGGCTCCATTTTGGGGCTGACATCTTTTTTTGTAGGACACGAACACCAGTTGTTGAATCTGATATGAGGCCCTTGGGTTCTCCTGTTTTCATTTGCTTCCATCTGCAAGGCAGAAGGGAAGCAAAGGAGGAGCAGCCTCCTGCTTCTCTTCCCCGTGCTGCTCTCCCCTGCACAGCCCTGCTCAGCGGGTTGCTGGTCTGGAATTGGTTTCGGTGGCCATTGGGGTCTCCTTCTGCCAGCAACATCTCGATGACCAAGGGACTGCAATCAGGTGGTGTGTTGTCAGCACCTGCAGTGGGGTGAGGAGTCAGCAAAGCAGTGGGAAAGCTTTGGGGTAAGAACAGGGTGATCTTGATGGGATTCCCTGGACCTGTAGGAGCAAACAGGCTCCATTTTGGGACTGACTTATCTTTTTTTGTAGGACATGAACACCAGTTGTTCGATATGTGTT
>NW_024962264.1:1664399-1664651 GCF_019238085.1 Lagopus leucura
TTGCTGGTCTGGAATTGGTTTCCATGGCCATTGGGTCTCATTCTGCCAGGGAAGCCCCTTTGTCAGAGACTGCAATCAGGTGGTGTGTTGTCAGCACCTGCAGTGGGGTGAGGAGTCAGCAAAGCAGTGGAAAAGCTTTGGGGTAAGAACAGGGTGATCTTGAGGGGATTCCCTGGAGTTGTAGGAGCAAACAGGCTCCATTTTGGGACTGACTTATCTTTTGTAGGACATGAACACCAGTTGTTCGATATG
>NW_024962264.1:1664661-1743864 GCF_019238085.1 Lagopus leucura
GCAGCCTCCTGCTTCTCTTCCCCGTGCTGCTCTCCCCTGCACAGCCCTGCTCACCGGGTTTCTTTTCTTAAATGTTTTCCTTCCTTGTCATGAATTGTGTCATCATTTAGTTTCCAGTCTTGTTTAGTTTCATGGTGGGATGTAGTTTTCGCATGACTTTTCTCCTGTGGAGCACTGGCCTGCTGTTCGTAGCGTTCGCTCCCTTGGTTGCTGGGCAGAGAACTCTGGTTTGTTCTGCCCTTGTGATCAGCATTCTGTGCTGCTATGACACCTTGCTGACTCATTAGCCCATCCGCCACCGGTACTGATCTCTTTAGACATGGCTGTTTTAGCTGCATTTTGGAGCTGCATCTCTGGAGCTGTAGGCCGCCCCTGTTAACATGGCCATGATGTAGCAGGGCTGGTTCTGGCCTGGGATGGGGCTGCTGCCTTCCACCATCCATGTAATACAGAAAGCAATGAGTTGTTCTTAAGTTTGTGCCCATTGTTACTTAGGCCATGTGATCATGAAGATCACAGTCATTTTGCCTTTGCCATCTCCACCTGGATCCAGACAGGACGTGTTGAGAGGGAGGAAGCGCAGTGTCCTATAGTACAGCAGGAGGAGGAGTTGGTTGCAAGGGGGAACACAATAGGTACTGGATTATCCATGATGAGATGACTTTGGACGTGCTCCCAAAGCTGGACACTCACAAGTCCTTTGTGGCCAGATGGATTGCACCCTAGAGTGCTGAGGGAGTTGGCAGATGTGGTTGCCAAGCCACTTGCCATCATTCTTTGGCAGTTCTGGCTAGCCGGGGATGTCCCAGTGGATTGGAGACTGGCAAAAGTGATGCCCATCTTCAAAAAGGGCATAACGATGGTGCTGGTGCTGGGGAAGGTTATGGAACAGATAGTCTCAGGAGCCATCATGAACAAATTAAAGGTCAACCCAGATCAGATCAGGCCCAGTCAGAATGTGTTTATGGATGGTAGATACTGTCTGACAAATCTGATTTCATTCCATGACATGGTGACTGCATGTCATAGTAATCCTTTGGAGTAACCAAAGGATCTGGGGCTGCTCAGTCCGGGGAAGGGAAGGCTGAGGGGAGACCTTATTGCTCTCTTCAAATACCTGAAAGGTGCCTCTAGCGAGAGCGGGGTTGGTCTCACTGGTGACAGGATGAGGGGAAATGGCCTGAAGTTGTGCCAGGAGAGGTTTAGGTTGGATATGAGGAAAAACTTCTTTACGTAAAGGGTTATTAAGCACTGAAACAGGCTCCCCAGGGAGGTGGTTGAGTCCCCATCCCTGGATGTGTTTAAGAACCGTTTGGATGTGATGCTCAGGGACATGATTCAGCAGAGGGCTGTTAGAGTTAGGGTAGCATGGTCAGGTTATGGTTGGACTTGATGATCTTAAATGTCTTTTCCAACCTGAGCAATTCTATGATATGACACACGTGTTCAAGTTATTCATTGTAGGATGTCAAAATTCCTCTGTTAGTCCAGTGAGGGAGAGACTCTTAGAAGAACACCTGTGCTCATGCTGTCTATGAAGCTCAAGAAACTTAACTTTCATATTTATGTTCTCCAGATATTTTGCAAGGATCTCTCCTCATGTTTAAGAGCTCAGTCTTCATGTTTCTACAACTTTAGATCCAGATATAAGCTTCTTTTGAAGTTGAGTCAACAAGTCTTAACAACCTTACCTTATCTAATCTACAATTGTTACTACTTAATGGTCTTGAAAGTAGTGAAATTAAAATGATAATAAACAGCATACAGAGATGTAACTGAGATACTCAATATAATGTTTTAGCAATGTCACAGTACAGAATATAATGATTCACATAATCCTTTCTGATATACAAATACCACAGCTGCATTTGGCACTTCCAGCACATTTTAGAATAAATTGTACTTACGACTAATTAAGGAGCTGATGCAGAGGGATGCTGGCTGGAGTTTATAACTTACTTTGAAAGCAGGACATGGTCTGCTGGGACCTTAGCTAACACGAACTTGAATAACAGAACCATATTTTAGACACCTGTCTCTCCTTTTCCTTTAGAGGGACAATCAAGCCACTATTAAGTCTGTGTGGGAATTACATGTCTCAAAGGAAAATGGCAAAACCTGCACACAGAAGCCATGTGGAAGAAAAACTTGGCACAAATTCATTCCAAAATCAGTTGATCTTTGATTTCAATGCCCAGATCCACATTTCACAGGCACCAAGAGTACCAAACCTTCATTTTCTTTCCTGCTTTTTCTTCCCCTTCCCTTCCCTTGCTTTCTTTTCTTTCCCCCCCTTATTTAATAATAAGGCACAGACTTACGAGGGCTTTCAATCATTACTGCTCTCAGTACCATCTCCTCGTGTGCTCTCAACAGAGAACTGAAACTTCTTCCTAATTCTAAGATGCAGAGAGCTCAGCAGAGGCTTTACAACTGCTCAGAATTCACGCAATTATTAGAGAATCAGCTTTTCACTCGGGTAGATGATGATAGGACAAGGGGGAATGGTATTAAGCTTCAGGAGAGAAGGTTTAGATTGGATGTCCAGGTTCCTAGGTCCAGTTTCTTCCAATTGAGAGATTAATTCCTTAGCCACATTTGAGAATAAGCAGGAGATCACTGGCAAGGTATGAAAATTATGAAAAGAACAGCAGCCATGTGATTCCCCCGTACTTTTTCAAGGTGAGGGGGGGCATCATAAGGAAGCCTATCTTCCCAAATCAGGATATTGTCCTGAGAACTCTACAGAAAAGATGAGCTAGAGTGAGGTCTTTTCCTTTTTAAAGTCTTTTTGGCTCTGACCTTCTGAAGAAGTGCCTCTGTGCTTGAAATTCTGGTTAAAAGTTTATTTATGTCTGTGTTGATTTGTCTTGTGTTCTTCTGAGGAAGATAAATTGTTGCTAGAATGTGCATAGGTGTTCAGAGTGCTGGAGGAGACTGAGGGACTGCATCTACTGCAAGGTTTAAATAACTAGCCTGTGAGGTGACTTCTAATAGAACCAAACATCAGACTACATGTGGGAATCAGAGTCTTTATGGTGAGCTGCCTCAGTCTTGAGACTTAAATAGGTGAGCAACCTCACACTGCTTCTAATGGGCCCATGGGGTGTGAGATGTCAAGCTACCAGCTGAGTTTCTCATTCGGGGGGTGATAGGCACATCCACAGTGGGATATTGCAAAGTGTTTGGATTAGGTGGCCTCACATGCTGAAAAACAGGTCAGAATTAAATGGTTGTATTTGTTTACGCTCAGTGCAGTTCAGTGTTGGGCTTTGACTTTTGCACTTGTCTTCTCACATACTACCTTCTAATCTTTGCAAGCTTCTCCGTTTGCCCCTGTTTTGTCTTAGAACAAAAGTCATTGCAGCATCAAAGTCAGTTGCCACAATAATCTAGTAAACATCAGAAGATACAATTATGCATAATTCTCAACCCTCAGCTCTCTGTGTTAGCTATTCTTTTTAGAGCCATTTACTATAGAGAGGTCTGTATGGGTGCCTGCGTCCTGCTGCAATTTGTAACTATGGAGAGGTTTGTACTTGGCAGCCCTTGGAGGCTACCTGATGAAATCGTTCTAATTTAAAATTATTTTCACCCACTTTCAACCCATTGTTCAGAATGCCAATTTTTGTTTGGAGCTGAGATTTCTCATAGAGCCCACGATAACCGCGCTTGGCTGTGCTGCTTTATGTACGGGTGTGAAATGGTATCCTAACAGGGTATTACAGTTAATCTGTCACGGTAATTATGAAATTTATTTACCTCACCATAGTATGGTTGAAACTATATTTAAAGATTCATGTGGTGTTTATTCAGTTCCAGTAGCAATTTAGCTTTCCACACAGCAGCAAGTCATACTCATAAAAATAAGACACATTTTAAACTATTGCCAGTGCACCAGATGAAGTTTATGAGCTTGGAAATGTGTTTATGGTCTGGCTGATTCTTATTTCTCTTAACCAAACAAAATGAAAAAACACTTCAACAAGTGCAGTCCGCTGTTTCAAGACCTCAGAGATGAAGGCCTTCTTCAAAACTCATCTGTTTTAATGAGGACTGAAAGAAATAACCAGTCTAATGTTTGACACTTTTGTTTCTTTTTGTTGTTGTTGTTGTTTTGATTATCTTTGTAAGGACCAAATATTCAAAATGGGAAAGTCAAATTGCTGGCTATGATTCTATGATCATTCTATAATTCTGTCCCATTGTTAGCAGCCTCTCTACTTTTCTGCTGGAAGAAGTGATGCTTTTCAAGGCAGCAGCCTAAGAAAAGCAGGTCAGCTGCTAGACCACACTAAAGTCAATGACCGCTCCTGGCAGACTTTGAGACTCATATTGAAGTTCAGTTATAGACTTGAAATGCAGAAATAAGCAGCAATCTGTCGTGTTGGTCCAAAAAGCTCCATAATTTGGGATTTGACCTTTTCTGTTCTTCTGCTACAATTTTTTGGGGTGCTCAAGTCAGAAAGTAAAGATCAAGCATAACTTGCAGAAGACAGGTGCTTTCAGCCCAAGTTTATTTAATGACTAAGACACGTACCAAATGTTTTGTTTTTCTTTCCTGTATTGCGTAAATATCTAAATGGAGACAAAGGCCAAAGAGAATAACATTATATTTTTTAGCTCTGCTTCTTGCTGACTCAAAAATTCTCATTTCCCTCTTTCCTTGAAATGAAGTAGGTGAGAGCATACTCAGTACTGTTCTGAACTAATGTTCATATTTGGTACTTACTATATTACCTGTCAACCAGTCAAGAAGAAAAAAAGCCTCTTTTTTCAGTCATGAGCCTAACCCTTGTTATATGAGAATTATATTTGATTTCAGTATCTTTCTGAAGCTACACGCAGCTTCTATTCCCCTTGTTCTCTTTCTGTATCTCAAAATTCCCATGGAATCTGCTGTAATTGTGCACCAGACTTACCAAAGCTACATTAAATGTACAGCGGTTCATTTGAATATCACTCCTCTATTGGAAATGAATCTCTTATATGCAATCCCTGCATAATGCATGGCTGAATCTAAATAGCTCTTTCCATGAACAGCAATAAAATTTCTTTAATTAGTTTCTGTACATAATACACAACATTTACTATTGTATCACACCCATGCAACTGATCACATGAGCAGTAAAAAGATCTCTAAACCTAAATTCTTGTAGATAACTGCTCACTGCCAGGGGCAGGCTTTTGGAAATAAGAAGAACTGGACTTGATTTCAAGTCAGCTTCTGAATTTTTGATGGTTTGAGGCAAGTCTTTAATATCTCTGCTATAATTTTCTAATATATAAAAGGGGATAATGATGCCCGATGACCTCTGCGAAAGTGCTTTGGGCTTTTATTGTGCAGAAAATGTTATTATTACTGTTCTTCATGAAATAGATCTGTGCCATGGATCTGAGGCAAAGCTTTAAACGGCATGAAAAAGTGAGTAAATTTGTAAGAATCCCAGACAGGAGAGAAATTAAACCTACAAAGCTTTGCAACCTGGCTAGTGCTTATATACCAAGTATGAGAAGTGAAATCACAAAAGGTCTTCCCTGTGTCCCCCAGCTGCAAAAGTAAATGGGGTAAAGATCTTTCCTTACAAAGGGCTGAAAGTTGAGAGGATACTGAACCATTTCAGATGTCTGAGCACTGTTAGAGAACTTTCTTGTGGTTTGTCTGCTGTCATTAACAGCAGGAGAGCTCAAACTGACTGCGTTTTACAGACAGCATCCACTGTGCAATTACATCTTATACAAGAGCAAATGCAATCTGGATACCCAAAGACAAAGAAAGAGAGACAAAGAAGAAAACTACATGAAATACAGAAAGATAAATCTCCTAAAATCAAGATCTGAAATTTTAAATAAAGCTGGACACAGTTCAGAGGTGCACCATACCCCTGGATTAGCAGTAGCTTATCACTCAGACTTGCAGAAAATTGGCAAAATGAGGTACTTTTAATCCAGGTAGGCTTTTAGCTTCCTTTCATTCACTTTGTTACTTATGCCTACAAAAGATGAAAGGAAGTATAGAAGCGTGTCTGAAAATTATATTTCTTCTTACGCATTGCTAGGCTTCTGAACAATAAAGGTCTATGAAATTATGGAAAAACAGTGGAGTGGGAGACATTAGAAAGGAAAAACAGCACAAAAAGCATTGAATGAGATATTAAAAAAAAAAGGAAAGATAATTCTGCAGATACGACTATAGTTGATTTTTGTTATCTGTAAAGAAATGGTGCAGATATGCGCTGTTCCAGACAGACATAATGGGGCAATTAATTCCAAATATAAACAAATTAGTTAAAGTAGGGTTTGGGTTTTTTTCATTTACTTTCTTTTTTTTTAACCAGTTTTTAGATTTCAAACTTTCCTGAGAAGATTGTAGATTATCCTGTCCTAATAACTACTCAATAATTTATGGGATATAATGAAGTCTTTCAGTCTTCCCACCAGCTTCTGTTCCCATTTTGAAAAACATCTGCATTACTGATATTAAAAATGCACTCTTATTAGATTTCTTCCTTCTTCTGTTTCCATATTCTTAACACTATCAAAAGCAAGGAAATAGTAGCAAATTTCTTTAGCCTTGAGCGCTGTGAACTGATAAAACAGGCTCAAATCAAAACCTTTGAGACTCTCCTCATTTATTTTGGCAGATTCTGTTTGAAGCACTGTATCCAGAAGGATCTGTGTAACTCTGTGAGAGACAAGTTTTGCCACAACAAGGTTGCAGCAGATAACTGACTGCGATTCTTATTTGCAATGAGTCAGAGAATCAGGATTTGTCATTCTGAGTCTTGCCATCCATCTTCATAGGGAAAGCAACTAATAGGAAGGAGGCTTATCATGAATGTACAAAAAATGCATGTATTAGTACAGCTGCACAAATGAATAGCACTATCAATTCCCTTGCATTTTCAGCACAAGCTAATAAGTCTCAATAAAATTATCTTCGTGCAGCTACATTTCAGGAAAGGGCAATTTTTCAACACTTAATTGAAATTTTATTGTTAACTGTGGTGAGAAGACTCAAAAGTTGTTTCATAGAAAACAAGCTGTTTTGTAAGCAGGAGAACTAATGGAGCTGGGTTTCTAGTGGATTTGTGACTTGTTACTTTCCTCCATTTAAAAGTAAATCTCTGGTCGACTTCTGATGCCTTTTGACACTTTCTCTACAATTCCTAGGAGTCTCCACTTCCTCTTATGTTGTTTATTTTTCTTTGCCCTGGCTTTGCCAGTTTTGGGTTAGAGTCATGTGTGGTGGAAATACATGCAGGTTTTAATCATCTGACTGATATCTGAATGGAAATATATGACTATATTTTTTTCCAGTCTCTCGGTAGACCAGGAATAGTATCCTGCTGTGACTTCCATCCCCAAGTCAGATTTGGCTGCAATTAGCTAATATATTCAAAAGAAATTAGAAGAGGACAGATGTTCACATAAAATGATACTGAAAATTGCACTATTCCCCTCTCTACCCTAAAATTTGAACGCGAATGCCATAACCACAAAATGCATTGCTCTGTTAGCTCACAGTAACTTGAATTGAATGAAACAGTGAAGTGAATGCCATGCTAGCCAAATGGATTACAAAGTGGTTGCAAAGCTAGTGCCCTTCAGCCAGGCAAAATTTTGATTGACACGTGCTATAGCTGAATACATGCTTCTGTGAATCTAAAATAAACCTGGATAAATTGGTTTTGTACCGGAAGAGGGGGAGTGTTTTTCCTTGGAACTGGAGAGTATTGACTGTATTAATTATTTTTTTAGTGTTCACCTGAGTACAGGGCTGAAGCAGAAGTTAATGTTGTCGAGTAGCTTCTGCTGCAGTATTTTCTTTGTTCTTAATCCAACAGTTGTCATGAATAGTTCTTCCAGTTTCTAGGGATATATCAGCACAGACATGCATAGATGGTACATTACAGATCAAGTATGTAATAAATCCAAGGACTTGATGACCCTTCAGATTACAGGCATGAATTTGACAGAGTTTTACAACAATAAACAAGTCTGCATTGTTAAGGGTGTGCAAAGAGTGTCATGCTTCCCAGTTTCTAGAAAACAAACGTGCACCGATGGCATTAAGCAGTCATACTTGCTAACATTGAAAGTTAGAAGAGTAAATTTGCATGAAAAATTAACCACCTTTCTCCATCTCCTCTCTCTTAGGCACAGCTCTTGTAGCTCAGAGATCAGTTGCACGGTGGGAGGTGGGAGAGGTGATGCCTGCCGTGTGGCCGCTGGCAGAGCTGGGCTGTGTGGAGAGCTTTGAAGCTCTGCACCTGTCAGTTCTCTTTCTCAAAGATAATTTCCTCTGAAAATACAAATTCAGGATGAGCAAAATAGAGCCCAAGAAAGGAAGGAGGTGGAAAAAAAGGATGGAAATCTTTGCTGTATGAGCACTGCTCAGTTCAAGTCTTCAGCTGAGGATTGAGAATCATGACTTGTCATCAGCTGAGCAAGCCTATCTAACTTTAAATGTATGCAACTTTAAATGTACATAACTTTAAACATATCTTTAAACTTGCTCAACAGAGACAAGCGTGCACCAGCTCTGTTCTTCACCTGCAGTGAGAGCTTTCAGCTATCACCATTATTAGAAAGGTGTGTCTTAGAAAAAGTAGATGTTTAAATTTGTTTGCAGGGATTTCAGATATTTTTCAAGCTGTATACCCCCAACATTCTTTCTGTAGTAAAAATCATCATTGTGTTCTTGTAGGCTTACTGCTACTCACCACCTATTTGCAGACAGTTTCTAGTACCACTGCCACATACGCCTCTTGACCAGAAAGAAGAAAAGACAACTCCTGCACAATGCACACTATTCATGGGGAAAAGAAATATCTGGAACAAGTTCTTATTTTTATGGAAAGTGCTCTGGGAACTTTATTGTCCAGACAGGTCCGGATTGCTGCTGCATTAAATGATCAGAAAGCCTTTAGAGCACAAGATCTACTGTTTGGGTTTAAGTTCAATGCTGTGCCACCTCAGTGTCTTGGGAAGAGAAATTAGGACTTTCAAAGGCATTTGGTAAATGTGCAAATACACTGGAGAATTTCTTTCTGAAGAGACTTTTAAAACGCTGTCTGGAAGCTTCCTCTTGTTAAACACATAGGTGATGGTGTAAGGTAACATGGCATGTTGGTCAGAAGTCAAGTCAGACTACAAACAATCCATTCATTACCCTGTGTACAGTTTATCCTCCTCTGTAACGTCTGAAAATTAGGCTTATACCAGCTGTGACTTACATTCTGCCTTCTTTTTGAGTGTCTTTACGTCAAGCTTTGCTATTCAAAAACTGTCACGACCCCTTTTGTTGCAGTGTATGGATACTGAGGTTTGGACCAGAAAGAGCCCTTCATCCCCTCACACTCTCCTTACTATTATATCACTTCATCAGTGAGAAATTTCACAGCCCGAAAATGTAACAGCTCACTTTCAAACCTAAAAATCACAGTAATATCACAAATAGAAAAGTGAATTGGTATTTAAGTAAATTGGTGTTTTCTTTCATAAAGAGAGCTGAAAAAAAGAACTTCCATTGCAGCTGTAAGCTTCAGAGTTGAATTGCAAGATAAAATGTGCAAGTGATATGTATATATTAAAAGTAGGAGCAGCATCTAAAACTTTTCCTGCAAAACGAAGATGTGAAAATGCCACAGACTGATCAATTCTCTATAGTCTCTGAAGAGTGGTGAATAAAGACAGATACACTTTTAAATGTCTATCTTCTTTTCACAAGTAATCTTTAATGTTACCTCATAAAAATGATAGTCTTTAATGCCTAAGTAATTAAGGTAGGTTATGCATTGCCAGGAACCTGTTAGGAAATCTTAATTGCTTTATAGGCCACTCAGTCAGGGTTTGCAAAGCAGCCTACCAAGTTAAAACTAAAATAGCTGTAAATAATTTATATCAATAAGTCATGTATGTTTCCTGTTAAAGGTTTCATTTAAATATAGATGGAAGAACTGAAGCAGAGCATACTCACGAAGAGAAGCTATGTGTTAAGTAGTTATACAGAACAAACGAATGCCAATTTCCTCTATAGTGTTTTGTTACCTATAGTTATGACCAGCTAAGAGAGGATGGTGAGCAATAAAGGACATGGTATTACATAGCTGGATAACATTATCAATCTTGAAGAAAAATGAAGAACTTAATTAATCATATGTCTTTATATATGACTTCAGCTCCAGTATATAATAATCCACCGTTAGGAGGTTAGAAACTGAGATGGTAGCAAATACACATAACAGTGAACTGATAATCCTGAGCCTTCCGTTTTTTTCCACAGCAAAATTCTCAATATCAAAATCCTTTCAGGTCCGTTTTGTTTCCAAGTCTGTTTTATGTACCCTAGAAAGATATTTTAATTCTTTGTTACATCCGAGAGGGAGATGGGTTGCGCTTGCTGAACAAACGCCATACTGAATTGCTGACTTGACAGGGAAAAAAAGAGTAAGGAACATCTTTGATGTTAAGCCAGGAAGCATTTTACAGCCATTCCCTTAGCTCAGCCTCTAGCTCTATCAGTGACCCTGTCCCTGAAGCCTCTGGTAGTCCTATCGGTTGGTATGATGGGTACGCATATTGGCCGGCTTCTCTGTCCTCAGTCCTGATTTTCCTTTCCATAACCATCGAATAGGAAAGCTTAATTATATGTCAGAGAACATACAAAGGATTCTAGGAGGGCAGAGCCTTCTTTGCTTGATGCTTCAAAGATATAACTCGTTATACAGCTGAATTCAGATCATTGTCAACACTGAAGGCAGCTAGGGCCACAACAAAGTGTACACATTTTTGGTTACCAAATAGGTATTACCTCTCCTTTACTACTGAAAGTAAACACTGTTTTCTTATAATGTTATGAATTATCAGCACACTATCAAAAGTTTTACAAATAAGGCTCTTCAGCATTAATTTCGAAGGCTAGGGTTGAAAAGTCAGGAATTCTAAGTTTTGTGTAGATTTTCTGAGGACCTTCTCAGGAAGTTTTACTGTTTTGGGTTTCAGCGTAGAGCCAGCATCTCGTGGATGGAAGTCAACATGTGAGTCCATAAGCTCTTTTTAGATGATTATCATAGTTAAGCCCATTGTTAGCTCACTTCATTGAATGAATCTATTGAAGCTACAGATGGTCAACAGTGGGAGTGGCAAGACATTGATTAGATACTGTTATCTCAGGCAAACAAAAGGCTTCAAAGGTTTTCTCCAATAATCAGTCATGACCATTAAAAGGAAATTTGATTCAACCTATTCAGGGATATCAAATCACCCTGCAAATGAGAGATTATTCTGGTTTGTATGTTGTTCCTACAGCACGTTTTTGCTCTATGAGAGTTAATTCTCAATGCAGTGCATTTTGAGTGTAGCCTTCAGCAGAATAGGTCTATTTTTATGTACAGAAAACTAATTGAGTGTTCTCAAGCAATAAACTCAATCTTCAAAAATGCTATGATAAAAACAGTGTGCAAAAGGGAAAAAAGTACTTGGCAGTGCATATCTAAGCTATCACAAAGGGCTAAAACTATTTTCCCTAGCTAAAACTTGTGCCAGGATTAAATTCTCAGAAGTTAAATTGTGCTCCTGGTGAAGATATTGGGCTAATGAGCTTTTTCTTTGAGATCTTGTGGACAATATCCTATAGTATGTTAATCAGTTTGGAGCTACTTTTTGGCAGAAAAACTCCTGGAAGCTGTTGAAAAAGCCAAAACAGGAATGGAGTGATAACTTCTATGCAGTAATTCCCTGTTAATAATCACAATTTGAAGAATTAGGGTGAGTGCTGGCGGCATCTCTTTCTATTACTTCAGTTTTGACTCTTTTAGAAAGTGTAGCTGTTAATGTAAATCCATCTGTGATGTGTGATGGGTCACATATGTCAGGCAGCACTTATTGGTAGTTCTTATGTCACTGTCATTTATCTTAATTGCCAACTGACTGCTTGACATTGACTTTTAATGCACTGTCTAAGAAATTGAAGTATATTCTTTCACTGAATCCTCCTGCACCATGCACTTTGGATTTTTTTCCAAAGGAAAACCATTTTGCAGAGATATATGGTTCTCATGGGGAAGAATTTTCAATTGCAGAGTGACCAGCTGGTAAAATACCTGTAGGGAGTGTGGGGCACCACGGCAAATGTTCTGGCACAATTCCCTTGCAGCCTGGCATATGTTCCCATGGCTAAGTAAACTTACAGGACAGGTGTTAAATGACAACATTTTTAGCACACATAGAAAGAAAATATGTGGTTTATTCACTGGTGTTTCTCTCTTTTATCATTATCGTGGCCAAACACTTCCCTCCTATCCCATTATTCATTACCTCTGTGATTCCCCAATGGCATGCTGGGGGCTGCACCTCAGCAAGAGAAAAGACACTAGTGAGAATGCATCTCTTTCCCTTCCACACGAACATCTGCGTGTATAGGTACACTTGCTATTCATTGCCAAAATGCTTAATTCAAGTTTTTAAATAATGACCTATTCTCGTTTTTTTTCAGTTGTTGCAATAGAGAATTTAACCTTCTTCAAGTAGAATTCTATCAGTGAAAACACTCATAAGGATGCAAAGACTGCTATGAGAAGATGGAGGAGCACTTGAACATTTACATTGGTTACTCTGATGACAGTAATTAGGACTGGAAGAGGACTGTAGCAGAAATGCTAAGTCATGGTCTGAAACCAGTGATTGAGCACCTGGTGGGAAGGCAGGGCCAACCCATAGGAGCTCAGGTGCAAGCAGTGCACCTTTCTGATAGGAGGGGTGGAGACAAGACCCTTCCCAGACCTCATTTAAGGGTTGGCAGTGGAGCTAAGGATTTCTTGTTGGAGATCCCTGCTTACCTGAGACCTTCTGAAGGTAAGCAGCTTTTTTTTATTATTTTTATTTTTATTTTTTTCTTCTGTGCCCAAGGTTTTTGCATTTGAGCAAGCTTTCTCTTGCTGCAGCCTAGGACTTTGCTACTGTGCTGTAATTGCTGTGCTTTCTATGGTGTTACAGTGTTACAACAGCACATTTTTCCTATTATCCTATATATACAAACACTCACATCTCGCAGAATTCAAACTACAGCACAATGGAGAAAGATAAAGAAAGTTTTTTGGGCTTAAATAACTGTTTTCCAGTAATGGTTTCTCCTAACCGGTTAGTTCTCATTATTTGTGTGACAGTATTATATACATATTAAGTAAATTTATTTAATAGGTTCTTATTTATCAGCTATGTCTTCTGAAAGATTATTGCCTTTTTGGTGAAATATGGCTTATGTTGAAGGTCCATACCCAGATCCGAATACAATGTTCACAGTGATTCCAGCTGATACCCCCTCCCCTGTAATATCAGTGTAGGTATTAGGTTTAGTTTTTTCCTACCTAGCTGTATTTTGCTGCAAGTATTATAGCATGGTATGAGAAATGTGAAGGATAAGCGATTTCTACGTTTGTATATCCATGTTTCTTCTATTTGTATGCTAGAGTATATTAATATACTGGGTTACTGGGCAGCGCTTTAAGAGCTGTGAGATTCTCTGATAGAAAATATTATGGAACTGCCTTTAAGTAGATGTAATTTATGGCAGGAATAGTGAGATTAAAGAGTTAATCTTAGCTAATCCAAGCTGAGCGGTGCAGTCGATGCATTGGAGGGAAGGGAAGCATCCAGAGGGACCTGGGCAGGATGGAGAAGTGGCCATGTGAACCTAATGAGGTTCAACGAGGCCAAGTGCAGGGTGCTGCATTGGGTCGGGGCAATCCCAGGTATTGATACAGACTGGGGGAAGATCTCCTTGAGAGCAGCCCTGCGCAGAAGGACTTGGGGTCCTGGTGGACGAGAAGCTGGCCATGAGGCAGCAGTGTGCGCCTGCAGCCCGGAAGGCCAGCTGTGTTGTGGGCTGCATGAAAAAGGGGCGGCCAGCAGGAGAGGGAGGTGATCGTCCCCCTCTGCTCGGCTCTTGTGAGGCCCCATCTGCAGCGCTGCGTCCAGGCCTGGGGCCCCAGCACAGGAAGGACGTGGAGCTCTGGGAGCGGGGCCAGAGGAGGTGAGGCACTGGCACAGGTTGCCCAAGGAGGCTGTGATCTAAGGCCAGGGCAAAAACTTAAAAGTGGTATTTGATGGAGAGGATGAATCTTCTGGTCCTGGTGGAAGGACTGCCTCTGATTTCAGGGATCCACCTGTTCATTTAAGTGTAAACATATATAAATCCACTCCGAGAAATTCAAGACTGTCTTGGTGGTTCTCTGTCTTTTCCTTGAGTTTAATCAGCATTGATGTCAAAGACCAAACAGAGAACAGAAGCAGACTCTTGTATGAGGTACTAGCACTATTAATAAGAGGAAAAAACCTGGCTGTTTTATAGCAATTGAGTGCTTGCTATCTTGATTAATTACCAGCTTCAGAATAGCATATCTGACCAAGCTTTTAAAGGAAAGGAGCCTGATACCATTCTTACCATTATTCAAAAATATAGCTCATTTTTCTCACTTTTAAAACACACACGGGATTTAAAAGGGTTAAAGCGTACGATGTTCCCTCCAGGCAATAGCGTAACCATTTCGCTACGGAAAATTGCAACTATTAATGCTTTCAGTTCTTGAAATTGCTTGCAAATGCATATTGCTGCAGAGTCTGCCAAAGTGGTAGGAATTTCCATGTCTAAAGACATAGCAGGCAAGGGGAAGGTGGTTTGGTGGGACAAGGTTCTCCCAGGTAGCCTAGCAGAACGTGATGTATTATATCCTGCTCTCTTGAGCCTATTACTGGAACAGGGTTGAGTATTACTCCCCATAGGTAGCAGCCTAGTCAAAGCAATATTTTTCTTCTGAAAGGGCGTATTAATACTCAGGGGACATTTAGGAGGTCTCCCAGTTTGATGTGATTTTTCTTTCTTGTTTAGTGTGTGTTTGAGGCTCCTCCATCAGACATCTTGAATGCTAAAATAAACTGTGAAGAGGTGGGTTAGTGGTGAAAGAACAAACAGTAGGGAATATGTACACAAGAAAGGCAGTTAGAGATCTCTGTCACTTATCACAAAAAACACAAGATAATAAGGTGCAAATAGGCTTTGAAAAGTCTGCTCTTTTCAAACGTTCTCCTATTTATGGTGTATTATGCTAAGAGCAAGATTTCAGTGAAGAAAAGAAATCTTACAAAAGGGAACATATTTTCAGTTATTTTTTTCAAGCTTTCCCTTAAACATGTTTATCCATATATAATTAATGTCAGAATTTCATGGAGAGAGAGTATGAATTGAGAGATATTCTAACGCTGCCCTAATATTTTCCAGAAATTACAAGCATGGAATCATAGGTCACAAATGATGTATGTTCTCTGTGACCCATTAGCACGAAAGAGATTTAGGGTAGTATTATTTATCAGCTCTGCCTGAGTGCAGTCCTTCACAAATTAGAAAAACAGAAAATATTACTGGCTCATTCAAGAACTTAGCTAGCTCTCTTCAGTTTCTACCAAATACAAGTAAATTAAATACAGGCTGAGTCAGTGAAACAACTTCTAATTTTGTTTGAACGCAGAAGACACATTACTTGATGTAGTCTATGCTACTGCATGTGCATCACGGATCCAGTCTTTATCACTGGCATGTACATTTCTATCTTAGACATTCAAAATTTAATGGTGAAGAAGCTTATAAAAAAGTGTTTGCACAGCAGGGTGAAGTGCCATGAATGTGCCTTTTGTCTGTGGGTACTGTGGTGCTTGAGGGGAATGGTGAGATTTCGACAATTTATGACTAACAAATACTTACCTTAATTAGAAAATTATGCAGCTAAAGGGGATCAGTGCACAAGACAAGTTTTGCCATAAAAAAATTGAGAAAGAAAAAAACTGAAACCTTAACATTGGCCTTAGTGGTACAGTGTCAGCAAGAAAACACCACCACAAAACTTCCTTACGGAGGACACAAAAGCCATCCAATAACTGCAGTGGTTTATCACAGAATGGCCCAGGTTGGAAGGGACTTCAAGGATCATGAATCTCCAACCCCCCTGCCACAGGCTTGGGGGTTATTATCAGTAGGGTAATGATTTGGGAAATTACATACTCAGTGCCCTTATCCCCTGTATTGTCTGCAAATAAACCCCTCTTGGAGGTGATACAGGCAGAGAAGAGGAGGTGCTCTCCCCTCTCTCTCTTGAATTTGAAGGAATCAGTGCAGGACTGCTTGGCAGCATTGTGTTAGGTGCACTAACAGTAGATCTTACCACCCTACCTGTTTGGATTTCTTTAATTCTTCCTTTGCAGGACAGGGTGCAGCTTCTCTAGGCCCTCCATCACTGCATGCAAAGCCAGATAGGTGCTCTAAAACTCCACTTGCACTTCAGAGTACCTTGAACCATCACCCTTGTGCCCTCATCTCAAATAGTTCTAGAAATACTTCATTGTATGATCCAGTTCCTTGATGAGAATCCTGAAGGGAGGCACGGAATATGAAGGGATAGAAGAGAAGCTGTCTTCAGTGAGCGCACATGGCTCTCTGTCATAACAAATTACCCTGTAATGCTCGTGATTAATTGTGCTGCCTCTTGTTGTATCGCAGTGCAGTAATGCAAGCCAAATAAGCACAACGCAAGACTCTCTGCAGAGTTAGTAAGCTTTTTGCAATGCATATTTATCACTGTCTGCCAGCTGTGACAGTCTTCCAACATGTATGTGATCTTGCCTGTGGTGTCCTGAATTAAAATGGATCATGTAGAGCCTTGGTTCAGCAAAGGTCCAGTGAGCCTATGCAAGCTGACAAGCCAGAAGGTACTACAAATTAAAATGAATTTGTGCCAATCGCTCTGGAGCTAGTTGTGACTTTGTCCCACTCTGCCTTTTCTTTAAGATATTCTGTCATCAGGCTTCTCTATGTATGCTGTCATGTTTTTATTCTTGGAGGACATTTTAGAACAGAATAATATAGTTCTGTTGGAAGGGACCTTCGAAGATCACCAAGCCCAATTGCTTGAGACCTTCAGAGCTACCCAAAAGATAAAGCATGCTACTGAGGGCATTTTCCAAATGCCTCCTGAACACTGACAGGCATGAGGCATCAACCACTTCTCTAGGAAGCCTCTTCCAGTGTTTGACCGTCCTCATGGCACAGAAATGTTTCTGTTGGCCAGTGCCTTGCTCTCTTGTAATTGAGATACTCTCTTCTTGCTTGTACTTAAATTATGCATGTGCTTCTACGTTACTAATGTCTCACCAAGCCTGAGTTATAACAGCACAGCAGAAATCCTAATCCAAACAGGTTACAAAGTGCTTGTTCATGTCAAAATATGAATTGCAATTTAAGGCACCAAATGAACCGCAAGCTTTCTGTTACCAGGATTTGCAGAATAATCCTTCTGCCTCAGACAAAAAGCTAGTTAGTTATACATTGAGGAAAGCACATAATCTGAACAACGTGTTCCTAAAATACCATGTTGTGACATTTATTACTAGTTTATCTTCCGGTGTTTTGATTGTGCTTCTTTTCGTTTTTTTTTGTTGTTTTTTTTTTGAAGGCAAAAGGAAATCTGTCAAAATTTTCTGAGACTGAAATTTGGAGGCAAACTTGGGAATTACATCCCTCTCGTGGCAGATAAAACTTCTGGAGTGTTATTAGGAATTTAGATAACCTTTGAAGATTTAAACTTTAATATTTACTGAGCTTTGCCCTCCCTTGGGGTGCTACTATGGGAAGGACAATTCTGCCAAACTGAGTGCTTTAGAGAAATTCTTTTTCTCACATCAAGGAAGGCTGTAACTTTGGCTTCAGTAGTAGGGGCAAATATTTTTTGATCTCCAACTCCAGATTGAAAGCATCATCAATAGAAACTGGAATCACTATGCATTTTTTTCCCCACTTTCTGGAAGAGTAGGTCAGTTTCTGAGTGAAGGAGGTACACATCAGCACTGTACGTGCTGCACTGCTGCACTGCAGCCACTCCACCTGTTTTTCTACAATTAGTGCACAGACTTAGTTTGTTATGAGGAATCCCTTATATTCCCATGTGACAAACAACTGGCTGCAGAATGTTTCACTAGAGTCCTTGCTGTTACCTTCAGTACAAGAGTTCAGTTTCCCATGCGTTGTTCAGTAGAGGTAAGAGCTTTGATTTTTCTGCTCAGCAGGGGACTATGATTCTTCTGTTGGAACAATCACACACTGAGCTACAAGTGGTCGGGACAAAATGATCTGCAGAGTTATATGACAGCTAACTAGGAGCATGTTACATGAGCCAGAGGCTGTATCTAGAAGAGACAGGGCACGTAATTCAGCTTCCAGTCAAAATTAAGTGAATGTGTTTTTTCTGCTCAAGTTAGTTATGCAGAAATGCAGACAGATCTTGAGAAGAATTATTACAGTTCCCCTGAGAAAAAAAAAGTGGGGCTTTTGGAAGAAAAACAGAAGCATGAAGCTCTGCTCCTGGAAAGACATGCATTACTTAGCTTGTTAATGGAGGGCATAAAAGCAACAACTAAAGCTGGTAGAGAGGAAATTCAGGATAAATAGATGAAAAAGTGGTGACTTCAGTCCTTTTCTGTAAATTTTTTTCAATTAACTTGAGAAACCACTAGTAAAGATACAGTAGCAACTGACATAAAGACATGCAAGGATTCATCAGGATTTTCTGATGCGTTTCTTTGCTTTTTTAATACTTGAAAAGAAACTTCTTGCTTTCTGGGAACCTTAATTTTACCTCTTTTTTTTCTTCTTTTTTTCTCTGTAATGAATCTCTGAATTATTCACTGAATAGATGTGGACTGTGATAGAGGATGTGGAAATATACCAGGGTTAACTTCAATCCATGTTATTTTTTCTGTAGCTCTGAGCAGTCGGGGGTGGGGGGGGGGGAAAGTGAGTTCTAGAGGCATGATAAATTTGCTGAATTAGAAGAGAATCCACTGATGCCAGTGCTCTATTAACAGGAAAATAAATGTGGTTAATAAATGGTAGCTCTTTCTTAGGCTTAAGTACCTTGCTGGGTGTAGCCTTCTGTGTTTTCTCTCAGGTTGCTTTGGGCAGGAACAGCATATCAGAATATCATGCTGCTGGCAGGATATTCATTAGATATTTGGATATTCATGGGCTCCAGGAACTGTACTTGTTCATTCATCTCACCCAGTCACTGTTTGATCCTAAATACTGAAAGAGCAAAGTCTGTATGGGGGAGCCCGAAGAAGCCTGCAGCCTGCTGGTGTGCTCAGCACGTGAATCCTGGCTGCACTGTGGCTATGACAAGGGGAAGACACAGCCACATCAAAACAGAGATGCTTCTGGACAGTTAGGGAAGCAGCCTTTAAGAGCACATCAGAAGCAGAGGTATTTGCTGTGTGCTGCAGGGGGAGCTGACAGAGAATTTTGTGAATAATCAATACAAGGCTCATTGGCTTTGTACCTGTATGGCATTTCTATGACTTAATCATAACCTAGTTGTGCCTTTCGTAGAAGCTGAGAGAAAGTGCAAATAGATGGCATAATTTAGAAGGCGTTTTTAATCAAATTATTTCTTAGAAGCATTTATAGAGTGATGTCTTGGACAGTAGCATCCAATTACTCACTGAAATTATCAGTGTTAGTTTACCCTTAAATATCCTTCTCCGAAGATAACTAGATCCCAATGAACACAGTTATTATCCTGAAATACTGTGTGCTCTTTCACAACTCCTACACATGCTTTGCTGGAACTGGTATGCATTACTCTTGGGCTATCTTCAAGGAGCAACCTTGTCAACCCTGCTCGGATTTGCGACAACTCACAGCAACTAGCTGCAATAATTTCTGAGCGCTTCCTCTTCTCAGCTCTCTGCCAAGTTACGAAATCACACAGTCCTGCAACATAATTGACACTGACAGCAATTAAAACTGAGAAGTTCTTCCCATAATCTTTCACTCCAGAAAGGGCAGTGACCTTCCTGAAAGGCAGTCAGTACTGTCAGAGTAGGAGACATCCCTCTGGTCACTCCTCTGCTGCAGTCCATCAGTCCTTCAGTGGCTCAGTTCTCTAGTTTGGGTTATTAATTTCTTGCCTTGCATGTGAAAGCTAATTGCTCCACGCGACAAACAGCGTTCAGCTACTGCAGTGATACACACGAAGGGAACACAAGATGGAGAAAAAATATGAATAGTAAAGCATAGCAGCTGTTGCCAGGCCATGTCTCGAGATCCAGTTTTTGTTGCTACTTCAGGGAAGCATTGCAGAAGGTCCTGTTACGCAACACAGAGCCTTAGGAGATGTAAAGCAGATGTAGTAAAACCTGGCACCAAGCAAAGCACAAATATGACCCTGTCCCAAATTGATTATTAAACACTGCATTAATTTTCCCTATAGCTTTGAAGGCAGAATCAATCCAAATCCTGACCTCGCTTACCCTCGTGGGACTCTACTGATTTAGCACAATTTTACACCAGCAGGTTTTTCTTTACTGTGATGTCCAGCAATGGTTTTGGTTTGTAGCGATTGTGACCAATACATCTAAATCTTTTTAGTGAAAGAGAGGGTTCTTTGGAGTTCACAAGCACGAGGAGCTAAATGATATTTCATGCTACAACATTAAGATCCTGTATTTGGAACAACCCCTAAGATATTCGTTTTATTCATTTTATTGTGCAGTCTTCTGCTTCATACCTAATCTGAAGCAACAAAAACGTCAGAGCTCATCCTTACATCTTTCTACTTCTTTACAATTATTTTCTGTCAAATTACTTGTGATTGTGTTGATTAAAGTTTTCCTTCAGTTTTGCCTGTAGCTGAGACGCATTTCTCATTTATAGAGTTTGACGTTCTTCTGTCATTTCATAATGTCATTAAGCACATATTTAATGTTTGTTTATAGGGATGAAAGCGAATTCTATTACATCCACAGAGCTATTAAAAACTGCGTTCTCTCAGCAGCCCCTGTCATTGCTGAGTTCTGGTTCTCTGAACACAAGAGAGCTTTATTTCTGATCTTTTCTCGCGTTTTCTTTTCCATGCACGAGAGTGTGCTGGAACATATATATATATATATTGGCTATGATTTTGAAATGTCATGCTCAAGAACTGAAAATAATCTTTGATGGGCAGCAAATGTAGAAGCTGTGCATGGTTGTTGGCTTCCTTCTGGTGAGAAGTTACAAATCATTTCCTTATTTAGAGAGGGCAGGGGAAAGACAGAAAGGTCTTTCCACAGATGAAAAGCAGCAATACTTAGTAGTCTTCACTATGAAAGCAAACCTCTGGGTGTGCATCCCATTGTGGCTGTGAGAATACAAGGTAAGAAGGAGGACAGCAAATGAAGGCTGGAAACAGGAGATAAAGCATTGATTTCTCCTTGTTTCAGGCTGACAGATCCAACTAAACCTGAAGTTTAACTACACCAAAGACAGCACGTTACCTGGTGGTGACAAGATTTTCTAGTAGATTTGCCCCTGGCAGAGCAACTGCAAAAGTTACACCTACTCTTGGTATCAGCAGAAGCCTTCCTTCCAGCGCCCTGTGGCCAACTCTCTGTTTTGCTGAGTAGTCGAGTCCCTTAGCTTTACCTTTCATTATTTTAATTACCATTCATTCATTTAATTTTTGGCTTAAAATTAAAAGACTTGTGTTAGTAAACATTGGTGCGATAGGAAAATCTATGAAACTGAAGAGCTACTACTTCCATTTGACTAAAAAACATGCTGCTCTCTGTTCCTTCTGGCTGAGGACCAAGACACCATGGCTTGCAGTCTGTCCTCTCCAAGATGTGTCGCTGCAGACTCTTCCCTCCCACCGATGCAGGGAACAGAACACGTCGCATCGATTCTGCACACACATCCTGACGATCCATCGCCTACCAGATCCTTTTTCAGGTCTCCTTATTCAATCTGTCAGTTCTTTAAAAGGCTCTGCTTGATATATTTTCCCCTGCTGTTCCAGAAGTTTTCTGCTATTGGCCGATATAACCATTAGGAAAGGTGAAAATTGGTCTTTAAAACAAAACAAAACAAATTTGCTTTAATTCATATGTAGGGTTCAAAAGGAAAAAATGTAGAATGTCTCAAAGATATTAGTAATGGTGTTATTGTTGCTATTTAGTCCTCCAACATCTTTTTCTGGAAATAATGAGAACAGGAAATAGAAGTGCTTAATTTCATAAACTTGCACTCGTAGCAAGTTACAATCCTTATATTAGTTTCTCTAGTTCTCCAGTTCATTATTCCAATCCTTATCTTGTTCATTCTCCCAGCTTACTAACATCTTATATTCTGTACTTGAATTGTTGGGTGCATGTTTGCATCTAACTTCTGAGACATACGGAGAAAAAACCCTTTTATTTACAACTCAACAATTCTGGTGTTGCATTTCCAGCCATTTCATTTTCTCTTTCAGTTAGAGAAATGCAATTGCTTAATACATATTCATGCGTATTTCCTATGCTGAATATCTCTATCTCTAATAGCAACTAGATTTGTTGTTACTGAAAAGCAAAGGATCTGTGCTTGCTTCATAACTATTAGAAACCTTTTCTGTATGATACCTAACACTGTCTAATTATATATAAAGCAGAACTGTGTAAGTCTAAAACATTTTTCCAGCTCCCAATGTAATTTTGTTTACTTCTAACAAGTAATCCGTTCCTGCAGTTATTTTATTTTCACAACAGATTTGTTTTTTTAGGTAAGAAATAGGGAGGGCAGTGTGCTTTTTATACAACCCATAATTTCAAGCTACTTTGTCAATGGAAAAAACTGTTGATGAAACAGTCCTGAGGAAAGGAATGCCCCTTAAGGGAGCCACAGGGAAAAGGGAAGAAAGAGCTAAACTTTTCTGCAAATAGCTGAGCTTTCCTCCTAATAAATCAGGGTTTCTAGAAGGATCCCAATGTCTCCATCCTAATGATGTCACAGCTGTTGGCAAGGAGTGATCAGGGAACTAGCTGTGGAGACTTCCTCT
Source organism: Lagopus leucura (assembly GCF_019238085.1). Lineage (NCBI taxonomy): Eukaryota > Metazoa > Chordata > Aves > Galliformes > Phasianidae > Lagopus > Lagopus leucura. Next base: position 1,687,560 of record NW_024962264.1, read on the forward strand.
GATGATCTTTTCCCATCAGCTTCCTTGAAAAAGCCCGTATCATTCCTTGAATGCTGAATTCAGAGTAGAAGTTCTGTTATTCAGTTCTGTGCTTCTTTCCCCTCTCAGAAGAGAAAGGGAGGAAGATGAAATAATGAAGTGGGAAGGTACTGAAAAAATAATGCCGAATACTGAAAACTGACAATCCATATCAAGAAATTTGATCATGAACTTAGCTGCCATTGCCACTTAGCAGTTTGGGGATGCCTTGTCAGTTCAATTACTATTCTTGCCTCTCTAGTCCTTCTTGTGCCTAGGCTCCTGGTAATGGGGCCTGCAAGAGCTGGTTGGCATTTAAACAGCTCTTCTTCCAAGCTCAGGATCAGTGCATCCCTGTGAGCAAGAAATCAGGAAAGGGTGGCAGGAGACCTGTGTGGATGAGCAAGGAGCTCGTGCACAAACTCAAAGGGAAGAAGAAAGTCCATGAAATGTGGAAAAAGGGTCTGATCACTTAGGAAGAGTATAGAAATGTTGTCAGGGCCTGCAGGGATGTGACGAGGAAGGCTGAAGCCCACCTGGAATTGAATCTGGCGAAAGTGATAAAGGATAATAAAAAAGGCTTTTTTAAGTATGTTAACAGTAAAAGGAAGACTAGGGAGAATGTGGCTCCCCTGCTAAGTGACGGGGGTGTTCTGGTAACGGGGGATGCTGAGAAGGCGGAGATACTGAATGCCTTCTTTGCTTCTGTCTTCAGTGAAAATCTCTCCCTCAGGAATTGGTTTCAGCAAGGCATTTGATACTGTCCCCCATGGCATCCTTATAACAAAGCTGAGGAAGTGTGGGATAGATGAGTGGACAGTGAGGTGGGTTGAGAACTGGCTGACTGGCAGAGCACAGAGGGTCGTTGTTGGTGGTGCAGAGTCCGGTTGGAGGCCTGTAACTAGCGGTGTTCCTCAGGGGTTGGTGCTGGGTCCGGTCTTGTTCAACATCTTCATCAATGACCTTGATGAGGGGATGGTGGCCACCCTCAGCAACTTTGCGTATGATACGAGGTTGGGAGGATTGGCTGACACGCCTGAAGGCTGTGCTGCATTGTGTACACAATGTGATTTTTGTGCATTGTTCAACATACTTAGTGCTTAAAGAATTGTTAACAAAATGAGCATGCCAAGATTAGTAGTCACAAACATTGACAGTGGTGACTGCAGCCAAAGAAAGGAAGGATCTTCGAAGGGAAAGTTGAAGGTTACCAACCTCAGGAAGAAAATCAGTCTCTTGAATGTGACTTGGTAAGAGAGGAGATTCAGGTGTGCTACTGCACTTCAGTTGAACATGTGCAAATATCATATTCCAACAGTTTCCATAATATTGAAAGACTTGCCAGTTTTGATGCTTGTACTTAATGCCACGTCGCAAGAGAAGTAAGACTCATTAACACCTAATTCTGTTTCTAGTGGGAACTAGTTGGTATTCATAATTATTTTTAAATACTGTCACTAGAAATCACACAAAATATTTATACCAACATGTAAATTGGGCTCTAAAAATTGTACACGCAAGTACTGATGTCAATTAGAAAAGGTAAAAAATATCTTGAACTCATCAGAATTTTTATTTTAAATCACTCAGTCATGCTTTATGACAAAAAACTGTGCAGTCTGAACCTTCAAGCATTAGCAGGTCCACTCAGCTCTGTTTACATGGGGTGCCTTTGTAGTATAACAGATTAAATTTTGAAATTATAGCTCTTGTTGTAGATTAGCAACAATTTTTAGAAATGTAACCTTTGTGTTTTCTCCTGCTGGGGTGTGCGTTGTTTGTTTTTTCTTTTCTTGTTATTTTTTGTTGTTTTTTTTTTTTCTTTTTAAAGTTTACCTTAACTTCACTGGTACTCAATGTAACAAGATGTGAGGTGGGGGATTCACTTCTAAGTTAACATACTATCTTGCCTTTAAGGGAGTCAATGAGACTTTGTTCGCCCATGATTATTTTAGGTAGATGTTATACAAGATTTTTTTCTAAGCTCTTAGTGCCCTGCAGAAGTTCATGCCCAAAGGATGTTCTCTGTTTTAATAATGTTAGGTTGCATTTAGAAGATATCGCAAGTATTGATCTTAATGAGAAGGTGATGTTCTATATTGGTCAGGTCAGCTGTGATAGATACTACATTTTTGGCAAGGCTTGGTAATTTTTATGTTTTTATTGATCTTCCTTCTGGTCTAAATTGCTGTTCAATAGCTGAATTACCAGCCCTGTTATAATGAAATAACAAGTGACAAATAATACCGCTTTTAGATCTACAGTGCCCTGTATTAGATTTTGGGATCCTAACAGAGATTCTGCTAATGCTGGTTCAAGCCAAAGGCTATTCCTTTTTCACAAGGAATCAGTTTCTTTGGGTATAGGGTAACATGTCGCACGTATTCATAGCTTGTGGTTGGCCACAAAGGTCAAAATTCAACTATTAGCATTCAAGGACATTACGTTAGTTTGGATGTTGCCTGGGGGATATGTCTAGCAACTTGAGACTGAAAATTTTCTTCCATCTGTCTCCTGTCAAAGAATAGTAAAATGTGCCCATGTGCTTTACAGTATCATCCAGGAATGTCAAGAGAGTCTCCTCTCAGCATAAATCAGGAAGAGTCACTGCTGGAAAGAAGCTGAGTGACCTTCCCCTGAGAATAAAGGTCTTTACCATGAGAATAACGTGCAAAGTTCTTGAATCTAGTCACCTATCAATATAGCTAGAAACTGGTTAGACCTCAGGTGGAGACGACTTACTTTGTCTATCTCAGTCAAGACCCTGTTGTACCACTGTTGAAAGTAGACCCTAGTGTTGGTTATTCCTAGAACTGAAAGCATTGTCAATGTACTTAATTCTTCTGATACAGTACTCAGCAAACACATACAGAACTACGTGTGATCTTGTGAACTGAGAGATCTAGATGTTTTTAATGTAAGGCAGTGAAGCTGCGTGAAATACCAATGACATCTCTGGCCCCTGGTGATGTTCTGATGTTACCAGATTGGCATTATATGCACTGAAGACTACAGCTGCTATTCAAAGTCTTCTCAACTCTGTCAAGTAGGCAAGAACAAACAATAAAGACCATTCCTTTATCAGAATTTTTGGCGGCTGTAAAAAAGTCTGTAGCTATTGAGGCCCTTAGAGACAGAAATACTTATTTTTGCCCTTTCAATTGCTGAAGAATTGAAGTTAAGAACTGGTAAGCTCCCCTGCAATTTCTGTGCTCAGCAGAATTGTTCCTTAAGCAGCAGAGTAGACTTAGAGCTGAAAGGTATCTTGATTTTTCTGATCAAGTCTGCAACAGACAAAAAAGTCTACTTATTGTTCTTATCTTTCTGCCACCTCTGGTGCCCTAAACCTTGCATTGTTTTACTTATTTTTAACACAGTTGAATTCAGTGTATCTATTTTTTCGAACACTGACAGGAGAAGAATAGTTTATTTCTGACCTACATAGATCACAGGAGACAAACTTTCTGTCCACAGATGCTATCTTTTTAACAGCCAGATTTACCACTTGCATCGCTTAAAAGGTATATATTGGTGTCACGTACTTGCACAAGGAAATCTGAGTGAAAGACACAGATGGGACCACATATGCTGGCATTTTCCTGCGTCATCATCCAATCAATCTCAGTTAAGCACGCAAAATGAAGAATCTCATTCTTAATGAGGATTATGCTGTATTAATTAACTACACGTTTACAAGAAAGGATTGATTACCTGTCAAGATCTTCAGCTCCCGTGATCCTTTTTTTTTTTTTTTTTTTTTTTTTTTTTTTTAATTTTAAAGTAAATTCAGTGCATATGATGCTAAGTATCTCAGTCAGAAAACTTGGCTATTGCTTTAGTAATGTTTTGTTTGGCTGCTTATGCCTCCATGAGAACTTCAGGAAATTTTCTCTAGGTTCCATCTCCTCAATACACATCCAACAGAATCATTCAGCCCTTTTGACATCCTAATGGTCTGAAGCTGATTTTGTAGAACAGAATTTTTCTCTCCACTGCAGACCGTACCCAAACAACAATTTTTCTTAGCCTTTTAGGCAGGATCACTCATAGCTTTGAGCATAGTGTAGAGTTATCCAAGTAAATGCTGACCTTTCAGGAAACAGATAAAGTGATTTTGAGCTTTGGTCATTTGTGTTTTGTCTGGACCACAGCTAGTTAGAATCTATTATCTCTACGCTGCAGTTTGCCATTCGGAGGTACTTTAAGAAAGAGAGCCAATAGAGTAAGCAAATTCAATTACTTTAGGATTCAAAGAAATACTTAGACCACATCTGCCATTATCACCATATATTGGAACAGCAGTTCTGTAAGTGGCCTTCTCATAATAATACGTTTGGTGCAAGATGCAGAATCAATTACAGCAACAGAACTGAAAATCTCTGTATTGATAACATGAAATTAACTAAAAGAAAATATAGCTGTGCCTACTGGAGATAACACAAAATAAGGTTAAGATTTAGTAGTAGAAATATACTATCTGAATATTGACTGTGGAAGATGATTTGGCCCCAGGGATAATTTGTCTTTATTGCTTCTGTGACAAAATTTGTGCACGTTTGTGCAGTTTCACAGAAAGGAAATTACCTTTGCAGTATTTAGAGACAAGGAAAGGAATTATTTTTTTAGTTTTAATGCACATAGGTTAGCAATTGGTTTAATGTATTGATCTAATCTGAATGTCCGTGTCATATATATGTGGCTTATTAATTGCATCAAGAAACCATTGGTAGAGATCACTATAGCCTTGCTATATGGAGAGGAAAGAGAGAGAAAGAGTCCTGTTTTTCAGTGCTAATTCCTCTCCATTTGCATTTTGTCTTTCAGTGTTTCATTAAAATAAAAATTACAGTGCTTCAGAGATTCTTTTATTTACCACATAACCAAGGCATTATTACCTAACTGATTGAGTTACCCAATGATCTCTGACCACAAGTGATTGCTGACACTTGTAGCTGTTCACGATGACAAATCATTTACTTACCTGTCACTAATTTATTAGTTAATGGTAAATGCCTATCAACACAAACTCTGTACCTGTGCTCTTTCTAATGCTATGATTTCAGCCCAATTATTGTTTAGTGAAGTTTTAATATTTTATTCCCTGAAATCTATTTACTGCTATATTTTCTGTTAAATGTAAAAGTACTTATTTAAAGTAACCAAGGTTAGAGAATCTGCCTTGTAAACTCATGATGGGGGGAAAAAAATGGTTGTATAGAATTTTTACAAATGTCTATTATTTTTAATTAGCAGTTGTATACTAAAACTGAATTAGCAAATACTTCTATTTGGGAGAGAGTTAAATATACTTACAGTTGTTCAGGAACTGTGGCTTTCTGGAATGGCTACCAGGCTGATGTAGTGATTGTGAATTGTTGCTCTCCTTGGTCTACTACTCTACTTACTGGACTGAGAGGTCAGGGCATTGTAATAAGATGTGACAATCAAAGTTCCTTGTGTTTAATGTGTTGCTAATCAATATAACGTGATACGATGGTAGAGGTTTTAAGTGAGTAAGTATAGCTCTACTTTCATGGTGTGTTTCTTTTCCACTAATTAACCCATTTTGTATGTAGCTTTGGTCATTCATAAAAGAATATTTTTAAGCAGCTACTTACTATGTCTAAATGTGAAAGTGCTAAAATTAATTATACAAATTTGCTCCTAAAATATAAATGGCAGTATCTTACTTTTAGTTGCTGATTAGATTTATTACTTCAGAGTTAATAAAAGCAAAGAAGTAGATAATTTGATGGTAATGAATAATAATAATAATAAAAAAGCACAGCCTGGATAATAGTTCACATAAATTAACAGGAGCAAAAAAGTGAATCTTTAACAGGGCGGTTGAAATTATAGGTGTGTGGAGAATATGTGATCATGAGACCAAGGAAAAACGGGATTAGATGTTTCACTGACTTAGTTCATTTGGGAAGCTGCCCAATTTTGTAAGGGGTTGAACATGTTTCTGCTACCACTGCTATGCGACAACATGGCTGAAACTATTTTTAACCATCCACATCTTTCAAAAAGGAAGAGTAGCCAGTATTTTTTTTCAGCTTATCAAATCTTACTGCTTATTTATGCTAATATGCAAATGTTATTTGTGATCATTGACCGGCTGGGTACAAAATAAGCATGATGCTGCAATTAGCAGTTTAGCCTCCTGATTCACACTCAGGTGCTGAAAATTAGGTAAAATATTCTCTGACTGCAACTCACTTGAGAAGAAGGGATGGAAGAACATCAGTGGCCATTGATTAACGTCAGTTGCGTTCTTTAGGAGTAGAAAGGAAGGAAAGGAAAAAAAAATGGAATAAAGGGACTGAATATGAACAGACATTAAAATGGACAGAAATTACAATGAGTTGAGTTGGTCTAAAAAGCACTTTACCACAGGGCAAGAGCAATGCATTCAAAAGTGATCTTCCCATGTGATATTCTAGATGAGTAGTTCACCTATTTCTGACTGGCTCCTCAGTGCTGTCTTGCAGTATAGGAGAGACAGATGGATATACTGACTGGATCCTATTGTCCTTCTGCCACAGGATCTCCCGAGTTTTAAATTCTCACATCAAATTGCCATTTTATGAGCATTTTGCTCCTTCGCACTCGGTTACACGACACAAACATCTGATGGAGGGTACGCCATTAAGCATTAGTGTGCTCACTGTATTTGTGTCCATACTTGAGTGTTTTTACTTAACTTGGCAATGAAAGTGCTGTATCGTTAGGATACAAATACCTCCGTGCTGTCTGAGGAAAGAGTAGAAAGGATTAATGAAAACAAAATACTGTATGATAATACAGAAACCTGCCTAGGCAACCATTTGAAAATAGAGAAAGAGATTCTGAAAGCTCAACCCTCCATGTTCTTCATTATGCAGTTATTACAGTGCCTTCCAGGCGTATTTGCTAAGTTGCTACTGAGGCATGAAACAACTTGTGCAACAAGAAAACTTCAACAAGAAGATGAAACTCCAGTTATTCAAAAAGTCTGAACTTGTGGAGTGTTCATCGGACTTCCCAGAGTGAGTTACACCGTGCCCTTTTTGCCCTCAAAAACTGTTGCTTAAGGACTTGGCTAATAAGTTGTAAAAGGGAATATAAGCTATGGAGAAGTAGCCTGGGATTTGAAAGTGGTGTGTTCTGTCAGCTTTGATCATAAATGTGTAGTATGAACAAATCACCTCTCTGTGTATTTGATACCTTAATTGATAAGCTCATTAATCCTATTCCTCTGTCAATTTCTAAGGGGCTTTCTAACCGGTTTGGTAGTGCTATAGTCACCTATGAAGGTATGTAATAATATTTAAGGTAAGTTAATTGTTATCAGTGCCAGTCAGAGGAGCTCTCAGGATCTCTTATTTCCCAACCTCAGGCATGATCCTGAGCCAAGAAGTTGTTGGTAGACATTCAGAAGAGCAGGATGATCTTATAGCTCTTTTTTAATGACGTCCTTCTAAATGACACTACTTTCCTAAAACAACCATAAGGGCATTGTGCTTGACTGGAAGACATTCAGAGTGCTTTAGAATTCTACATTAAGTGTAGTACACAGCCAGCACATGTATTTAGGGCATTCTTCACAAGGAAAACACTGAATAAGTACATGAGAAACTTGTATAGGACTGTTATTTTGTGCCAGACATTAAAGCAGTTTCACACATAACTGAAAGAGAAGACAAATATCTATTTAAATTTATGTTTTTAAAAGGAAACATTTTCAAATATACACTTCACTTCTCTGCAAAGAAATAGATCACTCTGTTACAAAGTAAGACAGCCATGTAAAATGAGTGTTCAAACCAGAAAGAAATGACTACGTATAAAAGAATTGCTTAGTATTTTTCTCCAGTGATCCTAGTAAAAAACAGGGACAGTGAACCCATCTGTTACTGCCTCTTTGAAAATATGCTACTTTCTGTCAATATTGTTATTAACCTTCATGAATTCTCCTGGGACTTGATCTGAAAATTAAGCTCAAAGAATCCCAAAGGCATCAATGTTTGGGAACAGGACCGTATCATGTAAATTTCTCTTTAGCCTTGCAGAATTTCTCTCATTGTCATCCCAAGTAGACAGAAATTAAAGGTAAACACATCCAGCAACATATGTTATTGCAAATAAAATATGTCACAAGGTGTTCTTTTATTCTTAAAAGGAATATTGATCTCAGAGTAACATATGCCCATGCAGAGCTTGAGCCTCTCAATTTTTCTCGGCTTTTTAATTGTAACAACTCTTTCACTATCCATCTTAGAGGGGAAAAAAAAAGACTGATTGCATTCAGATAAAGGTTGAAAGCATACATTCTATTCTTAACAAAGCTTCCAGCTACAGAGAATGCACATCAGGAGTTAATCATGCACAGTGCTGAAAGCAGTTAGTAAGTAATCCCAAAACACATAGGTCCTCTGCTCTTAATTTCAAGGCTGAGATAATCACGTTTCGGTCTTTACATCAGCCTCTTTCCTTGATCTGTCAGGAAGCTCTAATTACTTGCTTTGCTGGATACCTTGCTTTCATTCTTAGCAAAACTCCCTTGGGAAGATGCACCACAGCTTTAAGAATGACATAAAATCATCAGATTTTTAGAGCTTTCCTCTCTAATTTGTTTTCTCTCTCCTACTTTTTCAGCATAAGATTGATGATCTACACTGAAACGTAGATCTGCAAAAAGTGGCCTGCCCGTGTAGTTGGGAGCAATGTATTGTTTTCAGAAGTTTTTAATGTAGAACAGGGAAAATATGCACCAAAGGTGACTGTCATATGTCCTTCATCCTGTCATCTCCCACCCACTTGTTCTTTCATCCTCTATTCAATTTACTAAGGTATGAAGTCCTGTAGAGCGCATACTGGGTCTAGACCACTATTGAAAGATTCATTTCTGTCGCCTGTGAAAAGCAGTCTGTGACAGTCTATCATGTTGACAGCTGAATATATATATCAGCTCTCTAAAGAATGTAAGACTTTACTTGTGTTGAAGTATTAGTCCTTCAAATAAGCGTTTCCAAGGCTAAGTTAGTGCTTTTAACTCTCTTCACAGATTCCTTCTATTTTCAGTTTTAAAACATGAAAAAGATTGTTTCCTATCATAGAAGATCTTTGACACAACCGCTTTTATTTTTCCAATACGATTCCAGAAGCAAAACTACTTTTGACTCTTTGGATGTCGAGAAAGCTAAATAAGAACATTGCAGAGGCTGCAGAAAATGCTGAAGGGCTGATTCCATTATATCAGATACAATTCTCACAGACTGCCTCAGCTCCTTGTTGTGGTGCAGCGAGGTGTCATCTGTTCTTAGTTCACCCCTCTTCCTCAAAGGTAGGGAAGTATGTGTGACAAAGGTTTGTCTATGCCTGGTGCATTAAAAATAGATGGTTGCAAAACGTAGGTCAAACTTCTTAACAGGAATCCTGATTAAAAGAAAATGGTAAAAAAGAACAAATCAGAGCCAAAAAAATACTCGGTGCCATCATACTTCTTTGGCTACATCTTAATTGGTGGTAAGAAAAAACACAACACAAACACATAAGAATTCATTGTAAGTTCTGTAAAATGATGGGAAAATAAAGAGGAAATAAATCTAGAGACGCATCAGAAGGTATTTCCATAAATCAGAAAGCTAAAGGCATATAAAGCATACAAACAAAATTTTGAAAATAGAGCAGGCGTTATATTCCTTTTAGAATAAAATAATCCATGTCCTTTTTTCTTTTTTTTGCTATCTTTGTCTACCAGGACTTGACCTACATCTGTTGAGAATAAGGATGGATAAAGCACACTGAGATAAAACAGGGGAGGATTCCATCCCCTTTAAGGTGCATTCAGGTACACAAGGTTCATCAGGTGTATGGATGTGGGTGGTGCTTCTGAAGTAAGCAGATAGAAAAGAATTGCAGAATAAGGACGTTTGATTACGTAAAAATGTTCAGCTGGATGCAAATTCCTTCATTCAAGTCTCTGTTTTATGATGTTTGCATTTTTGAACTGTTTTTAGATTGTTGCTTTCCTTACAAATATAATCTTGGCATCAACTGAACATGTGGAACTGCTTTGTTATTGCTACTGAGTTTAAAAAAATGTTTATTTAGCAGACATAATGTAAGAAAAATAAGTTAATAACACGTGATTGCTGTTAAAAAAGGTATTTTAGGTAACTGAAGCATACTGGGGGGCACATACGTGAATAAAAGTTAAGATTTTCAGTTAGTGTGCATAAAAGTTGTTCCTCACTGGTTCTGTAAACTGGCTACACTGCAATCACTGAAATCTTCTCTTCAGTATTCATTCTGGCAACATAAATGATACCTGTTCTAGTATGTCTAGAGTTCACTGAATATAGTTATCCTTAGTGACAACATAGGATGCTGGTTTCCAGCGTTGTCAGCTGGTGTCCTAGTTTGGTCTTTATCCCTGTGAACCTGTCTGTTGATGAGCAGGCTGTGTCTGAGCCTAATTACCCTTACTGCCCTGATCCTGAGCAGCAGATGGATTGAAGATCCATATCTTCACCACCACCGTGCCTGATGCCCTTGGCTGCTACTACAGGGATTCCCCACTGCACCCTACTCCTGAGGCAGCAGCTTGCCCTTGCTGTTCCCAAACACTCCCATGGCTTTCAGATACCTTCTCCATCACCTCAGATGAAGAGGCTCAAACTGCCCAGCTTGACTGACATCTATGAGAATTGTGCACTGGCCTTGCAGTCGCTGTAATGCCCATCTTCCCAGTCTTCAAGCCAGTAGGGTTGGTTTCTTCCCAACCTGACTGACAGCCAGGGAGATTGAATGGGCGATGTAACTGAAGACAAAGTCTAGGGCTGACAGCTTTGAAATGGCTCCATGTGATAATGTAGCAACTTGGACATGTTTGACAGTAACTCTGATTGTAAGCAGAAAGGGCAGAAATTTCTCAAAGCAATCTTAGAGGAAATGTAAAAGAAATGTCCTGTTCTGAAAAGATGATTTGGTAAAAACTGGATCAGGGAAAAAACAAACAAACAAACAAAAACAACCTGTCTCTATGCATATGTTGAATATGCTGAGTCTGGAAATAAAAATAGCTGTTTGATGCTTTGTGTTCCCATTTGCCCCGCAACAGCATCACAGCTATAAGAATGAACTAGATTTTATTCCTTATGTGCATCTTCAAGAGTTTTTTTCTGCACCTAGCTGCTGACATCAGCTGACAGGGCATGACTGCATAGCAAAGTTTGTTGCACAGCTGTCAGTGATGCTCTAATTTGGCTTCTAGTAATGATGAGGATGAACAAGATAGAAAGAAGTCAGCTTGATTCCTAGAGCTCATGCTGGGTCACTAAGGCTAAATGTTGTAAGAAGAAAATTATGCATGGCAGCTTTGATCCAATTAAGAGCTTAGCCTTATAGTTAACATTAAATATGCACAGAATTTCCTCGCCTTGTGACTTTGTATGTTTGATATATCAAACTGAGAGGGAAATAAATACAATAGAGATTTTATATTTTCTCTATAGTAGGATTTCAAAAATAAATGCACTCCTAGAAAACGCAGAGGTAAACTGATGAATCTTGTTGCCTATTTATTTGAAAGTATCTTATGGGCTATACAACAGCTTTGAAAGTTTGGCTGCATTTCCATCTCTTCTGTGTAAATGGGATGTCAAACAAGTTCAGCCTTCTAGATAGGTCTACTTTGAGGGGTTTTTTTTTCCTCCAGGACAGAAAGTAGTACATGTTTTCTCAAAACTACCTTAAAGATCATCTGCATTTTTTAATTTTCAAATCACTTATCTTAGTAGTTGAAAAATAGTAATGGTAGAGAAAAAATGCCATTAAAAAAACATTTTCCCGATTGTATTACTGACTTTCACTTACCAGTGATGCCAGTTTGCCATCAATCAAATACTGGCTTGCCTGCTGACCATTTAAAGCATCTTTTTCTTCCTCCCCTTATTCCTTAGCACCAGCCAGGAGGAAAAGGTGAGTACTGCCAAGATGCTATGGTGATAGTGCCTTGTTGAAAACTCTTCTCCCTGGGCATTCTGTAGGATATTCCAAAAGGCCAGACAGTATCGGAGTATTCTAGATTTAATGAAGTAAATGAGTCATATTCCAGAGTTATGGGGATGATGATGAAACTGATAAGATGTAATAGAAATAAATCAGTGTTGAAAGCTGCAACAGAAGATGCTATCTGTAGATGACATCTTTTAGGTAGGTGTTTTTCCTTTCTCCTGTAATCAGCTAGGACTGTAGAACAACCAAGTATCTGAACATTTATTTCTCTTCCAAACAGCTGGTAGTGAATGGGAGTGATGAGTGGGATGGAATAGTGGTATTCAGAAACGTGGTTCAGCATCACCTTATTTGAAGTTTACTTAGCTGATAGTCTGTGTGATGTCCCAACACCATGCAGTAATTGTTTGTAAGCCACTCCTTGTGCCCTGCCAAGAGAATCGTGTTGCCTGGGTCTAGAGCTTCACAGTACAGCAGAAAAACAGAAAGCTTTGTGTTGGAGGTGTGGGGTAGTCAGCTCTCTTAAATTTGGCTGCCCTGTTTTCAAAGCAGCTGGGACAAAACTGCAGTAATCTAGAGCATCCCCTTCAGAAGCTTGAAATCTGGGGTATCACTTTTTGCCTTTAGACACCCTGTAGACAATTTCTGGTTTTCATTCAATTCTATTTAAGTTAAGATGTAAAAATTTGATTTGCTGATTATTTAAATTGTTTTCAGAAATGCATCAGAAGTCTTATTTGGTCAGTGAGAAACAAGTTCTGTGAAAAACACGTTATCATTAGTGACAAAGAGGACACTGTGAGGAAACCTATGTAATTCAACAAATATTCTAAATTGTCAAATTAACCTCAGAGGAAAAAAAAATCCTGTTGGGAGACATTCTTACACTGTTGTTCTATGAGTTACGGTGAGCTGTTACCATTAATTGTGAGGAACATAATCATTAGCAAAGCATATAAATGATGCATAGTTTTGTTGTTTAGATCAGAAGCTGACTACTCTCAAAGCTGCTGAGCAATGTACTGAAGGACTGAGGACATTCATATCGTTTATAAACTGGAGGGGAACAAAAGCAACAAAAAGAAGAAACAACAACCAAAAACTGCCTTGCAAGATGTCATCTTTCCTCCGGACTCAGAGCTTGACACGGTGGTTCTGCTTAAGTTGAAGTTTCTATTTTAAGCAAATTCAAATACACGTTCCAACTATATTCTCAAATCCTTTGACAGCCAATTGTGTGTACTAAGTATTACTAGAAACGATGGATAATTACAAACACTGGAATGTTGCAAGAATTTTTACTTCAATTCCTAGGTGTCTTTCCCAGCAAGATTCTGCTTCTCATCAGGAAGATTTGGGAGTCCGTGCTCAGAGTAAGTTTCTTCATGTCTTTAAGGTTTTCCCACACTGTCTACTTTGTTTTCTGTTCCATCTGTGGCTCTATAGCAGCATGTGCCAGAAAGATAAAAGAATAAAGTTTCCATGGACCCATTGTTTCTAATAGGATCTTACCTCTGGTTTAGCTCTTGATTCTTCATGCTTAGCATTTTGCTAGGCGCTAGAAGCCAAATTCCTTAAGTATAAATGACATCACAAGAAAACTGGTACATTATAATGCAAATTATTTTGTGCATTTAAGGAAATGTATCTATAGGCGTAGTTTGTTTTAATAGTAAATTTCCTGTAAATTCTGCTATTTAAAAAAAATTATTTTAACCCTTAAAGTTATTGGAAAATAATGTTTGACATATCCTAATTAAATGCAGTTCAGAAGCTGCAAAACATGTTCTCGGTAAATGAAATCTCAAGTTCACATCCTAAGCTTTGATTAGACATTTGAGATGAGGGTAGAGTTCTTAAAATTTGAGATTTTTGCTGTGTTCACACAGAATCAGGAACTGACAATCTGTAAGAGATTTCCACTGGATTAATGTCATGAATCTGCTGCTACAGTGAAGAATCCTGGGAGTAATATAATATAATATAATAAATGTAGAGCCATTTGGCATGTCATCACTGCAAAGGAGATAAGCATTTTTAACAGGTAAAACTAAAATTTTCAATTCAATAAAGCCATCTATATCAATGGGCTGGGCTTTTAAACCAAACCACTCCATCTCACCAATATGATAGACTAATGTCTCTCGCAGCTGAAGTGGTATATTGACATTTTTTACTGATATTTTTATTATTTTATTATTTATATATTTTATTAACATTGATAATTTTGATGTTTTGTGCTTTGTGTTTTCCTCTTTTTTTCTAGTTGCAGTATAGCAGTAAGGAGAGAGTGCTGCATACATCAGAACAGTGAAGGGCTTTGCTATATTCTCTTCAGTGCTCAGTTTCTAAAATCTGTTATATAGACACTTTTTCCTCCTTTTCTGAAGATTAAAAAAGAATTCATGTTGTTCTACATCAAAGGAGATTGAAAGTGTGAACTTGGATTTTTCTCCTCTAATTGGAAAGTATAAATGCCGCTGTCTTATTAAATAATTCATGTCTAAGACAGTGATAATCACAGTGTGAAACAACCTCATACCTGTTACTCATAGTCTTGATTACACGTAGGTATTATTTTCTTATTGAAAATTTATTTATTTATTGGAGAAAACCATTAATGTAATCTGTTTGATTTTTCTGTAATACCATTTTTGCTATCTGTTTCCTCTCTCAGAGATTTTTAGGTCTCAGTTCATGTATTTATAAATCCCATGCAAGTTCTTTGTTGGCATGAGGAAACAGTACTAAAAGGACTGGATGATTTTGGAGCACCAAAACTACCAAAGTAGAAATGACAGTAGAAACTGCCTTCTTAAGACAGATTGGACTGGATGGCTTCTATTTTCCCATTTATGTCCCTTGATTTTAGCATTTGGACAGAAGGAGCACAGATCAGATCATATCAGTGTGGTCTTGAAGACAGAATGGCCTCTGTCCATAGGAAGTGTAGTCTCAAAGAATTTTCTGATGAAAATGATCTTCAAATGCAGGTATTTGCTAATCCTTTCAAATCTTTTGTTGAAATGCAGGGGAAAAAAAAAGCCATGCCAGTAGGAGCCATCATCAGAAGGGTGCACACGTAATGCCTTTATTGTGGAGCTGAAAGGTAGTTGCTGGAAACTACTTTTCCTATGTGTAGAAGTTCTGGGAAATCATATAAATATGCATAGCTTTTAATCTAACATTTGCTTGCAACTGTAGAAACATTTCCAAACTTTTAGAGGAACTCATAGTCTGTAAAATACGATTTCAAAGTAATAAAAGTGCAGAAATATATAAACATCAATGTAATTAAAATAAGCTTTCCTACCCTCAGAATGATGGGAATAGAGGGAGAAGGTATTTTCAGGCAGCTACATAAATTTGAAAAGATGACTGCAATAAATACATTCACTTAACAATACCATGCAGAGGGAAAGCTTTCATGGTGTGCCTGCATATACATGCATTAAATGTAAAGTAAAATCTGGAGAAAATAATCATCCATGATCTGTTCATTGTAGTGCTAACAGAAGCAAAGCAGCCCTTTCACGAGCACGTTTTTAAACAGACTGCAGTGACAGAAGGTGCTCTGCAGCCCTCTCCTTCCTTTCTGAATTCATGCTAGGCTCCCATCAGCATCCTTTGCATTCAAATGACACAACTGCGGGTCTTGCTCACTCCTCACTGAACACTCAGCCTAATTTCCTTTTCCTTTCCAGCAGTCACTGCGCTGGCAGCATAAGAGAAAAACAGAAATCTGAAAGACCATTTTGTTTCTTTGCTATGCAGATTGTTGCAGTTTACTCAGCACAAGGTTCTGCAGTTCAGGTGGCTGGATAAACAGGAATGGCCCGCAGCAAGACCTACAAATAGGATCAAGATACATTTTTATGATTTCTGGGCTCATGTCATTGTCACAGTTATAGATTTGAGAGGCTGTTCTATGTGTGTTTTCAACATCGATTTTTACATTGAAGCCTTTGGAAATGCAGCTTAAGCAACCCTTGGGCATCTGTCATTGACAACCATTTAGGTGAGAGAGGGCATATTGATCTGTTAATTGAACAATCATTGCCCCATTTTTGTCACATATATCCTGCTGTCACTGCTCTTACTCTGTGACCTGAAACCCTGTTTTGGTGAACTCATAACCTTAAAAGATCATATAAAAGAAATCCTACAGGCAAAACAGCAGTAAAAAAATGAATGCTGCAGAAATGTACGAATACAGAAGCACTATACATTACACAAACTGACCTGGAAATACAGCAAAATCTACTTTAAGATTTAAATTCCAGCAAAAGAACATCAGTGATGATGAGACCTGCCTTTCTGACTTTTTCTAAAGCAGTGAATTTCATTTCGGGGCCATTGCAAATGATGTTGTGTACAGCTGCACAATATCTTGAAGTCTCAGAGATTTTCACTTCTTCCTTTAACACAAGAATTAAGCTAGACCTGGTCAATGTTTCTAATGCTGACCTATGTGTTTTGTTATTTTTCTTGTAGTTCTGAAGTTTTTATCTCTAGACTTTGGCTGGCTTGTGGACAAGAGAATATTTGACCCTTAAATTTCACTTCTCTTACTTCTTGCTCTTCCTTCCTAATGAACATTTTCACATTGTTTTTCTCTTGAAAAGGGAGTGCAAGGTGATGTCTATGATCAATTACTCGCAAACTGGAAAGACTGTTATCAACCTCTGACATAACACTTCACCCCTATCTGAGGAGTCAGCAACAGATTTCGACTGTCACCTGAAGGTAACCGAAAGCTTTCTCATTCTAGAGGCGCTCTCAAAATCTTCAGGACTGAAAATTGCAACCTTTCCATAATTCGTTCCAGTGAACTTCCATTTCAGTGAATTCTCCCATGAACTTCCAGGTTTTCTGATTTCTAAATTGCAATCCAGGGCAAATGGAGGCTTAAAATACTTCCATGCTATTTCCTTCACCTCCCTTCTTCTGCCATGTTCTTCTTCTGGTTAAAATACTAAAATGGGATGAGAGAGTTGGTGCTAAAAGAGAGAGTCACACTGAATTCAAAGCAGGCAAATAATAAAAAAAAAAAGCTTGCATATTTGTACTACTTGAACCAAGTTTTCAGTTAGAATGAAACTTAGTTCCGTAAGATTATACCAGGATGTGCAGGGTGAGTTATGCTTGTGCCCCCTGATCTTTATTCTCTGTAAGCACAGGTAAATTATGGATTTGCACTGACTGAATCGTGTCAAAACATACATGATTTTTAAAGTGTTCCATTCAAGTTTTCTATTAAAATATTGCAGAAGTCAGCAGATTGTATCAGAAAGTAGAATCTTGCAAAGATCTTACAGTTTGTATGACAAAATAGCAGACATAGTCTGCTATTAGTTTCAGAGGTGGGAAGATTAGTAAAGCAGCAGCTAATAAAAGTGGGACAGTACAAACAACAGGACTATTGTTTTGTAATTGATCTTCCTCTGGAGCTAATTTGAGGCAAATGGTAGATGTGTGAGAATTGATCATAAGTCCAGGGTGCCTGTGTGTCATTCTGAGTGCATGTTCTGGAATAGATTGCACTGATGGTTGGACTGGATGACCTTGTAGGTCTTCTCCAACCTTGGTGTTCCTGTGATTCTGTGATGTAAAACAATGGTGGTCATGCTGTTTCTATTATTTGGAGGTATTTTCAAGGCCTTAAATACCTGTTTCAGCTCGTAACAGAGTACATTAGTGGTATGAGTTAAAGGAATTACTTAAAAAAAAATGATAAATGGGAAGTCCATTTTAGGTTTACCCAGTCTAGTCAGAGAAGAAAAGCTACTCCCTGTCATCAGAGGTAGGATGAAATATCTTTCTTTGCACTCATCCAGCTTGCAGTGCTGCAACTAGGAAATTGTCCCCAGGCATTAGTACTGATAATGAGGAAAACACACTGCCCCCTCAGGCTGTATGTGAAGAGGCCTCTCTTTTTCCTTAGTGTTTCAGCTGAAGGCTGGGGTCCATCAGTGAAGTGCTTCAAGTTAAGCAATGTAAATACACCTTCCTCTATGTGCCACTAACATAACAGATGACTTTCATTTTAATATTATGCATTAGCCAGTGAAAGACTCACGCTGATTTTCACGAGATTGAAGATAAAAAATTTTTTTTTTTTTTTTTTTGGAAAAAAGAAGACTGCCTAAGGAAAAAGTAATTTCCTTTGTCTGAAAAACAAAAAGAGAAAAATGCTCAAATTCGGGAAACGTTTATTGAAGCTGAGCAAATGGAGCTCACAAGAAGAGAAAAGGATGAATCTGTCAAATCTTCTAAAGGAAAGCAGACACGAATCCTACATAGTGTAAGTACATACTTATGTTATGTATGTATATCTACCACTCATGTGTAGATAGTGAGACTGCCAGCCTGCTCCAAATATGCTCTATTCTGCACAGCCATCCAGGAGCAGCAAAACCACCAGATTATTTAATGCTGAGCACTAATGGCAATCAGAAATATTGATAACTTTTGAGAAAGAGTCATTACTTATCCCCCCGAGTGATCTGGTGATTCCCTTGTAACTAAAATCTATCTTTTTCCCCAAATCAACCAGACCTTTTTCTGACAGATTCTGCTCTTTGTCATGTGCTGCTAACCTGCATGCCAAGTCAGTGTTTTATTACGTGTGGAGATTGGGGATTTCAGTGTGATTTGTGAAGAAGGATAAAGCAGTAGATTCACTCACTCTTCATTCCTTGAAAAACCCAGAACCAAGGACTGTGATGAGTGCAGTTATCTATTTTTGTTACTTCTTGTACTTACAGCTCTTATGAAAGAAAATCATAGATTTATATTTGTTTTCTAAAGCTTATATTAAGACATCCTACATTCAGAAACAGAGCTTCAGACAACCCTGTTTATCTTCTAAAATACAAATGCATTGAATGAATATACTGCCATGTGTTTGGCTTTTAGGGAAAGTTGGAAATTCAGTCATCCACAGAAGACTGCAAAAATGAGTCACTCCAGATGGAGTATATTGCATTCCTAATTAAAGAGCACAATACAGTACTCCATGTATTTAGTGCTCTTAAAAAAACTCACTGGCGTAAACATTATGCTGATGGGTCTATTGTGGGAAGAACCACTTCTGATGGTGGCTGTATGTGCTTGGGTGGATGGAAACAGTTCTCCATGTTTCCGGAGAAATCCAAATCCTCTCCTGGACTTCACTTTATTCCATTGCTTAGAAGTGAAACTGAGTAATGCTTAGGGAATTTAATGGGATAAAGGCGTAGCTTTTTTAATAAAATTGATATCATGCACAGAAATACACAGCCTTTTGCTCCCTCCCTATGGGATGGGAGGAGAATCGGGGGGAAAAAATGTAAAACTTGTGTGTTGAGATAAAAAAATATTTACTAAAAGAGAAGGCAAAAATAGTAGTAATTACATATTTGTATGTATTTACAAAATGAGTGATGGCTCACCCCCCACCAAGGTTGCCCAGCCAGCTCCTGAGCAGCAGCTGCCCCTCTGGCTAACTCCCCTTAGTTTTATAGTGGTTCTTTCTTCACATGATGTCATGTGGTATGGAATATCTTTTTGAATAAGTTTAGGTGAGCTGTCCTGGTTCCATCCCCTCTCATCTCCTTGTGCCCCTGTAGGGCCCTTGCTGGCAGGACAACACGAGAAGCTGAAAAACTGAAACCAGAACAGACATGTATAATCTAAGTTTATGTTCCATCCCTCCTACTGAATATGTTTCAGTGTATTTAAATACATCTGGAATGGGCTCCCCAGGGAGGTGGTTGAGTCACCATCCCTGCGTGTGTTTAAGAACCGTTTGGATGTGGTGCTCAGGAACACGATTTAGTGGAAGGTTGTTAGAGTTAGGGTAGCATGGTCAGGTTGTGGTTGGACTTGATGATCTTGGAGGTCTTTTCCAACCTGAGCTATTCTGTGATCTGAATTGTAGCGGGCGCTTGAGTGACATTCATCCATGAATAACCTGATAACTAGATCAACAAGGTATAAAGCCAATCTCCTTTCTTCTCTCTTGTTCAGTTAATATTTAGTATATAAAAACTGCAAAAATTGCAATGAAAAAACAAGGAGCATCTGCCCTTCTATATCCTGGTGTACATCCCTACCCTTGATTCTGGCATGTTCACTGTGAGACCACAACAAGCTTTAGGACTAGACAAGTTCTCACTTTAAAATGGATTCCCACTGCTTTGAATTTTATCTTCTTACTAGACATCACATCTCTGCTGAAATTAGACATTCACATTTCTTCTATGCACACAATGATATGCATCAGCGGTAACAAAAAGCTTGATTGGTTTGTTCGACCAGATTCATTACCCTGCATGGTG
This sequence comes from Lagopus leucura, assembly GCF_019238085.1. Lineage (NCBI taxonomy): Eukaryota > Metazoa > Chordata > Aves > Galliformes > Phasianidae > Lagopus > Lagopus leucura. The sequence continues at coordinate 1,707,902 of NW_024962264.1, forward strand.
TCTGGTCTAATTTCAGACATCATTTTCAGCTTTTGTGAAACAGTCATATGTACCTGATTTAAAGCCAAATTTTGTGAGCAACTTGAATTTAGCATCTCCTATCACACTGATGAATTCCCCAGCAGAAAACTCTTGCGTACCCTAATTTGTAGGTAGGATTGTGTCCTTGTAAAGCACTCTGCTGTAATCAAGGACTTAAGGTCCCTGTCTAAACTGAAGAATCGCTATCAGTTGAAATGGAATCTACGTAACTGAGAATTTCAGTATACTACCAATTGTTATGTTGCTTCAATTATGGTTAAATAGATTTGTAATGAAAAAAGTGAATTCATTGTCTTAGATGGACAAAATGAAGAAAGTATCCACTAGCACTGGTAATATTTTAGTTTTGCTAAGTGCAAAACTGCTAACGTCGAATCACTTTAATCAGAAAAATATTCCACTGTTGTGGAATTCACTGTTTTGAATGCAAGAAGTGGCAATTCCTTGTGTTCTGCAGCTCTATAAAATGGCCCATGCCTGCCTCAGTTCTCCTATGTCACCATAGGAGGTTGGGCTAGGCCTAGGCACGAGGGTCTCTTGAAGCCTCTCACAGCACATCTCGTTCTTGCATGGCTCAGGGCACTGCTTAACCTTCTTGAAGAAGTCCACAGCACTTAGGCACGTCTCAGTTTATCTGCATCCCACATAGTGTCTTAGGGCCCCTTTGCCCTCTGGAAGATCCATAATCGTGTTGTGTCAGGTTTTGTTCTGGGAAATACATTGTAAATGTATTTGCCATGTATTTATAAATTTGTATTTGTATGACAGTGTGTAAATGGCCATCAGCCCATCAGAGACCATGATGAGCACATGTGATTTGACATAAAACAGCTCCTTGCCATAAAACAGTGGCTACTATCACTCTGTCAATCATTATCTTGTAATAGCTCTCCCTATCCTACTTTGGTGCTACAAGCATATGGAATGTCTAGCAGGTGAGCAAGCGAAAAAATAGTAATAAAAGAGGGAAAGAAAGGCGACTATCCTAAAATAATTACAAAAAGGTAATGTACCACATGTAATTTGAATAAATGATAGGTGGTAATCCTGTTTATTTAGAGCAGCTATTTCTGTATAATTATTGCTATATAAAGCAGGTTAATTGCTGTTATAACTTTAGAAGTCATTGGATGACTGTTGTCAAAATCCTTCAAAAAAGACTTTGAGTTAAAAATTAATTATCTACGTATTGAGTAATTTGCAAGATATTTCTGGCACAGCCGTTTACTGTGATAATTACACAATACTTCTTCCAAGGTATGAATAGTTGAAAGTTTGGTCTTCTGTGATAAACTCAGACAATTTTGAACTCAGCTTTGTTCTGTGTCTTAGACGCATGCTTCTTGAGTATTTCAGCAAAAATACCAAACAGTAATGATTTTGTTCATTATTAAAACCTCAGAGAAACTTCTTTTGACATGATTTGGATGAAAGGAAAGAATTTACTGTTAGGATGGTCAGTGATAAGAATAGCGAAGTGCTCAAGGATGATGCAGTTCATGTTTTGTATGTGGAAAAAGAAGCCTAAGACTGGAGGAAAGAAGGGTGCAGTGTCAGGGAAGAGCCTAAACCAGAGCTACGGAGGATTGAAGTTGAAATATTTAGAGTAGGAGAGTAACAATTGTAGTAGATGAGGCAAAAATATATAGCATGAAACCATAGGCTGGTGTTAGAGTTGAACCAACAGAGCAGGCTGTAAGGAGAAGTTATAGATGAGTTGGCTACTGTTGGTATCAATTTTTCCCTCCAAAACTTAGAGCTATATCTAAGACTCCTGAGCCTTGCCATGTATTGGCCAAAGCTAAATGCATATCAAATCCACGGGCAAAACTTTTCCTCTAGGACATATCTGTCTATTTGAATGCCAGAATTCCACAAGAGGTCTCTGACTTTTATGTTAAAATAAAGTTGTCGAGGAAGAAAAGTTAAAGGCTCAGAAGTAGAATGGCTCATGTAACCCTAATTTTGCCATTTGAACAATGCAGGACTCATTAATTGCAAGATCACAGCTCATTTTTTATCTATGAGACATTTTAATCAGGACAGAAAGTTGACCTGCTTATAGGACTTCTTTTCCTATTTGCAAATTCTGGGAAGAGCAAAGTAATCAAGCAGGAAGACAAAATATCATCTCATCCTTAAGACAACAAAATTCTGTTGAACTGAATCCTAACTTCTGCCACATGGTTTCTGCGTATCACCAGTTTGTAGATTATTTTTTGAAAAGTTAGATATTCTATGTAGTGCTGTAAGGCTCAAGGGGATTGAAATAAATTTGATTTCAAGAATTGTTTTTATGTTCATAAGCCTCACTGTGAACCAGTCCCATGCACTAACTTTTTGCTCACGTGTGCCCGCTGCAAAAACCTTCTTTACCATTGTAGCAAGCAACACTGGGATCCTCATAAAAGGTCGTATGACATCATGTACTGGGGAAAAGAAAAATAACCTAATTAATCAGGCCAGGTGTGAAGCATTATTGCTAGTCCTATCTTCTGGTCTTCAAACACTTCCAATGTGGAACATTTGCCTTTTAAAGCGTGAGAGGCATCTGAAACTTTTTATATAAGTATTCATTGTCTCTGTAGGTCAATGCCTAGAATTGTCCAGCAGGTTAAAAGCTCAAGAGTTAAATCTGGCTTTGAGACAATCTTCAGGAACCTTCTGCTGCACACATACAGATATGATATGTATGGCTTTGGGCCTGCATCAATGGAATTAAGACAATCCTGGTCCTCGTACACAAGGTGCCACGGTGAATTAACTGCTTTCTTATGTGAAGCACACCAATACTATGGTAATAAAGAACGCCAGAATAATCTTCAGTTCTCCCTTCAGAGAGTATTGGGACAATGTGCAATCAACAAAGCATGGCACTGCACAGCATACAACATGCACAAAATAACAACTTAAGTTTGTAATGGCAGTATTTGAGCTTCTTTTAAGCTGACATTGCCTACAGTGTGAATTCTGGCCTTCTGCAACCTTAATGTTCTTTTAACATTATTTATCAGGGTAATGTTTTTATAAAAGTATAAAAACACTTGCCCTGTGTGCCCAGGTAGCCAAGAAGGCCAATGGCATGCTGCCTTATATCAGAAACAGTGCTACCAGCAGGAGCAGGGTGGTGAATACTTAGATTCAGCTCTATCATAAGGTTTTACTTGTGGCCCTGTCTCAATAGAACTGCAAAGACCACGCTTATGATAAAAAAGAAAGGATGAAACAGCTTCTGAATATCGCACAGCAGCATTAAGATACAGGCAAAAGTAATGACTTGCAAGGATCCTGGCTGCTTCATCAACAGCTGCACTTAATTTACCCTTCTTTTAATTAGAAGTGCTTAAAAACCTATCAGCTGACACTTCTAATTGACATCATACTCTGTGATTATAAACTGATTAAGCTCTGTGATCTCATGACCCTTTGTAAATACTTCTGTCCCCTTTTCACCATAAATTAGTCAGAATTATTTCCTGTGCATCTATGTTGTGCTGTTTAGTTCAGCTAAATTTGAACTCCTAAACTCAACTGCCCATTCATTATCATTATCTAGTCACCACAGCAGTTATTTCTGTTCATGTTTCTGTATTTACTAAAGCAGTAAGTCTGATTGAATTTGGCCTAAAAAAAGCAACTAGTGATAGATTTCTGCTAGCAAGCACTTCCTGAAGTACAGTTCCACGGAAATATTGCCCACAGGCTTCCAGTTGCCTATCTGCTCAAATATGGATAAACTGGTACAGCTTGAAGTAGCTTAAAAGCTCTCTCTTAAAACTAGCCAAGACAGCTTCTCAGGCAAGTCTTTGAATGCCAGGCTTCTTTGGGTAGCTTTCATCTTATTGAAAGAGGATTACATCTAGCCCCTTTCATGACCTTTTTACTGAGAGTATCATAGAATTGTAGAATGCTTGAGGTAGAGAGAGACATCTAGAGACTGTCCACTTCAGCAAGGTTAGTTAGAGCAAGTTGCTCAGACCTGTGTCCAGTCAGACTTTTGAGTATCTTCAAAGGTGGAGGCTCCACAGTCTCTGCTCAGCCCGTTCCAGAGTTCAGCCAAGCTCAAAATGCAACAAAACATTCACATGTTTAAGTGAAATTTCCCTTATTATGTATTGTTATGTTCATCATCTGTTTCAGGTGGATTTTGGTGGATGCTGGTGGGTCTTAGTGCTTTTGAGAACAAAAGAGCATTGGGCCACTTGCCTGTTACTTCAAATTAGAAAAGCACGTTGCCATATGCTTTTCTTCAAATATTTTGTTTTCACATCAGTGGAGGTTTAACAGAAGGCAGAATTTTAAAAAATCTCAAGAAATGATGGCCCTAATTTTTGAAAGAAACCGAGTTTCACTGAAAAAAAATATAAAGTATCAGCCTTTATACGCAGCTAATCTATAGCTCTTATTAATAAATATGAATCTCCTACATCCTCAGTTCATAGAATACAGGCATTTACATTGAGGAGCCATTGTCAGAAAGAAATGCTCTTTCCTAAATGCAGATTGTAGAATTTCACTTTTGTAATGCAAATCTGAGACTAAGCAGATTGAAGGTCAGGTTCTGAATATAATTACGGGCACTATAATTAAGTCATGAAGAATATTGATTTGAATTCGTAGATGTTCATTTCTGATTTAGTTTTAAACTTCTCTGTAGGCCATATTCTTTAAAATTAATCTTCCGTCTCTCAGAGATAATCCACAAAAAAAATCAATTTGTAAAAAATAACAATTTTTAGAACTTTTTTCCTTTCTCTCCCCTCTCTGTTGCTGACTTTTTTTTTTTCCTTATACTGTTGTGCTTTCCCATTAAGAGTTTCAATTTAGGAAACAGAGTCCTACCAAGAAACATAAACAATACTTGTATAATCAAGACTAATGGCAAATTGCAAAACACTTCAAATTTTTATAGTAAGCTTATTCTTCATAACTACAAAAAAATCTTAAGAAATGGCAAGCTATGTTGCAAATCCTACTGCAGAAGAGAAGACAATGCACAATTCACAGTATCTCTTAATGAATTTTGAATTTGCCTGTACTACATCTGCTTTCTTTATACAAAGCTGCTGAAAATAAGTTTCTCTGTTCAGAATCATTATGTGGAAACGAAAGATTTGTATTACATGCTTTATTGATTATGGCAAGAGGTTTAGCCTTTAAAAAGTGAACTGGAATTGTAAAGGAAGGCTGATTTTAAATTCGTAATGCTAAACCAAATATGTTGATCTTAGAATAGCATGAAAAGAGAGCTCAAATTTTAGGTCTTTACTTTTTCAGGATTCTCCAGTGCTTGCTGAAACAGTACTAAAAAAAATTAAAATAAAAATCTGTTCTCGTATTTAATTGTTTTCAATATCCCAGAATAGAACGCAGAGGACATCTTATGCCAGTTTTCTGACAGTCACTTGGCACAGCAGTAAACTCTCACTGGTTTCTGAATAAAACCTGTGCCCATCCTGTAGTTCTCAAACTTCACATTGTGTGAAGTGCTAGAAATTTAATGGAGAATGTTATCTGCACTCTGTCTGCTTGCCAGGGCTTAAGCTAGTTAAGTAATTTTAAATTCATTTTTTACAACATATTTATTTGTATCTTTATATTACAGCTGAGGGGACTCTTTAGAAATTCCCATCTCTGAAAAACAACATTGTTGACAGCCTGTATGTGGTCAAGAAAAATAGGGTGAGTGCCTTTTAATACCAGAACAGAAAAAAAGAAGGACCCAACCCTGCTTGGAAAGAAAAGGGAGAAACTGGGACAGAAACAAAAAGTTTGTGTTTTCTTTGGGCCCATAGAGACTAGGTGCAGAAGCCAAATATACAAATTCTACAATTCCTAGCTCAACTATAAAGCAAGAAGATTTCTTTATTGGGAGTAATGGCAAAAGCAGAATATCCCTCATGGTCTCTTGATCTTCAGCAGCCCCTCAGAAATTCAGGTCTTTCAAATCAGAGCTTGACAACAGGCCTAACAAAGACCATTACCCTGTAACTGCAGCGTAAGTTTTGTAAACGTTAAAACTCCTACCATCACTTTCTCTATATCCCTCTTTGCTCAACTACCAGCGTGTGGGTCAAAACTTTGTTAAGCACTTTGAATGTGTTACTGCTACAACCTCAAGGAAAGAGATCACAAAACTTCAGGTCCTCCTAGTGCTTCCTTTAATTCTTTTTCTGGTGGGATTTCTGCCCAGGTGACTCCTCTGACTACAATTGCATTATTGTGTTACAGAGAAAGCCACAATTTGTACTCATGCACAAATGTCTAGACAGCTTTTCAAGGTAATACACAAAAAAATCTTTTGGGCAAAAGCTAAATCCAGAATTCCCAATACCTACCTACACCTAGAACTTTATTCCCATCTAACGTTGAAATTTGTCCTGTCATTTAGTATTACTAATTAGTATTAGTATTACTATTAGTATTTAGTATTACTAATTAGTATTAGTATTACTTATGTACAGTTTGATTTTTGCTACATCTTCTAGAAATTAGAACATTTTTATGTCTAGAACATACAGTGTGAACACCCTAAATATTAAAATATTCCCAGAAATGATCAGTACGACGTGTAAGTCTAATTGGAATTTTAATGTCCACAGTCTATTTTCAGAATATGAAGAAATTTGCAGCAAAAAGCAATACACTCATCTGCAGCAGGAGCTCCAGATTACTGGGAACCACTCATGGATTACAGAAGCACACAGAGTCATAACAAGAACGCATCTAACTGAATCAAAGCATAGGGCAGACTGGATTTACAACATTTGTTTACAGACTTCTAGGTTTTTTAAAACCTTTGGACAGCAAGACCCTGATAAAGCTTTATGGAGGTGAGTAGATTGATTTGTTAGATTGATTGGAGTGAATTCAGAAAAAGGTTGTGACAATACGTCCTCCCTCCTATACTCTAACACCTTCCTTCCCTATCAACAATCTCCTTTGACCTGGCCTTGCAGACAAGGCCTTGCACAGGTGGACAATGGGCAACAGGACTGATAACGTTCTTGCTAAGACAGATTAACAACCTCAAATCTGGGTCAAACTTGGGGGTCTAAAAGAACTGATAGCAGATATCTAGTTCAGCACCTGAAGATCAACTGAGCACGTGCCTGAAAAGCAACCTGTGACTATGAGTCAATCACCTTACCCCATAAATAGTGAGCAGCAGGTGACCCCCTTTGAGCTTCCCTGTGTAGCAGCTGGTTGTGTGGTAGCAGCTTCTCTTGAGCAGGGACACCTGTTGTAAGTTCATCTCTACAGAAATCCCTTATGTCTTGATGTCAAGATGCCTTGCCCTGCAGGTCTGCAGAAAGTGACTAATTGTTTTAGGCTTTGTTAGCTTTGTTAAGATTGCACTTTTAAGTGTATGCTTTGTTGGCTTTGTTAAGATTATATCTTAAATCGGTGGTGCATATATAATCCCTCAGGTGTAAAACATTGGCAAAGTCTAGGGCCAGGAGTAGATTCAGCTCTTACTTGTATGTTTCAAGCTGTTCAGAAAGCAAGGGGGTCTACTATGAAAGCTATGAGTCTATGGGAGGGTTTCCTGTGTGTGTTTCCACTTTCTAAGCAGTAAATGATGAAGTGCATCCTTAATCTTCAATTGATGTTAAATCTCTATGTTATATCTATATTATGTCAAGACATACATTCTTGCTTCTCTCTTAGGAGTGCAGTATAGCATAATTTGTTTCCACCTGTGAAAATAAAGTACTTGACTGATGCTATCAGTGATAGAAGGCAGAAGTTGGAAAGGTCTCTTGAAGGAAAAGCAATGAAAGTGAGTCTTATACCAGTTGATGGTGGTGTTCTTTGTGTCTGTAAGCTGGAACCTCATGTAGAGCAAGAATACAAGTCATCAGGCTTTCTTAGTGTCTCAGAGCAACAAGATCTGAGATCAAACAACTAGCAGTGAAGGATAAATGGCATGAAATTCAAACTTTGAATGAAGTTCAGTTTGTATGTTTTTCCCTGAAAAAATAAAGTATATGCAGTCATGTAAGGAGAGTGGAGTGGTTGGGGAATTAACTACAGAGAGGAGCTATTTACTTCTTCCTGCAAGATGAAAGGCAGTTGCGAATATCACTGTCAGTTTTGAAAGTTTGTTTTGTCCCAAGACTGGCACAATCACACCTAAACAATTTGAGAGCACTCTGGAGAATTCTTTTGTATTAATCCATTTGAATGGGCGTCTAAGGATTCAGCTTCTTCTCCAGCTCTGTGTTTATGTTATGCAACATCGTCACAGTTTGAGAGACTCAGAAACCCTGGACAAGGTCCCTTACATCTACGTTTAAGTTAGCAAAACTATCTTTGGTATGCAGAAGCTTTAACCAAAGTTAATGGAAGAGAGTCAAAACAAGGAAATAAGTGCTGCACTATTCAATGAATTAGTCAGTAATATTGCAGAGAGTGAATTAGATTGCTTAGATTGGTATGGTAAGAGAAATCTGAGAAATAATAAAGCCTATTTTAATACTGTTCTTAAATACTGTATAGAAACACTTTGCTTCAGCTCATGTCATTTCTAGGACTTGTCAGAACATGACACTTTCTTGTTATGGATGGTATGAAGATTGAAGATATTTGCCATTTAAGCAATAAGAAGGCTTTTATTTGCACATTAGTTTTCATTTGCCTTTTCCTAAAAAGTAAATACCAAAACAGTATGCTAAATACCTATATAGATATGAGTATGGCAATGAGGCTGTCCAGAATAGAACGCAAACTGGCCATCGAAGCACTAGCCCAAGGGGAAAAAGGTATTACTTCAGTCTGTAGCTCTGAATGCAAGAGGGAATGACAACCCTCACTATTACATAAGGTAACAAAACAGACCTGTGCGGATGAAATGGGTGATTACTGACAATGACTCAGATGCTAATGCTATAGACTGCATCTCTAAGGCATAGGCAAACGTTTAGGCCAAGATAACTTCCAGCTTACTCTTATCACATCAAATTAGCAGTAAAAATTTCCTGGTGATTCTTTTGCAGAAAGTAGAGAATATGAATCTGAGGGAGATAAGTACTTTGTATTTAAAAACAACAACAACAACAAAACTCTTGCAAGGAGGTTGTTGGATGGAATATGTGGATTGGACAAGGCTCCAAAATATTCTTACTCTTGGCGTTGCTGGTTTTACTTAATGTCTTGAAGAATGAGCATTCTTACATAAGGGAATATTACATTACATAAGAGAATAAAAGTCAGTCATGCTACCTTGTCCAGGTGAATTTTATGGATGGGGAAGAAGTCTGACAACTTGAGATCTTATTGCACGAGGTAATATTTCAAAGCCTGATCAAGTAGTAAAGAGCAGCAAAAGGGGAAAGGAAGAAATAATACAAGCTGCAATACACAGGAATAGTTTGTACTTATTTATTCATACTGAAATCAAGGCTATCATTCCATCAATCAGTTCTGAATCATAGAAACTGAAGAGCTTTCCTGATCATGAGACCCAGCCAAGTCTTCAAGCTTATTGTGTTTGGGAACAATGTCTACTGGGAAATGCAGCAAGTATGTGGATGATTGAAGAAAAAAAATTCTAATTCACAGTAAAGTATTATAGGTCATCTGAGCTGAACATTTTACTTGGTCTGTTTTCAAGTACTGTCACTTTTCCTTCATCTTTGTTTGCTGGCAGGAAAGAAGTTGAATATAATGGGTTTTCTTTCCAGCTTCAAATACAGTTGTCCCCTGAAGTAGTGACTCACAATAGTTGATATGTTAATGGTGCTGCTTATTCATGCACCATGTCATAAAGTGATGGTACTTCTCCCACCTTCAGAAAGGAAGGAGTGATTCTCCTATGAATATAGAATCCTTCATCGAAACCAGTGACCCTCAAATTCATAGGACAAAATGACATTGTCCACGTCAGTGAGATGTCATTTGTTATTTCTTATTATATCGTTAAGACAAGCACCACAACTGCTCAGTAAGTGCAATCAACTGGCTGTCCTCCCCAAGTAATTACATCACTGCAAAACTGTTAAGAATAGAAGTCTTGATGAAGATGGAAGAAAGCCCTGAATGGTTTCAGAGTTGCCAATCTTTTACTGTCGTTGCTGCTGACACAAGAAAGGATTTGAAAGGCAAATTTTGAAACGGCGAAAATACAACACGTAGTTTTAGCACAGACTTATGTAGAGATCTTGAAATTTACTTGGACAACTTACTCTAAAATTCTAGGGGAGTTTTAAAGATGGAAGACTTGACGCTTTTCCTAGACTTCAGTCACGTATTTTTTCCTTTGGAAATACACACGTGCAAGGCACCTGAATTCTAGACATTCCCAAACTACCCACAGACAGCATAGGAAAACTCAGTTTGATGCTGAGATGAAATATTGTCCTGAGTCCTAAAAGAAAAGCTAGAGCAGTGCCATACACAAGCAGTGCACTCCAAGGGTGTAACTAAGATATTTTTTGTCCTTGGTTGGCGTGGCTTGTCACTTCTGACTGTGGGAGATCTGTGGTGGGTTGTCTGCCTTGGGTAGGGATATCAGGACCTTTTCATGTTGTAGAACTACAACAAGGAGTGAACTGATAACAACGAAAGTGCTGTCTTCCTCTTGTGCGTTTAGTAGATAGCATCACAGTAACATTCCTCATTTTCTATGACATCCTGAATATGGTTGTATTACATTCTAGATAACGTTGATGGAGATAAAACTCCCACTGAACATACAAGCAGGCTGTCCAATGTAAAAGAATGTAGAAAATTGCTGATCAAAAGCTCTTCATGTGGTATAAAGATCTGAATGTCATCTTTGGTAGCTGAGTAAGGAAAAAAAAATCAGGAATTTAAGTTTTTGAATGTAATGAGATCTAGTTCTATATTTTATTATAGGTATTGTTGGTAGGACTTACATGGCATACAATAAGAATTAGACTTTAGGTGTCAGTGAACATTTTATGGAATATCTACTTTAGAAGTTTTATAAAATATATATTTAATGATGCTAATAACTTTTAGAGCTGATATATTTTCCTCTGAAGTTATAGACTCTTCTAATAACGCTCAAACGCAGCACGTAGAACCAAGATGAGAGGGAACAAAATAGTGCTGCAAGTTTAAATGAAATCAGATTAATTATGAAGTTTAGTTATTTGAATTAGAAGGAAAATAAAAATAAAGAAAGCACCCACACCTCCATGAGATTTATACATATAGCACAGCATTTACTTTTATAGGTCTTGTCCACAGAATATTGCAATAAATAATAAATATGAAGACTAAGCATTGCGTTGTATTTCAGTCTTAAATACATAAAGATCAAAACCCACGGATAATGGTAGCAATAGAGACAGAATGTTTCTGTTTAAAGGTGAATGGCAATCAGCTGAGACTTCTTGAAATGCATAGGCATGACTAAATCAATAGGAAAATTCTCAATCCATTATTTTCTAAATGAAGTTTGATCTGTGCCAGTTATACTTTATGTCGGTCTATACAAGGTTGTGCTATATAAATACAAACAGAATTTAATGAGCTGTTTGTTTTCCATTTATTGAGTGGAGTTTTGTGAGATACCACCTGAAATAGTGCACTGGAAACTGTGACAATACAGACCAAGGCTCTGCTTCAGTTGTGTGCTTTAACCAGCTGCAAAATACGGGAAAAAAAATGAAACCATTTAAAATGAGTAGGAACAAGAATGTGAGAAGCATCTGAACTCATATTGCATTTCAAGCAGCAGAGGAGCCAGATTATTCTATAAAGAAAAAAAGAAAATCTTTCATCCCAACAAGGTCATGGTTCATTATTCTGGATGGTTCGTTTGTGTCTGAAAGAGGTATGAGGTGCAATTTGGTGGTGCTGGCTGGTGTAGATGCTTTTAACAGCTCCCTTAATTTAATACCAAAACTGTCATAAAATAACTCTCCTACTATCAGTCTTAAAGCAGAGATCAGCTTGCACGGCCTTTAAGCAGTTCTCCTAACATGGCATAAGAATCTTGTCAGTCAAACTGAGCACAACAGGAGAAACCTGTAATGCACCTCTTGTATGGCTGCAGATTTCACCATACCTCAGTTCAGAGGCCAATACGTCTACAACTTCACAAGCATTTAGTTCATTCTTGAAATGTTTGCAGATTGAGTGTTTTCCAATTATTATTTTTTTACCAGTTTCAAAAAGGATGTTGTTGGTGGCCTGAGACCTTACATGCTCAGGTTCGTCTCAAAACATATTTTATGGTTGAGTTATTGCAGACCATTTAAATTAAGGATTTATAATGGAATTGCTGACACGACCTTAGTTCTAGTTTTTTGAATGACATCATTATAATTATGAGAATTTAATGTTTTCAGCTTTAGTGGAACTGATGGAGTGTAAGCAAACAACCACCAGCAGCGAGTGAAAAGTAAGTAGTAGCAGAGCTGGGTAAATACACTCATAGGAACCTGAAGGAAATTTCAATAGGAAAACAAATAAAGAATATTTCAGACTATAAATAAATACCATCTTAACTTCCTTTTTGAGTGAAACAGAATAAAGGGTCACGATACCATTACACAGTCCTCCTCTTCCTTTATATAAAAAGCATTTGAGAACATCCAGAGATACAGGATGTGTTTAAACCAGAGAATGATGAGTGACTCATCAATAAGATAAAAATAAATTTAAACTGAGAAACAGGAGCTGAGAGAAACGAGCTCAGCAGTGAATGGGAGACAGAAAAATTAAGAGAAAAAATAATTAAAGGAAATACAAAGTACTGTTACCAAACATGTATTTCCCTTCTAGCATTCCTTCCTATGCCAAATATTAGCTTGAATGTTGCAGAATGCTGTTAAATTTAAAAGTCAATACACGGTTTATCCTGTTGTGTTTTGTCTTGATTTTTGCATTTAGTTAATCAGTGGAAATGTTGAATTTCAACAGATTGCACAGTAGGACGCATCACATCTTCAGTCTCTTATTTCAGTATCCAATTGATCCAACTCATTCTAGACCAGGATCTTTCAGGTTAGTCACATAATTTGAATAAGTGACCTTCTGTGACCGAGAAGGAAATGAAAACGTGCTGCACTGAAAACACTGTCACGCAGTGTCACAGTACTGCTCTTATTAGTGCACTTGTCTTTAGTGGAACAGGTAAGTCCATATCAGGTCTACAAATAACTTCAGTGTTGTCAGTGTGAGAGAACAGCAAAACATAGAAATGAAGATACGCTGAAGAGCTGTGTAAGCTCCCTAACTAGAGCTGAAGCCAGTATGCAAATATAAATGTTAATGTCTCTTGAATTTCAGCAAAGCAGAAACCACAAAGGTTAAGCTCATAACAATATTCCAGTGACAGCTCTGGGAATCAGAAAGAGTTGGTATAAAACTTGACTTTCTTATCAGCTGAAGGAAGTAAATGATACTCATGATTGGTTGTGTTTTAAAAGAAGAGAAAACAAAATGCAGTCTGCGTTTAGGTGTTCACTATGCTGGTACTGATGTGAACACAATAAGTAAGATCAGGTTTTTGTACACTTGGTTTGCTGACTATCACTTAATTTTCTTCTTATATTTCTAAGCAAAAATACAACAAGAAGCTTCTCATTCAAATGTATTTTTAGTATAGCACAAAAACTGCAATGAGGGGCCTCTTGGAGCCACTCTGACGTGTCTCTAGGTTACTCAGAGATACTTCAGGTACATCTGGCAAAAAGATTCACACCTAGACAAGAAAAATAAATTCAGGATTATTCTGAATTTTTCAGTTTGAGATTTTCACTCCCTGGAAATTTTTACAAGTATCCAGTTTCTTGTCCCTTGTACACACTTACTACTCTGAATACAGCTAAGGAATCTACTTAGTCAGTCTTGTGTACTCAATTCAAAAGTGAAGTTCATGCAGAGACTTGTGTCAGAAGAAACAAAAAATGCAAGTGTTGACCAACGTATACATTTCAATTCTTATACGCATCTTTGACCAGTACTCTCAGAAATTTGTTTCTAGTGAAAAACAAGTTACTGATGTTGTTTAATTTCATTTCAGTCACATAATTTTCCATTTTAATTGTGCAGATACCCCTTTCGTGACGTGTCTGTCTGCAATTCCACACTCCCTCTTCATGCTTTCAGTTAAGCATTTAACACGTGTAATGCTTTCAAGAATTCTTCTCAAATAATAGAAACAGTTCTTGGAGAATACAATGCATGTATTCATAGTTGGTAGACCAAGTAGCTTTTTTTCCAACTTGTTGATGTCTTAATCATTAGATCATTGGGGAATTACACTACTGATGGTTCCCTGGAGGCTTTTAGCACTTGATTTTGAACTCTTCAGCCCACAGACTTGTTTTTTTCTTTTCAATATTCTCCATAAAGTTTTACATAAGCCAGTGTATGGGAGCTGTTGAGTCAGGGCCTGAACCTCTGATTGATCACCTCAGGCAAGCCATGAGACAGCCAGAGGAGCACAGGTGAAGGCAATTCCTGGCTGCACCCCTCCTAGACCTATTTAAGAGCTGGCTACCAGTGGGGAAGGATCTCTTCTGGAGATCTGCTCTGCTGGAGTTTTGTGAGTGAGCCCAGGGTAGGGGTAAGCTTTCTATCTATTCTTTTTTTGTTACCATAGTCTGCTTTGCCAAGCTCTCTTGTTTATTTCATAGTTATTGCATCTTAATATTCATTGATTACACAGCCTGACAAATAAATGTGTGCAATATACCTTGCTGGTTATTTCAACAGGTATCCCAATCTTCTTAGATCATTGGGGAATTACACTACTGATGGTTCCCTGGAGGCTTTTAGCACTTGATTTTGAACTCTTCAGCCCACAGAGTTGTATCATTGATTTCAGTGATTGTAGTGTCCAATCTAAGCAAAGCCTACTTCCCTTTCTTCTAAGCAAAACATACTTGGGCAGAAAAGGCTTCACCCTAAAAATATTCATGCAAGCTGTTCCCTAACTCTGGAAATCACTGAACTCTGCGATTCTTCATCAAAGCAGTTTATATCCATAGTTTTCCTTTTTTTTTTTTGTACGTACTACAGCATTTTAGTATTGACCAGGTTGACTACAGGCATCTGTCTCATATCTAAATCTAATCAGAATCAAAAATGAGATTTCTCTGCTGCCTTTGTCAGTTCTAGCCTTTATTAAAAAGGCAATCAATATATTTTGCTGTGGGAGATACAGGGTAGTACTTAAAAGCTGTTCTCAGCACAGGCATGGAAAACAGTACTTCTTTGCCAGGTTGACTGCTTTGAACTGCCAGGCTGTAGAGGTTTCTCTTGCTCCACCTGACTGATCTATTGTATCTTGAATTCTACCTTGCTCAGTGGATTCGATGCAACAAAAGTCAATGACATGTAAGTAAAAACTCGCTCATCTCTTGTCTCCTAATTGCTTAGGTTAGTTGAAACATGCATAACTGAGTTAAAACTGGATCTGGCTACAGTGATGGAGTAAAGCTAGAGCTACGTTTTAACTGTGAGGAGTGTTCAATACTAAAGTGCTAGCTGCACTAATATCACTCAGGAACTGTACTGAGGAGAGATGAGTCAAAAGGATAAGCTCACATTTAGTTGCACAAGGAGGTCTCGGACTTGTTCCACTGTAACAGTGGGACAGAATCCATTCCCCACACCCTCACCTAGAGGCTCAGGCACGGGAAGCCTGACCACCCATGACGACTGAGTGAAAACACTCACTGAGTACCTCAGCTTTTTCCATGTCTGAGGAGGCCAGCTCTCCATTACCTTTTATCAGAGAGGGAGCACTCTCCTTGGCCTGTCTCCTCCTGCCTGTGTACCTGTAGAACCCCTTCTTGTTATCTTTGATAATTCCCTCGCCAAATTCAACTCTGTCTGTGCCTTGGCTTTCCTAATCCTATCTCTACACTTGCAGACAACAGCCCTGTATGCTCCCAGACTACACAATCCTGCTCCCACTTTCTGTTTATTTCCCTCAGTTTAAGCTGCAGGTCCTTGCTCAGCCATGCTGGTTGCCTGCTTCCCCTGCTTGGCGACTTCTGCTGGGGGATGGAGAGCCATTGTGTTCTCAGAAGGGTGCTTTTAAAGAGCTGCCAGCCCTGTTCTGTGCCCGTGCCCCTAAGGGCAGTTTCCTAGGGAATTCCATCCAGCAATTCCAGCTGCAGTCAGAAATTTGCTATCCTGAAGCACAGGGTCCAAGGACTATAGAAGGTGATGAAAAAGCTCAATATGGTGTATAATTCACACTCCTCCTTTTGTTTCGTTCTTATTTCAATGTTAAAACAGAGAGGACACTAATATTATCCCCGGTGCGTTGTTTTGAGCACGTAATTCATTTTTCATCCCCTGTTTTTCTCTGAATGCTTCTGACCCAGTGATAAGCAAGTTTAATGAACTACAAAATGAAAGCTACCAATCATTTCAGGAAGTCAAATTATGACTAACATTGCTATCTGATTTTAGCTAGATTTTTCTTTCTATTATTTTACAGTTAGAATGCATAGTGACCCTATGGGGAGTTCTAGCTGTGCTGGGGAAGTCAGCATGAACATAATGAGTAATTATCTGGGCATGACATTTTGTGAAAATTTGCCTAGGATGCTATTCCTAATATAGTTTCCTGTATTTCTTGTAATGTCACTTGCTTGTTGTCTGTATCAGTTTTTCCAGATATAAAAATGCACATACACAGATGTAGATAGGGAAACTGCAGAAACATTAGTACTTCAAATTACACTTCTGCTGAGATTGACTATAAGTATGAAAATAAAACACCTCTGAGTGCGTTTCTTTGTCACAGAAATGGTTATGTAGCCCTTTTACTCTTTAAATATTTTCTATTTCTAGTTCTATAATAATTGTCTACTGAAATAACTCCCTGAGTACTGGTATTAATTGATGCATATTTATTGTTGAAATGATTTTTCTTCATTTTCATCATATTTGAAACAAAGTAGATGAGATTACATGTGTTGCAATAATTAGATAACATAATGAAGGCTTGCTTTCCTTTATTTTTCTTACTTATTCTTTCTTGATTAAAAATAATCACTAGTTTTATCCTGTTTCTTAATGAAATTGAGTTCTTCATTTTCGTAAGATTGCTATGTAGATATCATACTGTGATATACAGATTATATAAGTATGTAAAATGGCATTACATATAATTCATATACATATACAGAGGAGTTATATATAAAATATAGTCTTTCTCAAATTTGTCATTCTAAGACTAAAATGAATTTCTTTTTTGCCTATTCCTGTGCTAGGAAAATGCTGTGTTAATCTACTGTAGGAGAAATTGATAGTGGCAATCAAGAGAAAAATAATACAATAAAGAAACAAAATGTAATCATTGCTTCTCAAACTGTTCAAGATATTTAAAATATTTGTATTAAAATGTTAGTGTTTACAATAGTATATTAGATATCTAATTTAAATATTTATAAATACTTAATGTTTAAGGCTTAGTTAATATATTTAATATTTAATTTGAGTATTTGCTGATCAGCAGTGCTGAGCATGCAGAAATTTGTCTCACATTTTCTTGGGGTAAATATTTGATTTCTTTCTTTCTTTCTCAGATTCTAAGGCTTCAAATGGGAAGTATGCACCCAAATTGAAATTGCAAAACCAGAAATGTACTCAATTCTTCGTAAGTTTTAGGACTACGCAGAGAAAAACATTTTCACCTACCTACCTACATTTTCACCTGAAATGCTTCTGTGTAAAATTCTGCTTCAGGGCCTGGCTAGTTATGGCTCAAGTTTGAACAGATAGACTCTTCAGCTTCCTTTAACTGCGTGCAGCTCAGGGTGTGAAGAAAGCTCCCAGCCCTTGCCACAAGGAGTAAGTAACATAAATTGCTTCGGCACTGACTGGAGCCAAGAGGGAAATGTGGTCAGATGAATGCCCTGGCCACTACACCAGAGATTCTCTCTGGCCCAGCAATTTTAATTATTCTGTTGAAAGCCAAGCAGGAGGTAGAGATGAGTGCCTTGTGCCCAGCTTGGCAGCGCTGTGCTGTCTGCTGCACTTTGCCATCGGTCTGCTTGCAGCCTCTCGAGCACATGGGTGATTGCATGCCTTCTATTCTCAGCATCTCTGAGTCTCTTCTTGTAGAGAAACCTTGAGCATCTAATTCAGAATGCAGAACGGATGTACTTGCTGGACTTGCTATCCTGGAAGATCTTCCTATCTCTACTGTTACACAACATGAGGTTTCCATGGCCTGCACAGAAGGGTCGTGTAATAAACCAACACTATAGCAAGCGTGACTTTGAAGAGAAGAGAGAAAAACAGAGAACATGAAGGCGGTAGTAGTAAGGTCTCAACATTACTCAACATCAAACTAGCTATATAAACTTGCTGATATGTTTAATTATATTTTTCTTTAGCACTTGAGACTCCCATGACGGCCATCTGCTTCTCTTGCATTTCCTGAAAGCTGTTTGTTCCAAGAAACACGGCTGTGAATGACAGTTTTTTACATATTTATTCAAAGAAATTAGTAGAATAAGCTTTATCAGTAGAATAAGTATAATCCATGTTCCCAAGCTTGTTGGTTGAGTGATGCCGAAGAGCAAATTTAAAACACAGGGCAGCTTACAGTTCTCTTATTACATGGTAGCAAAGGCTCATTAGAATTCTCGTGATGTTTCTGCTTTTCCGAAGTATGTAAACTGTAAAAATGGATGACAGACAAGCTTTACATCTTGGGTAATGTGTGATTAAATTACAGCCATTTAAACTAAAATACATGAAGATTATCACTTTGGGATGTTGTTTGCTAAAAACGTCTTCTTTACTTTCAGAGCTATCTATGTTTAGTCTGAAATGCACAATACCTCTGTGTCCTTTACCCAAATCACAAAGTTCCTGCTGTGGAACACAATAACCAGGAAGATAGATCAGGCAGGTGAGGAACCACAACCAATTTACAAATAAATAGAAGCAACAGGAATGTCTTTTCCAGAGCTCAGTTCACAGCGTTCTGTCTGAAGGAGATGGTGAAAGCTGGGAAGTCAAACATGTCTCTTCCCCAAGAACTGGGATTTCAACAGAATATAAAACGTGTTTACATACTCGCCTGGAGAACCTAACAAAGAATAGTGCTGGATCTTCAAAGGCCTGCTGTAACAATTATTCAAGCTAGATATTAGAGCATTGTTTTGACATCTTCTCTGCTGTGAAGCCAGATGAAGGAAGTGCTGTGTCACAATTCAAGACTAAACTGAGAAATACAGTTTACAAGATTATCCTTCCAGTTTGTTTGAAATCTGTGAGTGACATGTAAGTAGAATGTTTTAATTAAGGGTTTTACCTTAACAGTGCTATTAACAAATGCCACATAAAGTGTTTATGGAAAATCAATTTAGAGCTATTACACTCTTATCCAGAGAGCCCTCTCCTCAGCAATCTCTAATCTTTCCTCTTTTGGCATTAAATTTTACCACTGGACACCTCTGGGTAGGTAGAGAGATACAGTGAGATAATGATGCTACATTCAATTTTGGATTACAGTCTGTCCTTCCATTAGACTGTCATGTTTACAGTTTACCTGTTCTGATCTAGGACTTCATGCATACCTTTGAGCCTGATTGCACACCTCCCTTCTGATTTGATCATAACAATGAAGAAAGAACAATGCATTAAAGCATTATTTTGTGTGTGTGTGTGTGTGTGTGTGTGTGTATATATATATATATACACACACACACATACATACACATATATATATATATTGGCTCTGTTTATGGAGATGGGATGTTGTTAATACTCAATTTGCGTTATGTTATTTGTATGCTTAAGGTATGGGATGCATATTGAGTTGAGCTCTCTACTACTACACAAAAAAATCAGTCTGTCTGACATCTCTAAATATCAGACTGCAGTAACATTTTATTTTCCAGCTAGACGTGTGTTTAAATACAGGGAGCCTGGCTTCTTTCCAACGCTCGTTTTTATTAAAGCCAGCTGTGAAGCAATTATTGAATACACTAAAAATGGCTCTTGAGAGTAGGACAATATGAGTTTTGTCCAATATTGATTAACACATTGAGTTTTGACTAAATACAACATTTTAAGAGCTCGCTCTGCTTTGAAGTAGAATATCTGAAAAACTTAAGGAGCATAATTTCTGAGAACTGCGTGGATCTAGGTCAAGGGCTGATTGCAACAGAACGTACAGACATAACTGAGTGTGCTTTTTCCTAAATAAATAATGTGCTTTCAAATACCAATAAAGGCAAAATAATGGAGAAAGCACAAACAAGGCAATTCAGTTCGACAATGAAAATGTGCAATGGAAAATACAGTCTATACTGCACATGCATATTATACATAAATGCTATTTATATAATGTTTAAGTCTTATTTTATAGAAGTAGAACGTCTCCTTTCTTTCAGGTTTGTAACCCAGTCATTCTGACAGAGATGTTAAGTATTTCTGATGGATTTCCCACTTTCTGTACGCTTTTCAGGCACACTTGGATGTGTATTTTTTTTTTACCATATGAACTTCTCGTGTTTGCACAAACACCTGAGGCATTTGGACGACATATAAATGACAAATAACTGTATCTAGGAGGACTGTGGTCTAATTTTAACTTCCTTGTAGTTACTCATGTTTTCAAACAACTAAAATTCACTGTTCTAGCAATAAGACTCTGTTCGATTTTACATTTGCATACTAATGGACAAAAGTATTTGAATTCCTACAGATATCTGTTGCTGGCTTGATGCAGCCCAGCTGCTTCCTGTTAAAAATGGTGATTAGAAATTAATATAGCTATCCCATGCATTCACAGCTTGAGATTTGTAATATGTAAAGAACAATCATTCCTAAAGGGGCCTCGCTTGTGAATGCTGTATTTAATTAATGCCCAAGGGAAAGAGCAGAAGAGAAGGAGGAAAAACACTGCAGCTGAATTTATTCTGCAATTGTAGCAACGTTAAACACTGCATGCCAGATTTAATGGCCTGTATTCATCTAGCTAGCAGAGTGCCTCACTCAGAACAAATGGTGCTGTCTGCCTTCAGGAGACGAGGATTTTCAGATGAATTTAGGAGTGTGGAGTAGATCTCATTTTATTTTCTCTACTGACTTACGCTAAGCCTGCCATCACAAACACCCAAGCTCCTCCATGCATACAGTTAGCTTTGTGCCTGGGATATAAAGATTTTTTTTCACTTGTAGCATGTCTTTAGCTTTGTGATGAGGAGGCAGCCACGCAGCAGCAATCTGTTTAAGTCGTACCAGTCATTTAAGTTGAGACTGACACTTTCTTTTAGTGCCTGGCTGCTTCTAGTAAGTGTGAGAAGGTGCCTGCAACAGCTACAGAAAGATCAAACACACTAAAGTAAAAGACTGGGATCGTCATGTGCATCCTAAAGGAGTGGCTCTGCATTAAAAGCAAAGATTTGAATATTGCTGCAGAGATTAATAATGTTAAAATTATATATATATATATAAAAAAAAAATGCTAACATACCATGTCATTTTTTTTTATTGGTACATTAGAAAGCACTTCCGTGCACATCAAAGATTACCCACTGAGGTAATCCCAAAACAGGCTTTGCTTGGACTGGAATTTGCAATGGGAAGAACACAAGACCACCCCAGTGAGATCAGGCCAGACCCAACCTGCCCAGATGCTCCTGCTGTTTGGTAAACCAGAAGAGAAGCTCCAGGTAAAAGTGACAAGTGTTCAGAAATAACATCTTGTGTCCATTGCCTCTTGTCCTAGCACTAGACATGAGCAAAATGAGCTGGATCTGTTTTCTTTACATTCACCTTTCAGATACTTGTACGTATTGATAAGATCCTCCCTACTGTTTATTTTTGTTTTCATTGCTTATTATTTTTTTTCAAAGCTGGTCTGCTTTTCTCTCTGCAATTGAGAGTTAAACATTAATCACAAAGGTTCTTTCAGCTGAGCAAGAGCATATTTTATTGAAATATGTTATAATTATGAGCATTCAGGCCCAAATATGTATTTCTGATCACACTGGTAAAAACTTCCCTCCGTAAAGAAGGAGAGATAATGTCCATACAGCTATTACAGCAATAACTTTTCTATATATAAATACAAAAAGAGTAGCACATGTTAAACATCAGACTAAACTGTCGTCCTATTTAACCTTCATCTTTTAAACTATGAATAATGTAAGCACACAATGGGAAAGTGCTAGGGATAAAACAACAGAGAGAGAGATCAAGATAAGGCGTCTCCCCTGGCTAAGCCCAGAGCTCCCGATGCTGAGACCTTTTCTGTTTCATCACATCCAGGCCCGCTGTGGACTTCTTGGGCCAGGCAGGAGCATTGAAGGGTATTGCCCATTGAGGGCTCTTCCCAGCTTAAATTTTTGCTGTCACCTTCGTTTTCCCATATGCAAAACTGGGCAGAAGCTCTCCCCTTTGAAAAGGGGCACCCAACTGTGTGCAGGGCAGTGGAGATAGCCCAAGACTTACAGACAGTTCCATGGCCTTCTGCCATGATGGGGGGCAGCTTCTCCCTGTGGCCTTCATCCATATTAAATGGCTAAACAGTGGGTACTCAGCGTAGCAGTGGGCACCTCTGGAAGACTCTTTTCTTGAGGCCATGTCTTTCTGCTCACAGCAGAGCAGCCTCAGTGTCTAGCTTCTTGCAAGCTGCAGTGACTGAATCTTGTTTGTAGGTGTCATGCCAAAGGCTTTTGTCTTTTATGCATGATTTTAAAGCAGGTGCACATGAGCAGTATTCAGTCTGAAGCAATGCTGTGGTTTTGGTTCTTCTCCTTGTTTGTGAATGTTATGATAAGTTTGCTTTCCATCTCAAGATGTGTTTACACACTAAATCATTCCTTTACTTGTTTCAGGGCTTCCAAGCTAGTTTCAAATTTCTCCTTCAAGATTAATGTAAAGATAGCATGGGGTGACATTCAGCTTCAGGCAAATTATCTGAGCTCAAGATAAAATACCTGTGTGCATCCTTATCAAGGATCCCTTCCACAGAGCCTGCGCTGGGCTCTGCATTACCTCAGATTCACTTGTTGTCTTTGTGAGCTGCACTTGCATCTTGGCTGCGATATAAAAAATATCCTCAATGTCAGCTTTCAGAAGCCATCTGCTTCCTGCAGTAGAGAATGAGTGTTTGGGATCCGGATTCTTGAGAGTAATTATTTTCATGCAGTGGTCATTACTTCGCTTCACTACTTATATTTGTGGGCTGCTGTAGATTTCTTGCCCTTCTGGAAAAAGCTTGATTTTATTTTTTTTTCTCCTGTTTCTCGTTCAACAAAACTGCTAACTCACAAGCCATGATGTGCTGTGCTGTAGCAGATGGCGCTGTGATTCTAACAGTAATGCTGGCAGTCACTCAAGAAAGCAAATGGAGGAATGCTCTTTGTGCCTGAGATTCCAGGTCTTGTATCTCACAGACCTTTGAAGCTTCAGGTCTAGTTATACCACAGAGTAACTCTGATATTTTTTCATTTGCTTTTGGTTAGCTAGCATAAGCAGTTTCCATAATATATTGAAACCAAAACAATGTCCTAGCAGTGCTATACAAGTGTCAGAAGGGAGGCTTATCACCATGAGCAAGAAAAAGAAATGTTCTGACAGTCACTTAGAGAGCTGATAGCTATATTTAATTTCTGAAAGTCTCAGTTGTGACGTCACCCTCAAATAACCGTAACACAGCAGCAATGAGATATGTGAGCTTAAAGTACAGTCAGACCGTTTCTGGACTTAGATCAGTTGTGTTCTGCATTTGTCCCGTGTTAGAAATTAATAACTTTCTGGCAGCTTTTAGAGGAAGACTTTTCTGAGATATGTACCATCTTGCATAGAGATACTGCACCAGGAAATGGCAAAATCCCTCTGAAATTCTGCTTTTCCTTTTTCAGGAAACCTTAATATTTCTGGTAGAAGAACAATAACGTAATAGAGTTTATATTCTTTGCAGGGAATGCAAAAAACAAATGAATTGTTTTACATTTCATGTTTTTCTTTAACCTTTTTCAGTAAGACACCTGTTATATTCCACTTGTCTATTTAAAATTATGAAATCTGGTCTTGAAAGAGGCCATTTCCATTCCAGGAGCTCTCTTGCAGTTCCTGATCCAACATCACTGACAAGGAGAAGGAAGCCAATCCCAATCCACAGAACCTCTTTTTTCTGTATTCAACCACTTTGTTCTCTAGGCTTTGAAAGAAATAAGACAGGCAACTACGCCACTGAGACTGAGAACTGGACTCCCTTACTCAAAAAGTTATTAGGAAAGGTAAGCTATTGGTACTTCCTAAACATACTGGGAGGTTAGGTGATATTTGTGCAATTGCTGTTTATAGGTGTGTACTCTACTCATCTTCTGCCATATCAGAACGTATCTCAAAATAACTGTTTAGTAATTGTGGATCATTTGTATAGACTTGGAATGCTAGATTTACTTGCTTTTCTGTATTCTCATGTGACTTAAATGTTACTTTCCTGCTGGTTCATCAACATTCAGAGACAAAAGTGCAGGAATTTGACACGACGCAATATGGCTGAGAGAACACACCTATGCTTTAAAACTCTTCCAAACAGAAACAATCTATTTTTCAGTACACAAATATATTCTCAAAATAAAGAATAAAAAAAAAAAAAAAAAGAAGGAAAAAGAAAGAAGATGAACAGCTTTTAGCTTTGACCTTCTAATCAGGAGGTTCATAGAAACAGCAGATGTTGACTTAAGCTCATGTTAAGGTGATGATGATTTAAGCTCACCTGCCATTTTTTAAGTCTTCCCAGAGGGGATATAAATATGTGCTATTGTCACGAGGTGACTGTATGAAGTTGCACCTACATGCTTAGATGCTACTATCTTATTAATCTGCTCAATGGAAGCGTAGCACGAGCAGCTGAGAGGAATTTCTGAGTGTTCTCCGGTGAAACAGGATCGGGAATTCTCACACATAAAAAATAGCAGAGCAAGTGACATTGCTGAACTCAAAGGTATCACTCAGGAAACAAACTGAAGGGCTGATTCTTGATTAAGTTGTGAGTTCTCCTCTCTCTTCTTGTGTAGGAATGCCTACATGTTTTCCTTTTTGAAAAGGGGTAATTTGGCTGATTAAACCAGGCTGCACTTTAAATACGCAGCCGGTTACCAAGGAAACAGTTTTACTTTGACACACAGCTTATCCTGTTTTAAGTGGTGCAGCCTGTTGTTATGGCAATTTGGAATGCCACTGTTTTTTCCTTCCAAAGCAGCACTACACAAGATAACAAGCCCCCCCCCCACTCCGCCCCGTTAAAATGGGTTCAGTAATTAAAAAGCTGGAGTTGATTTAAAATTGTGTAGAATGGTGTCGTTTCTCACACTTAAGAAGCTAAAATTGACTGGAACAGGAAAAAAAAAAAGAATCAGAGCTCATGAAGAAATAGAAGTAAAGGATTCTGTTTTATACACTGAAGGCAAGGGGAAGTTCTTTACTATGAGAGTGGTGAGGTGCTGGAACAGCTGCTCAGAGAGGCTGTGATGCCCCGTCCATCCCTGGAGGTGTTCAAGGCCAGGTTGGATGGGGCCCTGGGCAGCCTGGGCTGCTATGAAATGGGGAGGTTGGTGGCCCTGCGTGTGGCAGGGGGTTGGAGATTCGTGATCCTTGAGGTCCTTCCAACCCTGGCCATTGTGTGATTCTGTATATTGTAGGTGCATTTTTTAACAGATGAATCTGCTAGTGAATTTATTAATTCACTGTGTTTTCTGCTTCATGAAAAAACACATTACTTCCTGTTTTGCAGATCTGTTGAGGAGAAAAGTCTAAATAAGTCGTCCCCTAAAGCTCTTATTCTTACAAGCAGTATGCATATTCTTACTGAAATTTCATTAACAGTAGTAGTAAATGATCAGGCTTCTGCTCTGTAACAAATATTTTCCATAAAAAGAAAGGGAAAAAAAAGAACATCAGCACAAAACACCATTGCTTAAGTATCCTAGTGGACCTCTTCCTGATGCCACAAACACCTTGCATTAGACACTAAGTGATCACAGACTGGCAGCTTCCCTATTTGAAATAGGAGCGAATTCCAGCCCCGCTGCCACAGACGTGTTGAAAGAATCCCTAAACTTTGATCTGCAGAAATATTCGGTTCGTGTTTAAGCAAGAGCTGCAGTGGTGCTGGGAATGGAGAGAGATCTGAGAGGCTCCCAACTATGCAAAGCCTGGGAACAAAAGAAGTGAACAAGAAACTTCAATCCAATTATCCAGCCCCAAATAAAAATAGTGGAAGAGCTCTCTGCGTGAGACGAGCGCAGTTTCAGTGCACCTGCTGGAGCTGAAGTAATTGCCTGATTAAGTAGTTACACCATTTTGAAGGAAAAAAATGGCTTTCATTTATGAATTTCTCGAGTTGTGAAACAGATGAATATTAGTCCTTTTTCTTCTTCCTTTCTTATAGAAAAATATTCAAGACTTGCCAAGGAAAGGTAGTCACCAGAAAGACAAAGATTCCAGATACGCCTGCGTCCTCCTTTCATCCTCTTCAGTTTTTACCTACACCTCCTCAACTCACAGACTCTTTACATTGCTGGTCTTCAGCAGAATCTAGGAAGGACAAATCCCCTTCTGCCATCTGCCACCGTAAGAACATCATCATTTCTGCAAGGGTGCCATCCTGGCATTTAATTCCTGTTTGATACACAGCATAACTTTGTTCAAACCTTTTTCAAAAGCATATTAATTTGTTCATTGATTTAACTCAGTGCTTAACTCTTTCAGTTTTCTGTCCCCAGTAACACCAGCTGCTTTTTGGTTACGTATCCTATGTAATATGTGGGCTCATGTGCAACAGAGACACTGCAATAGTCTTCAGTGGGATTTCTATCTTTCTTCTCTGTCAACTTTATTGACAGCATTCCGTGGTCTTTTGTCCTCATTAAAGAATTCAATTTAGATTAAAATTTCCCTGTGTCAAAAGACAGATTCTCAGTACTTGGGAAGATACTGACTTCAATTTCTACTGCAAATTAGAGATTTGAAATTTGATAACAGAAAAATGTTCCTCTAGAATAAAAGACCTGATCCATTGCAAATATAAATGTATAACCTCTTGGGGATTTTGAGGTTCTCTACGTGCGTCCATCTCCTTTTAAAGTGCTTAGATCTCCCTCTATTTGTTATAAGACAACAGGAGTTAAATTTGAGAGTTTGATGTTGCCTCTCTCCTTTTACAATTATAGATTTTAGCAGGTTTGGGGAATTTTAGCTGAAATATCTAAGGGTTTCATTTATTAATTTATATGTTTAAATATTTTAAGTAACACTATATATGCATCTTATAGTATTGACAACAATTATTCTGGTTTTTGAAATTACTCTTTCAGTCTTTGCTATGAGAAAGATAATATATCAGAATTATCCACTTTGAAATTCCTCTTCCATTAGTTTCTTTCTGCAAATAAATAAACCTCAGATGTGATATTTTAAAAGAAGTTTATAAGCAATGTTTTAGATAAATCAGATAGATAGAAATAATACCTGACAGATTTACTTCCCAAATAGACTTTTTGGGAAGCTAGCATGAAAAGAGGTATTTTCAGATCAAACCTGAGTGCTATGCCTCAGACCCCTCTCTTTTTCTTTTCACTAGCATCAAAGTTGCTTTGAGTTTTCCAATTAGTTTCCTTAAAACACTGCTACTGTCTTGCTTTAATATGTCTTTTCCTCTCCTGCGGCGTTTTTTCCCCTCTGATAACTATCAAGAGTCATAACAACTATTATTCCAGTCTTCTCCCCTTTTTTGGTGTCTGTGAATTTAATTTCTTTCTGAGCTTGTATCTTTGAGAGCTACATTCCTTCCAGCATTCTGCACCCTTGTTTCTGTTTTTTTTTCCTTTGGTTTTATTTTACACTCTTGCTGATGAGATGCGAGGACAAATCTTTTCTCAGATGTTCCTTTCTTTTCCTTTAAGAAAATCTCACTTGTTGCAGGGAACATGAATTCGAAAAGAGAGCAGAGGAGCCATTTTCTGTACTTCATACATCCACAGAAAGGTGAGCAACAAAGTCAGTCTGAATCAGTTCGACATAAATGTGATCTAGCTTACAGGATGCAACTTATTTGGCTGCCACAACAAAGATATTACGGGTACCTAAATGTCTTTTGACTGCCATTTTATGGGTGACTGCAAAAGTAGTTGGGGAGAATATTTTCTATTTCCCTGAGACTTGTACAAATCTGAACTACGGAAGAATAAATCAGTGACCAGCTTGTACAAGATACCAGCTTTATGTGTTTGGTGTTTATAAGCACTGTGGCAGCACTAGCTAATTAGGGCTATAAAGCTGAGGGTGACCATCTATTTCTGTGTCCAGGCAGACAGAAGAAACTCAGTTGTGGGGTGAGGCTTGTCCACATGTGCCTTTGCATCCATGGGCTATGAGACTTGCTCAGGACCATGGGGCAGAAGAGCAGTAGAAAAGAGTGGGACCAGCACTCAGCAGCTCCCTGGGCTCTGCTTTAGGTAATGAACCCTTCAGGTCCTGATGTCTTCAGGGTCACCCCAGTCCCTAACCTTTCCCTAACAGGAAAATCAACATTAAAAGTTGGTTTGAATTGCAGAGGTGTGCCACTTTCCAGTTAGCTACTCAAGCACCCTGGAGAATGCAGTTCACATTGAACATCTAAGCAATTTACCTTATGGTAACATCACATACTGAACAGCTCCTAAATTTTCAGGCAATTTGTCTAAACTGTGTGCATCAGCCTCATGCGCTCCTCACTGGAAGATTTCTGCAGTATGATCATTCTTTCTGAAATTAGATTTGCTCATTACTCTTGTCTTCAGGTTGTTGTAGACGTTCTACTTTCTTTTTTACTTCTGTTCTTTTGGATCTGTGCTTTTCTCTTACGTCCCTTCTTTTCTGCGTTGCTTTGCTTTTCATTTTTCAGCAACAGATTCAGGAATTCAGCACACTGCAGATAAGATCATTAAAATGCCTTTTTAGTGTGACAATACAAGGAGATCAACAGGAGATAACAGAGGGAACATACTTCACTCATTTGTTCAACAGACATTGCTGCTAAATTCAGGAACAGTCTCTAACAAGCCTGTGTATGTGTATGATTTCTGTTTACAACCACTAGCTATGGGATGAGATCAGTAGATTTTAATTTCAATCATCACAAATTCTTCTAACTTATCTTTAGCAAGGCTATCATACCATCAAATAATAGTTAAAGTATATTCTTAAGCTACAGAAGACGAAAATTAGAAGGTGTCCTGGATAAAATTAAAAAAGAACACCAATTCTGATTCTTATTTATGCTCACATCTCTAAATCATTGCAGCTGATGTAGATGATAATTACCATTATCGCATTCCCTAATGTTGTCACAAATGCTTACCTCACTAGTAAGTCTGCATGCCCCCTAGCAATTACACTGAATAAAATCCAATTGCAGAAGGAACGCTGGTGAGCATGACATAGAGCTACAGCAAATTGAAATGGCATTTCAAAATTTGCTAGATTCCTTCTATTCAGGCTAGCCCAATTACTCAGCTTGTTCTCATTACACCCTTTGATATGAGTTATTTGATGGGTTGCTGCTGTGTACGTTACCACACTGAGCTGGCAGCAGTTAGCTGTTGTTTTATGAGGGATTATTTCCATAAAGGGGGAAAAATGAAACTTGTACAAAGTACAGGCAGACACCGTAGGAGCGTAGCATCAGATCTCACTTTTGCACTTCAGTGTAAGGGCACGGAGAGGCAAATCCAACACAACCCCAAACGATGGGGGTTGGGGCTGGGCAGAATATCGTCAGTGTTACTGTTCCACTCTGAGTCACCAGCTAAACAACAGCACCTAATTTCAGTTTATTCCATGAAACTCAGGATCAACCTAGATAACTGTTTTGAGTAACAGCATTACCTGTTTATTCGGCAGGATTTTTTTTAATAACAAGATTTTTAATAACAAGATAAGAAACTGTATGTGGGCCACAGCTAGCTAAGTAAGCAGGAACAGTTTTTAACTACACTAGAAACTTGCTGCATCAGCTGTACATGCTGCACAAGTCTTTGGAACAAGAGAGCACTATGCCTGAAGCTTCAGCCATCTCTGTTCTGTACAACAGAATGATTCTCTCAGGGCACTTGCATTTTGTGTCTCTGGCACTGAGGTGATGTCTTTTCTTGTCTGTCTTTGCTTTCTGCTCACCTCCTTCCCATTAGCGTGGCATCCTAAAATCCTCCAAAGGGTACTTCTGGCTCTGCTCAGTCATTCTATTTGCCTTAAAGCTCCAGAATGTTCAGAGCGCAGTAGGAAAGACTGCAGAACTGTTTGCACAGAGAAATCTGCTCATATTTAGAATCAAAGGGAGGTCAACACACCCCCCAAAAATCAACAATCCTTTCTCCTGTGACATTCCGTGTTAAGAAACTCCATGACAAACGAAGAGTTGCACAGAAATAGCTTGTTACAGTACATTATGTGGGGAAGAAACATAAAAGTTGCAAGGGATTATGAAATTGCCTTTTCCCTTTTCTGTTAGGAATTTGATTTATTAATATTTAAGGTTTTATAACAACAACAACAAACTAAACACCGATGACCAGCTTCATGGACACAAGGATAGAAAAAGGTATTGACTTCTCAGGCAGGCTGTCCTTAAAGAAATTTGATAGCTGGCAGAGGGAAATTTGGCTGAATTGGGAGTGAAGACAATCCAAAAAATGATAAAAAGAGGACATGGTCTTGAACTGAAGGGATGTTTCCCCTGCCACTGGCCAACATAGGCCATGTCCCTCCTGTCTCTGATCATCTGTCTTTTTTAGAGCAAACCTATGCAAAAGGTTTCTCTTTGGAGGTGCTCTGATGATTTTCTTCACTCAAACCTCTTTGCTCTGCAATCCAAAGTTATTTATTAGGTGGCTTCTAATCTTTGCCTGTCTTTGGAAAGATATTTTTCACTGTCAAACTCGAAATGGAAGAGCGATATGAGAAGTTGTTGCCCTCTGTCGTCAAGTGCTGTTAATGTGTGCATTTAACTACCATTCTGAATGTTCAGAAATCTGACAGGGCTACTTGACTGGCATGGTTAGAAAGCATAAGCAATCAGAAGCCAATATTTTGTTTGTCCTGCTGCAGATTTATTCCTTTCTTTGTCAACAAAACTTGAGAGAGGAAAGAGGCTGAAAAAATTCAACTCCATCCTGCAAGCAAGAGGAGAAAATTCACTCTGAAAGTGAGGAACACATCTGAAGCTGTGCTGAAATTCTCTCACGTCTGCATAGAAAGAACCACAGAAGAACACGAATCCACCAAAAAAACCCCACCCACACCTCTTTCCTTACATAAATTCTTTATCATCTTGCAAAGTTTATCAGCAACTAAAAATCATAACAACGTTGGAGATAAAATTATATAATGAAAAGAAAAAATCTTGGCGTTTCAAGACTTAAAGTGCAAGCTCCACATTAAACATTCAAGGATGTTGACGTTTATTTCCTTCCTATCTGCAGTTTTTGAAAAGACATTTGTTATCTTCCTTTTCCTTTTTTTCCTTGCCTCCCTACCCATATCTGCCCACAATAGTAAAGCAGAACACCTTTTTTTTCTCACCCATGCCTGAAGCAGCTGAGAAGCACCCGGGTGCTTCATTGTGCTACACCTTGTGTGGAAACAGAAGCACTGACTACAAGAGAAAAGTGGGTGGGAATGTTTGGGAACTTCAACATTTCTGGAAGATTCATTGCAGTATATCTTCCAGTGTCCTCATTTCTCATATTCTCTTGTTTCCAGTTACACATGATTAATAATAGGCTTTGTTCTAATCACAGTCAGGTTCTTAGCACAGTTTTCACTGAACCTAATAGAAATTAAATTGCACAACAACTTCATTTGAGGACGTATATAAAAATAAGATGGCCTACTGGACTACTTTTCACAAGCTACATCTTTCAGTGAATTTATTCTTTAAAGGGTGTAGTCTGGTAGCTTGTTAAAAGATAATTCTGTCATTGGGGATTGGGGCTTTCAGCGGAAGAGTTGTTTGGTTGATTTTATTATTATTATTATTAATAATTCATTTATTTTGCTTTTTTATTTAGCTTTTGTGTTTTGGGGTTTTTTGTTTGGTTGGTTTTTGTTGTTGTTGTTGCTGCAGGATGAATTTGCTCATTCCAAGAGTTTCAGAAAGTGCGTTCAAACAAGGGATTTCACATTTCTCTTTCATATTTGTTTCATGTTGATCATGGAATCATAGATTTAAAATCATTTGAGTTGGAAGGGACCTGTAAAGACCATCTGCTCCAACTCCCCTGCAATGAATAGGAGCACCTACAGCTCCATCAGGTGCTCAGAGCTCCGTCCAGCCTGCCCCTGAGTGTCTCCAGGGATGGGGCATCCACCACCCCTCTGGGCAACCTGTGCCAGTGCCTTACTACTCCTACTGTAAAAAACTTCTTCCTGATATACAGTCTAAATCTTCCCCCTTTTAGTTTGAAACAATTTCCAGTTGTCATATCACAGCAGACTCTGGTAAAAAGTCTGTTCCCTTTTTTGTATTACAAGTATGTAATTTATTTACAGCACTAGTAAATGAAACATTAGGACAAATATTACAGGTACTGAAGTTTCTTTGTTGCCTCATGGCTTTAAACTTTGTATATCCCTGCAGACTTTGAAATAATAGGAGACAGTGACAATAAGAAAAAAATAATTACAAAAATTTTATGTTGAATTTTATGTTGATAAAAACATTTTTCATCTGAAGTTACTGTATTCATTTAGATCAAAACAAAGCAGGAGAAATTTTTTTTAGTATGTTTTTAAAATATAAAGAAATCTTCCTCAGTGCTTTCTTTCTGGCAGGTAAAGTCTCAGGTTGCAGATAGACCTGCTCACTAACTACATCTGTTTTGCATGATAACAGCTTTATTAAAATTACAAATGTCAAAATCTGAATGGAATGAGCAAGGATCCCGATCTAATATCTTTATTTTCTACTATCTCTAATTGAAACTGGATACCTTCAAAATTTAACTTGCAAGAAGATGGCCAATACTGAGCTTTTTCTTCTAAACTGTTAGCAGTGTATTCCAGCAAAGGAGAATTCAGATATTCAGTTAAATATAAAGAAAGACCTGACCATCAGAGGCTGTCAGGACAGGTTCATGTCTTGTTGTCTGACTTCGGAAGTTGCGGAGATTTCTGGCAATGCACATTGTGCCGTGCAGCAAAGGGGCACTTGGAGAACCTGGCCAATGAACATAAAGCAGCTTAGTCAAACGGTTTCAAAACAGAATTCCTGTAAAAGAAAGTCCAATGGATCTGAAATGTCGCCAACTGTATCTGCACCTAAAATACGTATCAGGCAAAACTTTGAGTGGAAAGGAACATTTCCCATACTTGCACTTTTGGTGACCTGGATCAAGATTTCCCAGTTTGGAGCACAGTGTAGTTAGCCCACTGTCCTTGGGACAGTTTTTTAATCCTCTCAGTCCATTCATCAAGTCATAGTAATTTCCCTTCTCTCACTTTTAACAGTGGGGTCAGAAGTCCCTCTCTTCTGTTTCTTTAGCTCTACCACAGTACTCTGTCTTTCCGCATGCAACTTCCCTTTTACTTCTCTTGCATCAGTCCAGAATACAGCAGACAAAACAATTCCACATCAGAAGTCCGTAATTGCCATCCACATTATAGGTGCTCCACAGCCAGAAACATCTAAATCTCCACTTCTGGCTCCTTCTATTCTTTAACTGGCTCCCATCCTGTCCTTTTATTTTGATTTCCTCTAGCCAGAGAGAAAGTGCTTATTTAAAAGCCTTTTTTTTTTCTTCAAAATCTAACAGAGTGCCCTTCCTTTTTTTTTTCACTAATCTCCATCACTGTGTTGGGCGTGCATTTTTTCATTTTCTTTAAAGACATGTTTAGTTCATCCTCATCTCCTTGGGAATAAGATTTACATCTTATGTGAGTGTCCAAAAGAAAACATTAAACTGAAGTGATCTGACATCACTTTTTCTCTTAGGTCAGTGTCTCATATTTTACTATTCATTATGTTGTTGAATCAGCCTTGACACACTAAATCAAGCACTATTTCATGCTAACTTGCCAAGGAAAGCATTATCAAAACACAATTTTGTTAAGACTTTTGAGGAGAGGAGACAGCAGAACGAACAAGCTGCTGCAAAATTCTCTTACTGCAGAAATTTAAGATTTTCAGTACTGTTTCTAAGAAAGATGAAGAATCTAAATAGCCAAGATAAAAGATACTTGGTATATTCTTCCTCCTCTCACTCTATAGATACAAAGTTTAAGCTCTCATAACTTAAACCCACAGCTTAAACATCATGGCATAAACACTGCGAGGGGGCTTCCTTCCTCTGCACTGTCACCGGTTGTATGGGAACTGCTGAGTATGGCCTGAACCTCTGATTGATCACCTGAGTCAGAGAGACACGAGTCAGCCAGAGGAGCACAGGTGAAGGCAATTCCTAGACCTATTTAAGAGCTGGCTACCAGTGGCGAAGAATCTCTGCTGGAGATCTGCTCTGCTGGAGTTTTGTGAGTGAGCGCAGGATAGGGGTAAGTTTCCCATCCCTTCTCTTTTTGTTGTCATAGTCTGCTTTGCCAAACTCTGTTGTTTGTTTTGTAGTTATAACATCTTAATATTCATTGGTTATACACTGGTACATCACCCAAGTTGTGAATATTGAACTAAACAGAAGGCCTCTAAGCAGGTTTTTCAGAGATGTTAGGACTGTGTGTAGCTAATTTTCCATTGCTTTTGCTAAAGGAAATCCTGCCTGTAGTTTGTATTGATAATCTCAGTAAAACAAGTTTAATGCCTATTCAACTGTACCAAAAACCTCAAAGGTATAAATAGGAAATAGTTCTGATTTCATTCGCATTGGTTTTATCAAAACTATGTTCTAAATTACTGCAGATGGGGATGGAAGAAATGTTATGTCTGTCAGAGATTTCTGAGTAGAGCTGTTATCTATGAAAGAAAATTGAAGTTAAAAGGTATTATGTAACCAACAGGCCATGACTAGTAATTCAGATTTATTTTTTTTTTAGTTCTGAATAATACTGACTTTTTGATTAGCATTGGTAGCAGAATTGAAGATGTGGGTGTACAAATAAAAACCCAGCATTTTTAATCACAGCCCCATTGCAAATAATGATTACTGCTGCGCTGCTGAGATATTCCTATTCTTCATGTATAAATTATATGCCGACTGCTCCAGGAGAGCCCAATTATTTGGCAGGGTGCTGAGTTCGTGAGGTTCCTTGTTGGGAATGCAGTCAGACTAAGGAAAATAGAGTGAAATCAGATTCTGTACTCTCAAGATAAAACAGATCTGTCCAGTACGTGCAGTGTACTGACAACAAATCAATTTTGTTTTGGATTCAGAACCGTCCATTTATAACAGCTGACAAAAGATAACATCAGTGTTTTGAAGTAATGAAGGGGGCAGCATGATGGAACGTTTATGGAGTCTTAATTTGTTAATAAAGCTTTCTGCCTTTTGAAAAATAGCATCAATCAGATAAGCTTTAGATGTAATCTATCTAAAACAACGTAGCTTAAATTAATTTGTCAGAAAATAAAGAGGTATTATGTTCCTATCAAATATCCTATCAATAGCTAAGGAGGTTGTAGTTTCAGTCCCACTGTCACTCAACACACGCTGACTTTTGATAGTTTATGGAGGTTATCCAAGTTGAAGGAGGGAAGATTTAGGTTGGATGTTAGGGGGAAGTTCTTTACTAGGAGAGTGGTTAGGCCCTGGAACGGGCTGCCCAGGGAGGTTGTGGATGCCCCGTCCTTGGACGTGTTCAAGGCCAGGTTGGACGGGGTCCTGGGCAACCTGATCTGAATGTGTATGTTTGTTGGCCCTGCCAGGCAGGGGGGTTGGAACTACATGATCCTTGCGGTCCCTTCCAACCCGGGTGATTCTGTGATTCTGTGATTCTGTGATTCTGTGATTCTGTGATTC